>NC_090929.1:667071871-667374901 GCF_040938575.1 Ambystoma mexicanum
TGTCCCAAATATAACCAGCCTCTGCTTCAAAACTGAATTTCTGTTATGGCCACCGGGCGACGACCACCAGCTCCATCAGCTAAAGGGTGCCTTTGGCATCAGGCTCATGAGAAAGTGTGCTCTGCACACTTTATTTCTGGTGCACGGGTTATTTCCTCCCCAGCAGGTTCCCCACGTGCACCCAGGCCAGGCGTGGCCTTAGGGAAACATTGGGCTGCACGTGCAGCATCCTCTGGGAGTGGCACGGTGGGGCCACAAAGCAGAGCCAAGGGGGCATGGCTTGGACCAGGCTATTTAAGCCTGCCCCCGCCCGCATGCAAGCGCTTCGTGTTAGTCTGCTTCTTGCAGCGTAACGCTCACCGCCGTCTGAAGGGTTCTTACCTGATTCCAGTAATACCATTGCATGAAGCGCAGCTTACCTGACTCCAGCCATACCATCGCCTGAAGCGCAACTTACCCGATTCCAGCAATACCATTGCATGAAGCGCAGCTTACCTGACTCCAGCCATACCATCGCCTGAAGCACAGTTTACCTGATTCCAACAGTCATCGCAGTCGAGGCGCATCCTCACCTGTTCCGGGCGTCCAGCTACGCGGGAGCTCATCTCACCGAGCATCTTCGCGGATCCATCCATATAGTAACCGCTGGCAGGTCTTCGGATAGCTGCCTCTCATCAGACGTCGCCAGGCCATCCCTGCAGGAGAAAAGGACAAACAAGGTTAGAAACGATAAAGACTTTACGCTAGGTTGCGCTCTACACAACCCTTGCGCTTGACCTTAAAACCCAATTTACCTTCTACTGGGGACCTTGTAAACTCCTCTGGCACCCATTTGGACTCACTCCCAACACCGCGACTCCGCTGGGCCCTTCATCACACATATTGGGGAGAAGGAAAGACCTTAAAAGTGTTACGGAAAATAATCACGGAAAAAAGACATTTCAAAAGATATGGACAATAATCATTGTTAAGTAACACTTACCTTTGAAGTGGATCAGCCACAGCCGGTCTGGGCTGCCACGCACACAGACCAGTGAAGTAACTAGGTCCATTAAAGGCGCCTCTGCAGTTGAGAAGCAGGACGTAGAGATCATCCTCATAAATAAACAGGTGAGACTATATGGGTAGAAGCATGCTCACTTCCTTCTGGGAAGAAAGGTTCGAGGGAAATCACAGTCCAACCACAGCATTCTCACTGCCTCTCGTGTTCTCTCAGGGGCAGTGCCAACAACCAGCGCAGTCCACACTACAGAAGCTGGGGAAGAAGTCTGATCCAGGGGAGCCAAGTCCAGGGAGGGCTACAACCATGTCCCAAATCCCCCGCAGAGACCAGGTGAGCGTAACACTTTCTCTAAACTTCAGCACTCTCAGCATTACAGATAATTTGCTCAATCTTCTTTATAAACACCCCACTCCCTTCCCTAGCTTTATTCACACCTTTTGGGTTCCAGTAGCTACACTCTGAAGCTATATTGCCACACTTCAACTTTGGGTAACAATGTCATATTTGTATCAGAGGACACTGGATCTTTAGCAACTTCGCAGATCAAATGGATAGATCTAAACTGGACTTGCTTCACCTCTTGGCTTGGGTAATGCTTGTTCTTGTTAGTACAACAACTTCTGGGTTTAAAGAATATTTTTTCTTAATACTACAAGGTTCAGTCTTCAAAGGAAAAACAGATTTAGGGACACACGACCACTCTAAGGTACATCTTTCACCTTAAAGGACTGCAAGTGGTTGTATTCCCACGTAATATCACCGAGATGCTTTCTAACTCCTATCCGGAATCACAATTGGCCACATGCGACATTCTTTTGATGCCGTATGCACTTGTAACAATTGTGAAAGTGAACTTTTGGGTTTTTGGCATGTTTTACCAAGCGTTCCCTCTTTAATTAGGGACACCCGACCACTCAGGCAACAGTAATAGTTCAACGATGGAAAAATAGATGCTTTATTCCTTACGCGAACACTTCGGCTTTTACTATAAGTACGCGTGATACATTTGCATTTTTAGCAATACCTTTCATGACGACAAACAGTTTATACAAACTGTTTTTACTCTTAGGCGAGTTACTTTAGAGGTGGCAGCAGTTACCGGCAAGTTTTTCTGAGTGAACCTGAATGCTGAGCTTCACTCACCGCCTCCAGGAACACTGCGGTTGTGGGCTGCTCCACCTTCCCAACTTCTTCCACTTCTGGCACGGGCCTTGGAAACACTTGGGACCCACACCCTCCTACAGCACGGGTGTCTCAGGTCCGGCGATGAAAATTGGGAGTCTCCTTCACTTCTCTGTCCATCAGCAATCTGCTGTCTCCATGCTCTGGCATCCTTTCTGTGATCACACTTCCTTATGAATGGCCAGCCTGTTCTCTTCTACTACTGCTACTACTACGACTGCCAGTCTTCCAGTTACTGCTCCTTCCCCCTTCCCTCTCCTGCTGCAGCCTTATATGTCTCATAGGTGGATCAATTTGTTTCAGGTGTAAGGCATTAATTTCAAATGCCTGACCTTTGCAAAAGCGGTTAGGTCTAATTTCCTGTTTTAACACTACATGCTTCTTCAGCCCTCTTCTCCGTCTCTGTCCCTATAGGATTCTGGGACATGTAGTTTACTTCATCAGTTTGGTTTTTCTACTTCTTGTATTTTTCTAAGGGTAGATTTAATTCCCTTCGTCATTTTAACAGAGAAACTGTAGGTTTTATCTTTGTCAGAGGAAGATGACTTCGAGAAGACATTTCCACCATTCCTTGTATTGTACCTTTGGTATTGAGGAGGGCATTTGATTTTAGGGACCAAAAGGATTCTCTTTTGGTATAATATGTTTTGGTGTTACAACCTTAGGGTTTACCACATTAGATTTAATAATGACAATATTCCTTAACCTCTTCTAACATAGTGCTAAGAATCTCCCGGGCAGAGAGAAATACTGTGGCTCATCTCACGGAATAGCCTCACTAACCCAGACCGTGTCTCCACCTAGGTGATCCTCTGGCAGTACACCACCCCCAGGGTTGGGATCAAGAAGCATCTGCCTTACCCTTGTCATCTGGGAAGAGACTTTCTGCAGGGTTTCAGTGGGGATCCACACGATTCTTCACAACCAGCTTTAGTGGGGGTGAGGGGGAATGTTAGAATGGATCATCTGCCTTATATAATTATAATGCACACCAATACTTAGAAAGCAGGATCTGGCATATTTAACTGAATGCCAACTCACTGCGGCTGCTCGCTGGCTTTTTTTGCAGCATTTCTATCCCTCTTCTATGCCCTCCACCCCTTCGCAAAACCCCACCCCTTAAAATGCCATAAGAAATGTACAAATGCAGGGAAACAGTTGTAGTAATTTGGAACAGTACCAGAAAATAAGCTGAAGCAGTTGAATCCTATCCAAGGAACCAATGTTTGACAAAAGTTCAAAGTAAATACCTTGTTTTGCATGATTAGAGCAAGTTTAGAACAGTAACTAAAGCTCTCCCATAGGACTCAATGTGGCTCGATTCAATATTCAAGTGTTGTTATAGTGACAATTTGCAACTCCTGTGGAAGAAGGAGGCAGCTACAATCCGAAATATGTAGGCCTACTCCAGACAAGATGTGTATATGTAAGTTGCACCATCAAATGTAAGGCACTAGTAGGTGCAGTGTAGGACTTTTAACCCTACTGGATTTAATGGAGAACAGGAGGGCTATAAGAAGAGCATGCAGCCCAGCACCTCAAATTCTGACCAACAATAGCAATAGATCAAGGTAAGTCAAGGTCATTGGGGACAATTGTTCTCACCACTCGTTGCTGCACTGGAGTGAAGAGATAGCTCATTTTGGCAGCGGAGTACTGGGAATCGGCAGTTCCAGGCTCTGATCGCAACCTCGCAGAAGTTGACTGCTAGGCTGGACTTCAGGCTTACGAAGATGAATTTCCTCTGCTGCAGCACCCACGATGGAGGACCTAAAAGACGCAGCAGGCTAAGAAAACAGTCTTTGGGACACAGTAAGGTTCAGGGAAATAAAGAAGGAAGATTGAGGACGTCAGATCCAACAATGCCCCTCTAACAAATGGCGAGTACAGCAGAGCCATGTTGTCCGGCCTCTTGAGATTGCTCAGCAAGTTATGCAGCACTGGGGGCTACACAATGCGTCCAGGCCCACATGAGTACCTGTGCACCAGAGGTTTCAAGCCAGCTACACATCCAAAACGTACAGGAATTTCCAAGAGTTGTCCTACAAGCTACAGGAAAGTGAACAAGTTGTTCCCACTGGCTTACGGGAGGAAGACATCATGCAGGACTCCACAGTTGATAGAGAGCAGAGATTCGCCATCCGGGACTTTGCTTTGGCAGCACTTGGCACAGCTCTCAACGTCCCCCTGTGGCCTCTTGTTCTTTGCTTATTCAAACAACGGAGGGAGGTAAAGGGATATACAATCCACAAGCATACCCTCTAAACTAAAGGGATCAACCCTTGATACTTTGAGACACAAAGCTTGTGGTTGTCATTGCCATCTTACTTGGGAGATTTCTCCTCCAGTATCCATTTTACTACCGGAATTGATACAAACCATTTCTGACCATTCAGGTTCTTTCTATAAAAATATACAAATTTAATTTTTAATTATTACATACACTGTAGGATGTTCTTAATATGTGTATCTCCATGTCTATCAAGTATTCAATCTTAATACATGAAGATCAAAACAATGTGGTATATGCAAAAGCTTTCTCCCCTCAATAGTTAAGCATATTAGTTCAAATGCTCATGCAAAAAAAAGTGTCTTGTGCTGGTTTTATATTCACACTGGGCCATACCTCAATCTACACATCTCACTCACGCTCATATTCCATTCACTCTGTTGTTCATTCGCTTTCAAAAGGTTACCAAACATACACTTGTCTGTACCATTCAACAACCACCTATTCTGCCCGACATGTTTCTTTCCGATCTCAATGTCTTGTGTTAAATACTCGGAAATTCTTCAGGGGCTAACAAAACAAGGGATTAGTCAAGCATGCACCACATTACAATAAAAGAAAAAAAAGACAAGGCCATCTGCTCCAACTCTACAAGGATCTTTAGCAGTATCCTTTCTCAAGCTGTGATACTTTTCTTAGTCCATGGGTTCACGTTACCCTTTGGTCAGTATAACCGGAAGGACATCTCCTCCTACAGGAAGCAATGAGACTTGTGCTTTGCATCTGCAATTTTAGTGGTCACACCCCTGAAGGGCTCATGACCCACTCTTGATATACAGAAACCTCCCAGCTCACCCATCAGAGGGCCTGCAACATTCAAAGATCTGTGCGGGTACCCAATTATGGAAGGCTAGCTCAGCCCCCGTCATCACCTCACTATGACTTGTAGCCCTACAGATAAGGGGTGTATCGGCCACTTTTACTTCCTATAAATGGGCAAACACTCCCAAAAAATAGAAATACGGAGTACAAATACTCCAAACAAAAAATAGGAAAAAGATGTAGAATCTTGCACCCCTACTTTTCCCCTCAAAGCTCCATGGAAATGTTTGGATCAGCAGTGCATGTTGAACCACAGGAAGAAACTATTACTGCCCGAGTGGAAGGAGTAAACGTGTATCTTTTAATGTGCACCAATAACTAGGTGTAAAGAAATACATATTACAAAATCATTTCAGTTAAAATAGATTTTTACTTGCTTGTAAAATACTCTCATCGGGAATTGGACTTACATTTGTACTCCCTAAAAAATCATTTTACTCCCAACTTTACAAAATAGAGAATATAATCTTATCTGAAGCGCTGATGTGGTTTGGGATGTCTACGACACCTGGCACAGTCCACACCAGTTGCCAGCACACAAAGATAATTTTCTGGGCTCTAGTCAGAACCTGCAAAGGCAATTACTATATCTGTCCATTTCCTAAACCTGCCCGGGAGGAAGCCAGATGAGACAATGAGCCAAAATGATAGGGTTTATACAACAAAGCATGACATTTTGGACACTATAGTGGTAAAATAGCTATCATGCAATAAAAAGGTAAAGGCGCACCGGAGAGTACCCAACAAGAAGTATAAAAATATGGTACCTCTGCCAATAGTCTGTCAGGGCTGGTATCTGGTCATAGCATCGAATTCCAAACCGTCGAATGCCATACCATAGAAAAAAATGCATCGGAAAAAAAAAGCATAGAATGCATTTTTTTTATGGTAAAGGGTTTAGTTTAATTTTATTGAGTTTTAAAGGTTAAAAAGGGGCTTTGGGGGAACCCTCTGTTTAAAAAAAATGTAAAAATGCATTCAATGTTTTTTTTCCCCCAATGCTTTTTTTTCAATGCATTTTTTTCTATGGTATGGCATTCAACGGTTTGGCATTCGATGCAATGACTAGGAACCGTCAGGGCTCCATTGGTTAATGGAAAAATGCCCTTCAAGTGCTAATTAAGAGGGAACAAAGTTCTCCCACACTAATGTCTATAGGTTAGATAGTAATGCTATCCAACAGACATATAGGGATTGGGTCCATCTGCTCTGGTAGCTTCAAGGACTCACAGTGCGTGCAAAACAAAATGGGTTAAGTTAGCGATTGAGGTTAATAAGACCTCCCCCACTAAAGTCAGGATCACAAATCATTCAGGAGATATGCTGGAAATTCTGTTGAAATATATAGGAAAGCTGCAAAGAGAAATCTTTATTAACAGAGGTCCTAAAACTGAAAACCAGCACTGGTCAAATCTAGAGGATCAAAGGCAAATATGGGTGCAGAGGCAGGTGGCAAGACCAGAGAAGCATAAGCTAGGGAGCAGCTAGAGCAGTGGAGAGTCTTGCTAATCTGAGCCTACGGACGGGTACATTCAAAATCACATGTGTAGGATGTCCAGTTGAGCCTAGTTGCACATTCTACAATACCATCTTGTAGCCATTGCTGAAGTTCACCTCCAGTTCTGAGCTACTTCAGCAAGGCATTGTGGGTATGCAAATTAGGCCAAATGCAAGCCTTTTTTATAGGAAATAGTGCTACTTTATACATAGCCTAATCTACCAAATTTGCATACCCACAATACCTTGCTGATGTGTATAGCAGCCATGTAGTTATGGTTAAGTTGCAAAACCCATAGGAAGAGCACTTTTTGAGCGGCTTATCACCTTGCTCCCCCTGGATGAATCAAACTTTGCACAAAAAAAATATATGGCCAACTCTGAATTTGTGGAAGTTTGGTGAAGTTTGATCGGGGGGGGGGGGGGGTTTGGGGCAGGGAGCAAAGTTATAGGGGGGGGGGATCCCAAAATTTCTTTTTTTCCCCATAGACTGAATGGAGAAAAAAATGTCTGTCGCGCCTGCAGCCCAAACCGCGCTGGACGGATGTTCACCAAATTTGCTGTAGGAGCAGCGGCTTCGTCCTGAAAACGTGCTTTTGTAAATAGTCTAGGTCTAAAAAAATTAGTGATACACTTCCCTGTTCGCTCCACGGACAGGACACCGATTCGTTAATCGGCTTGCGTCATGTTCGTGGGCATGCAATGTGTTCGCTGATTGGTTGGAGTGAAGCGTGAGGTGCGTCAGATTTTTGGAAACGCCTGCCATCTTGGATTTGTGGACAGCAGCCGGTGTCACGGATATCACGGTAAAAACATATAAAAAAAAAACACAACATTGCACTTGTCAAATTTACCAAATAATCTCTGGGAAGCGGAGGGGTGATGAGGATGGGATGGGATGGAATATGGCTGCAAGAAGCAAAAAAACTGATGTTTTTCGCCACAAAAGTCTGTGAACAGTTCGGATGTTTGCGAGCAGTCTTGTGAAGTTCGGGGACACCTCTGCATTACAGGGTTGGTGAAAAGCAGTTCTTGGATGGCTTATAACTTTGGCGCCAATTAATGAACCTGCATAAAATTATACAATTATATTCCTGGCCTGATCCCGAATGTGTTTGCGAAGTTTGGTGGGATTTTGTCAAGAGGAGGCAGAATTAGAGGGGGGGGTCCCAAAATATTGTAAAGGCTTATAAATGTGGTGCCATTTGTCAAATCTACACAAAGGTTTGCAAAAAGATTAGAGATCTAGATATAAATATTTTCGTAAAGTCTGAATGGATTTTGTCAAGTGGGGTCTAGGTTATGTGACGATGGTATGTGCATACATTTGACACTTGAAAAAATAAAACATGGGTGGATTTCCAGCAAACTTGTGCAAGGAGCATTGCGAAGGACCTGAAAGCATGGTTTTGCAAATGGGCCTGTGTTTCATTTTTTGACAAGTGTCACAATGTAGGTACAAAAAATAGTGATATACCTTTGGTGACTGAGGTGTAGCCTGTGGCCATGGGCAGTGGCCAGATTGTGCGGGTCATGATCCGGACAATCTGGCTACTGGCCATGACCACAAGGGACAACACATGGGGTTAAATTGGCCATGTCCCCTGGGACTGGCTTTGTGGTAAAGTTATTCGAAATTGGGATAGATTTGAAAAGGAAGAAAAATGTGCTTGTGGTAATATGGTCAGAGTTCTCTTTTGCCTTCTGCAGGCTGCCATGGAAAGCAAAGAGGGGCCCTGTATGGAACTCTCCCTTCCCTTTCCATGGTGGCCGAAAAAACCTTTTTGTTAGCACCCCTGATTCTTGCTTTGGGAACCTAGGGTGCTAAAGGCCCTCATCCCACATTACAGGGGCTGGAATGGTGGGATAATGGTCCAGAGACCTTGTTATCCACCCTTGCTGCGCTTGGGCTGATAACTTGGGCTGCCGGGCCGGTATCCACCGCACCAGTCCCTGGAACGGAGGATGAACGCCACAATATTCCCATTAGCATAACACAAAAGGCAGATGGAAATTTTGGAAAATCTTATTGAGTCTATGTACTTTACTGAGAAAAATAAAGTAGATGAGTACGTTTTTTTTAGTTCTATTTTTTACCTGTGAAAGGTGGTTCCTAAAGGAACATTTATTTTATTGTTCTTGGATGTGTTTTTTTTTTGGCAGGAGAGCTAAGAATGAAAGGTGGGGAAGGGAAATGAGGGAAGAGGCACCAAACACTAATATGGAGGTGTAGGTGGACAGGGGAAAATGTTGCACGTGTTTTATTCCTAAGGTAGGGGGCAGTGTTTCTCATGCTCCTTCATTACAGCAATGGTGGTGGCTCTTGGGGAGGAGGGATGGCATTAGCTGATGCCATTTTAAGATAAATAGCAGTTTTGCTAAACGTATGTACTAAGTACTAGATTGTTAAAGGATAATGTGTAGGAATAGGTGTTGGAGCTGTGCAATGGAAATTGTGAAGTTGAAAGTTCCTAGATCAGTAGAAAATGCAGTTCCGACCTGCCAGCGAAGCACAGATCTTATTGTGAAGTGTGGATGGGTTCTCAGACACGTCATGCTGCTCGCCAGAGTATGGTCATGTGACAGTGTCCGGAAGGTCCGCAATGAAGTCAGATGTTCGTAGACGTCTACGGATACAAAACTAGTTGAAATGGTTGCAAAAAGTGGATAGAAGTGTTAAAAATTATTCTAGAAGGTGGGAAATGGCAATTGTAAGGTGACACTTTGTAAATTGGACACAAATATTGCTATATTGGGTAAGTATGATATTAGTAAGTTGTAGGAAAATAGCATGCACTGGTAAAAACCCATGAAATTCACTGAAATAACTTTGTTAAAGGGACGTTATGGTTATAGGTAAAACTGAAAAACCCCAGAAATTCGCCAGTTATGTTAAGCTAAGCAACCATAACTCGCGCCACCACTGTGCACTGCGAAGACTAACACCCAGGACATCAAAGATGACATCACAAATGTCATTGATGACATCACATATCTGGGCCGCTTGTTTTTGTTCACCGACATATATAGGCCAGGTGGTTTTGTTCACTGACAGTCAGAATATTAAAATTGAAAAAGGTGCTATATATCTAGACGTTAACCTTGTCATATGTTCTTTCAGTACTTTCCTTAGGGTTTGGTCTCAGCTCATGGTGCACATATATGGGAAAATGAGCAGGCCTCAAACTCACAATTCATTTGTATACATGAATATAAACTTTAATGTCATTAACATTTTATGATTATGCTGTTTTTCCTTAGTTTAGTTTCCCTGTATGTGCCTATGATTTATATGCATTGTGGTTCTTCATATGTATTGTTTGCACCAGCACAAGTGTTGTAAGTCTTGAATTGTTAGCTAGTTATTACATGTTTAACATTACCCAAAACTCTGATAAGGTAGCATTCATTATTGTACTATCCAAAATTACAAGATTATAAATAGTGTACTTCCATGGTGCATGCTGCAGTCCTTGCCTATGTTTATATATGATTAGGTTCCTGTATTAACAACACTCCAATACAATGATTTTAGAGGAGTACATTCTTTAATAGATTAAGTAGTTCATGATAAGTCTCCCGATCACCCGTGACATCTTGTTACCAACAATATAAACCCAACTCCTTGTAGAGACTTTTCCTAAAAATGTATTTCACATGTGATGTCATCAATGACATTTGTGATCTCATCTTTGATGTCCTGGGTGTTCGTCTTAGCAGTGCACGGTGGTGCATGGAAATATGAAAATAGGCATCTTTCATGTCCAATGTTGCTATGTAATTCACTTTCTTTAGGAGGGGGATTACCTCTTGGAGAGTAGTCATGTGACATTTTTGGGGCTTGACATACTTGTTTGCAGGGCGTAAGTAATACTGGGCGCATTGTCAAATCTTTTTTGGCACAAGGAAATAAGTTGAATAAATACCCTTGTTGACCTGGTTGCCCGGGACGAGTTCTATCGCGTCCTTTGCTAGACGATTGACGATTTCCTCAAGGAGGATCTTCTGGTGGTCTAGGGAATGTATCTTTTGTCTTGAGGGTGGTTGCGGGGCGCTCCAGCAGTTTGATGCAGTATCCTGCGGACACTGTGGACAGCACCCATCTGTCCGATGTGATCCCTTCCCATGCCTGGGTGAAGTTGTAAATGCGCCCCCCTACAGGGGATGCGTGGGAAGGGACCCTGAGCGGAACGTCACTGTTTGCCGGGAGGCGTACTGCCTCTGGCTGGGCTGCCTCTTCCTCACCACGGCTCCTTTTATTACCTCTGCCGTAACTTTGGGTAGTCTGTTGGTTGCCACATCACGATGTACCCTGCCCCTGTGTGTAATTGGAGCCCCTCTGGGAATTGTGGCCGCGTGAGCGATGAAAATTACTATTCCCTCTTTGGTTCGTGGGCTTATTAGTCAATTGTCCCAGGGATTTAAGGGCATCATACTCGTCTTTGGCAGTTTTGAGTGCCTACTCTACTGCTTTGTCAAACAAGACATTCGGCTCAACCGGCATGTCAATAAGGGTAGCCTGGGTCTCGGGTTTAAACCCTGACTGTCTAAGCCAAGCGTGCCTCTTAATGACGGTGCTCTCTGCTAGGAGCCGGCCTGCATTCCGGACACGGCTCTACCCTCCGACGCGATCTGGGCTAACTGGCCCTTTAGTGGTTCCGGTGCGGAGTCAATGAGAGCAGCTACCTGCTCCCACTGGTGGCAATTATAGCTTGCAAGCAGAGTGGTGGTATTGGCGATTCTTGCTTGGTAAGCGGAAGTGGAGGCCACTTTCCTTCCTAACCCATAAATCCTCTTGCTCTCCTTGTCTGGGGGAGCCTCAGATGCCGATAGAGATGTCCCTGCTCTTATCCTGGTGTTAGTGACTACCAGCGAGTCGGGCTTAAGTTGACCCCTTATGTAAAGTGGGTCTGACTGGGCGGCCCTGAACATCTTTTCAATTCTGGGGTTTACAGCCCTGGTGAGATTAGGGGTGAGGAGTGAAGGATCAATTCTGCGTTGGATGGACTAAGAATTGGAATGGCTTGGGCAATGGGTTTCTTGTCTCCCATCATCTCCTCTGCAAAGTCCCTCTCTTCTTGCGCCCCTTGACTGTCTATGTGGAAGTGCTCGGCAGCTATAGCGAAGACCTCATTTAGAAGGGGCTGGTTATCTACTGGAGAGTCAGTAACCTGTGGTTCTTTGCAAACAGGAGAGTCTATATTGTAGACTTGTGCCTCGTCTTCCTCCTCCCCATCTTGGCCCTCATCATCTCCATAATAATTGACTCCTGTTTGGTCGTCCAATATTTTTATGTCTGGATCCTCACCATACTGCTGGTAAGGTTGGATGTAGTAAGGGTCTGAAATCAGGCCCTGAGTTGTAGTCTCAAACCGAGGTCTCTTATTAGGTGTCAGGATTCCATGGCACATTTCTAGATTTTCAATGAGAAATTACTGTAGAAAATTTGCATTCAAAAGAATTAAGTACACATTTATTTTTAATCTTCATTATTAGTAGGAGCATTGGTTGAGTGATGTTTGATTTTGGGTTTAGTATTTTAATGTGTCAATATTGTGATAAGTTTCCTTAATGAAAACTATATACAGGAAGTGCCTAATTCCCCAAACCAAGATGGAGGTTCAGTGCAACACAAGTGATTGGTAGAAAAATATTATGAGGTAGTTTGGAACATTTCACAACATTCTAAACGGCCTTTCATTCTGTCAGGTCCATATCTTGGATCTTCTTGCAGGAGTAATGCTGGCCCACCAGACCCCCTTGATATGCCTGCTCAATAGTTCATAAAATATAAAACTACCCAACAGGCAAACCCAAGTGGAAAGGGGAATGGAGGAGAAAACAACAACTGCAGATCTTCACTGTTTCTTAAGACACGACACTGGTTCCCAGAATATTAGACTCAGTAGATGGTTAACTCGTTGGAACTGGATTGTGGAAGTTTCATCAGTAACGTGTGTCTGTGAAATCTAAGCACAAAAAAATATACAGATTAAATAAACTCTTTTCTGTATGTAGACTTCTGTTATTAATAATATTAACAAACTATTATCATGTACCTGCTGCCTATGCTAGATTGCTGATAGGCATTTATAGTTTTGCTTTTGTATTTTTAGATGCTCTTCTGATTTCTTATAATTGAATTTACAATGAAGGTCAATATTCAATATTCTTGAAACGCTTTGGATATTCTTTGAATTTATGTTGTAGAAAGTCAGAAACTTGCTTGCTTGAAGAATAAACGTTTTACTATAGTTCTCAAGTCTGCGTTAAATAAACTCTTCTGAATAATTCTATCAGCTTTTACTTTCTTGTATCTGCATATGTAAATATCATTCAAAACTGAGTTGTAGGCTTTGGATGCTCCACGGAGGTTAGATGGCTTGATGCACAAAAAAACGAAAAGTTCAGCTGATTAGAAGACCGCGACGTACGCGCATTCAGAACGAAGTAGAAATAATGACACGAAGCAAAAATAAGCCGCGCGCTCAAACGGTCACTGTAACTCGTAGCAACACTCAGTAACCGCTCCACAAAAAGTAAATGAATTCACGGAGAAATGCCGGAACTCAATACGACGCCACTCGAAACGCTACTTAACAACACTAGTATGTTAAACAAGGAAGTAAAACTTTAAAGTGGAACGTACGAGCATACTCTAACAGATTCCTGACTAGGATTGTATTCAACAGTAAATGAAATAAAAAGGCGCGTGTTATAAGTATAATACATCACAATACTAATTAAAATAACACGCGTACGTTAAGTGAAAATATAAAGCTAAATTAGAACCAAAATGTCACAATAAATATCCTGACCCAATGCTCTAAAACATCTACACTAAATGTTCGTTAACCGTAGACGCAGCCGCGAGAGGAAAAAATAATAAGGGAATGCCTGAACAAGTGAGGGCGGTGGATGGTACACAGTTGACTTCTGGTTTAATTACAAAAATGAAAGGTGTGTTAAGGATGAAAATTGGTGAAGAACATGGTGAGGAAATTGTGTTCGAGTTAATTGATGCACCACAATTACAAATAATCCTAGGAATGCCATGGTTAACTTTACATAATCCGTATATTGATTAGGGAAGAAGAACGGTAGAGTTCAAGTCAGAAATTTGTAAGGAACAATGTTCTATGTTTTTTCAAGAAAGGGATCAGGAAAAAATTTCTGAAATTCAAGGAGTTTGTTTGGCTGCTGGAGTTGTTAATGAACATGTGATAGGTGCTGTTTCTGGTTGTTTACCAGATCGTTATCAAGAGTTTAAGGATGTGTTTGATAATCAAGTAGTTAAGGAGTTACCCCCACATCGTTCATTTGATTGTAGAATCGATCTTGAAGATGGAGCACCTATACCTTGTGGAAGGGTTTATGCATTGACAGAAAAGGAAAATGAACATTTAAAGGAATATATTGATGAAAATTTAGCCAATGGGTTTATTAGACATTCACAATCCCTGGCAGCTTCACCATTATTTTTCGTGCCTAAAAAAGACAAGACCTTGAGAACATGTATTGATTATAGAATAAGATCACAATTAAGAATAGATATCCATTACCTTTCATATCAGTTATGTTGGACAGAATTCAAGGTGCTAAGATATTCTCTAAATTAGATCTCAGAGGAGCATATCATTTAGTAAGAGTGAGAGAGGGTGATGAATGGAAGACGGCATTTCGGACTCGATATGGGTTGTTTGAGTACCAGGTCATGCCATTCGGCCTTTGTAATGCCCCTGCTGCATTTCAATTTTTCATTAATCAAGTTCTTCGAGAATATTTGGATGTGTTTGTTGTAGTATATATAGATGACATCCTAATATTTTCTAAAGAATTGAATGAATACATTGAACATGTTAAAAAGGTATTGACTAAGCCAAGAGAAAATCAATTGTTTGAAAAACTTGAAAAAAGTCAATTCCACACTGATAGAGTTTAGGCTTTGTTTTGTCTCCAGAAGGACTAGAAATGGATTCAGCTAAGGTGAAAGCTGTACGAGATTGGCCACAGCCGACTTCAGTAAAAGATTTGCAAAGTTTTATTGGTTTTGCTAATTTTTATCGCAGATTTATACAAAAATTTTCACAGATCATTTCCCCTTTAACAAGATTGTTAAAGAAAGAAGTGAAATTTGAATGGAGTGATGAAGCTGAGAAAGCGTTTGATTTTCTGAAAGATAAATTTGTTACTGGACCTATTTTATTACACCCTGATGTTGAACAACCATTTTTCTTGGAAGGGGACGCTTCAGATTGTGCTATGGGTGCTGTATTGTCACAACGTCATCGTGTTACTGGACAGCTTCATCCGTAGCTTTCTTTTCTATTCTAAAAAAAAATTCTCACCTGCTGAAAGAAATTATACAATTTCTGATCGTGAATTGTTAGCAATCAAGGCAGCTTTTGTTGAATGGAGACACTATCTTTTGGGTGCTCGACACCGGGTCACTGTGTTAACTGATCATAGGAACTTAACTTTTCTTCGGTCTGCAAGAACTTTAACACCAAGGCAATTACGCTGGTCGTTATTTTTTGCAGAATATGATTTTGTAATTTTGTTCAAACCTGGGCGCCAGAATGGAAAAGCAGATGCTTTAACTGGGTGTATTCCAGGAAGTTTGAAGAATGATCCTTATATATCTATGCCTTTGCTTGCAGAAAATAATTTTGTCATTGCTGGGGTTGAAAAGTTTCAGGATTTTCGTGAGTCAATTTTGCAATTTTTTACTGACGAAGAACTGTTGGGCGGCAGAAGATTCTGAACGTCACATTAAGGAAGGTTTACCTTTTGTCGGAAAACAGTTGTATTTGCCTTCTGAAGAGTTGAGGATTGAGGCATTAAAGAATTGTCATGATTCTCCTTTGGCTGGTCATCGAGGAATTAAGAAAACTTTTGATCTTCTTCAAAGAATTTTGGTGGAAGGGAATGAAGGAAGATTCTGAGAATTATGTGAGAACTTGCAATGTTTGTATTCGTTCTAAGTCTGATCATCAGAAAGCTGCAGGGTATTTAGTTCCACTTCCACCTCGTCCGTGGCATACGGTATCAATGGATTATATTGTGGATTTACCGCCTTACAAGGGTTGTTCTACTATTCTTGTGGTAGTGGATGTGTTTTCTAAGGCTGGTCATTTTATTCCTATCAAGGGAACGGCTACAGCGACATCGTTAGCTCAGGAATTCCTGCAAAATGTTGTTAAATTACATGGTTTACCTAATCAAGTAATTTCCGATCGAGGGTCTCAATTTATCTCTAGATTTTGGAAAGCTTTTTGCAAAGAGTTGAAAATTGAGATTAATTTAACAACAAGTTATCATCCTGAGAGTAATGGTCAAACCAAGAGAGTGAATCAAGAGTTAGAGAAGTATATACGATGCTATCTTGGTGCAGATCAGGAGTGGTTGGAATTACTTTGGTTGGCAGAATTTTGCTATAATAACACTACTAAAGATTCAACTTCTATGTCCCCATTCTTTCTAAATCAGGGATTCCATCCACGATTTTTGAGAGGAGTGGTTTTGGATGAAATTGAGGTTCCAGATGTTGAAAGTAGGTTGATTGCTATGGAAAAAAATTTGAAACGTGCTGTTCAGGCTTTGAATAAAAGTAAATTAAATTACAAAAGATTTTCAGACAGAAAGCGTCGAAAAGAACCAAATTATCAGGTCGGAGACAAAGTATGGTTGTCCACAAAGTATGTACCTTTGAAGGGTAGAAATAAATGTATTCTGCGATATATTGGACCATTTGAGATGGAAAAGGTTTATTCCCCAGTATCTGTGAAATTGAAGTTACCATCAGGATTAAAAATTCATCCAACTTTTCATGTAAATTTATTGAAAATGTTTAGGAATGATACCAGAATGCATGATGTTCCTGGTCCTGTGTTTTCTGAAGATGAGAATGAATTTGAAGTGCAAACTATTTTAGATTCTAGAATTGTTCGTGGTCAACTTCAATACTTGGTTGATTGGAAGGGATATGGTCCTGAAGAGCGTTCATGGGAGAAAGTGGAAAATGTACATGCCCCTAGGTTGGTAAAAAGATTATCATTTACATCCTGAAAAAGTTGGCCCTGGGTCAGGGCATTACGGAGGGGGTACTGTCAGGATTCCATGGCACATTTCTAGATTTTCAATGAGAAATTACTGTAGAAAATCTGCATTCAAAAGAATTAAGTAAACATTTATTTTTAATCTTCATTATTAGTAGGAGCATTGGTTGAGTGATGTTTGATTTTGGGTTTAGTATTTTAATGTGTCAATATTGTGATAAGTTTCCTTAATGAAAACTATATACAGGAAGTGCCTAATTCCCCAAACCAAGATGAAGATTCAGTGCAACACAAGTGATTGGAAAAAAATATTATGAGGTAGTTTGGAACATTTCACAACATTCTAAACTGCCTTTCATTCCAGTTTCTTTAGAGGAAGGTTTTAGTTTATGTAGCTCTTAGGATATTTAGCATAAGTTATTATAAAAATCCTTTTTTGAGAAAGAATTTACAGTGAGCTTAATTTCTACAGAAGTTTCGTTTATGAAGATAGCCTTGTTGAAACTTCAAGACCAACTTACAGATGAAGCAAGCTAAGTTATCTACAGTGAAATGTTTCTATCTTCAATTTGTCTCAGGAAGAAGTTTATTTTAAATTCTAAGAAACTGTACTTAGCTGCATTTGATTTTTGAGAACATTTAATTGAACTCTACTGCGCGCATATTCTATGAAAAAATTCTGATGTACGTTTATTTTTCCTCTCGTGGCTGCGTGTGCGGGAAACGAAAGTGCGTTTATTTTTTCCTCTCGCGGCTGCGTCTACGGTTAACGAAAGTTTAGTGTAGATGTTTTAGAGCATTGGGTCAGGATATTTATTGTGACATTTTGGTTCTAATTTAGCTTTATATTTTCACTTAACGTACGGGTGTTATTTTAATTAGTATTGTGATGTATTATACTTATAACACGCGCCTTTTTATTTCATTTACTGTTGAATACAATCCTAGTCAGGAATCTGTTAGAGTATGCTCGTTCGTTCCACTTTAAAGTTTTACTTCCTGGTTTAACGTACTAGTGTTGTTAAGTAGAGTTTCGAGTGGCGTCGTGTTGAGTTCCAGCATTTCTCCGTGAATTCATGTACTTTTTGTGGAGCGGTTACTGAGTGTTGCTACGAGTTACAGTGACCGTTTGAGCACACAGCTTATTTTGGCTTCGTGTCATTATTTCTACTTCGTTCTGAATGCGCGTACGTCGCGGTCTTCTAATCAGCTGAACTTTTCGTTTTTTTGTGCATCAAGCCATCTAACCTCCGTGGAGCATCCAAAGTCTACAACTCAGTTTTGAATGATATTTACATATGTAGATACAAGAAAGTAAAAACTGATAGAATTATTCAGAAGAGTTTATTTAACGGAGACTTGAGAACTATAGTAAAACATGTATTCTTCAAGCAAGCAAGTTTCTGACTTTCTACAACATAAATTCAAAGAATATCCAAAGCATTTCAAGAATATTGAATATTGACCTTCATTGTAAATTCAATTATAAGAAATCAGAAGAGCATCTGAAAATACAAAAGCAAAACTATAAATGCCTATCAGCAATCTAGCACAGGCAGCAGGTACATGATAATAGTTTGTTAATATTAATAACAGAAGTCTACATACAGAAAAGAGTTTATTTAATCTGTATATTTTTTTGTGCTTAGATTTCACAGACACACGTTACTGATGAAACTTCCACAATCCAGTTCCAAAGAGTTAACCATCTACTGAGTCTAATATTCTGGGAACCAGTGTCGTGTCTTAAGAAACAGTGAAGATCTGCAGTTGTTATTTTCTCCTCCATTCCCCTTTCCCCTTGGGTTTGCCTGTTGGGTAGTTTTATATTTTATGAACTATTGAGCAGGCATATCAAGGGGGTCTGGTGGGCCAGCATCACTCCTGCAAGAAGATCCAAGATATGGACCTGACATTAGGTGGCTGAGGGTCCTTGGATCCTGAAGGAGGAGCGTTGTCATGGGTGTTCTGATAACTGAGAAAATGTTCTGGGTTTTTTTTCGTCGAAATTAGCCAAGGAAGACATTCTTCTCAATACCCTGTCTATGTCCTCAGCGCTCCATTCTCTGGAGCTGGGGTTGACAATTTCCTGTTAAGGTTCTTCTATTCCCATATCCTAAGGAGTGGGAGGGATACGTTTGGATTTAGAGTCAGGGACAGGGGTCTTGGATCTATTCTTATATGAAGACTTGTGTCTGTCCTTGTGTACCTGGGGTGTAGAAGTTGAGTGCGATGAATTTTTCAGCTGTTTGTCCCCTTCCCCCTGAGTAGAAGAGTGCTTCCCTGATGTTTTGACCTTCTCTGAACCTTTCGACGCCTGGCGTTGAGATTCGGGGGTGTGTAGGGTACACTCTGAATCTTTCGAGTGTGCACGTCGACTTTTGGAGTCAGACGCCGAACGGGCTGCCGGAGCAGACTAAGCGTGCAGCTTGGGGTTGGAGGTCGGATTCGTCATCTGACGACCATACCTCTGTGACTTTGGGGAGCGAGGCACTTTTTGCAACTGTGGACGGTTGCCGTGAGGCGATCTTGACTTGGAACGCCCAGGAGGACACTGATTCTGTGGACCGCTCTCTACGTGCCTACTTTTTCCGAGAACTCTACACGCGTGTAGAGTCCCAGTTTGGGATTAGTGTGTTTAGGTGTAATAGTTTGGGTAGCGCTCGTGTCGCCGGGTGTTTTCCCCATAACTGCCCCGCCGGACAATCCTCCGAGGTCGGGGACTAGCGTTTGGGTGTCTTTCGACGCCCCTGTGCCCTCGCCGTCCGAAAGCGCGGCGTTGCTGCCATCACTGAAGCATCCCACTGCTTCCATGGCCTCGAGCTGCCTGGCGTGATGGGCCCGACGTTTAGTGGAGCGGTCCTTTAGTGTTTTAGCCTTAAAAAGGCTACACGCTCTGCAGTTAGCCTCAGGGTGGTCCCTAGGCAAACAGAGATTACGGGTGGCGTGTTTGTCAATCTAAGGGTACTTGCGGTTGCACTTGGGGCAAAATTTAAATGGAGTACTCTCCATATGTCACCTTATGACAGCGGGCTAGTGTATGTAGGAAATAATAACGAGTGTGCGTATGTTTCCACCCCCCATTCTCCCTACTTGCAGGGCCGAGGCCAGAGGTTTTCTGAGGCACGGGCCGAGGCCAGAGGCCTTCCGAGGCCCAAAGTCTGTCGTGCAGTCTCGACGGTTGTTTGTTCTTCGGACCGGCATCGATCTTCGGGATCTCGACGTAAGGGTGGAAGAACAGGGAAATTTAAATGTTTTTTTTGGCAAAATGGCAAAAAGCCAGGGAACTCCGCAACAATGCTTCCAACAAGTATGGTGGAAAAAAACAATCTGAGGGTCCTAGACGCGTGAGGGATCATGGGTACAGTGGACGTCACACTAGGGATAGTATTACTGGCACGCCCTGTGTCGACGCCCTTTTCCGAGTTTCGAAAAACAAACTGTAATACTCCGCAGATATCTATCTTGTGGAATCTGCTTAGATCACATGCTGTGCATAGGCCGACATCTAGTGGAAGCTGCAGAGTATTACAGTTTGTTTTTCGAAACTCGGAAAAGGGCGTCGACACAGGGCGTGCCAGTAATACTATCCCTAGTGTGACGTCCACTGTACCCATGATCCCTCACGCGTCTAGGACCCTCAGATTGATTTTTTTCTGACATGAGGTTGCATGAGGAGTAGCGTGAGAAACAGATAATCCAAGCAGATAGAAAGGTAAGACTACAAGCATCCATGTGCCTTCTCTCAGAGGGGAGGAAGGGTGGGTCGCATGTGAATCTAAGCAGATACAAGCATCAGAAATACGATTACGGTGAGTAATGTATCCCTTCTGAGGCTTGTGGAATCTGCTTAGATCACATGCTGTGCATAGATTAGCGAGCAGTACCAGAAGGAGGTGGGATGTGAGAAGGGTCATGAGCAAATAAATGTCTTAGAACCGCTTGTCCCACTTGTGTATCTGTCTTGGAATGATTGTCAATGCAGTAGTGCTGAGTAAAAGTGTGAATAGAGCTCCAAGTAGCTGCTTTGCAAATGGTGTCAAGGGGTACATTTGCAATTAAAGCCAGAGTGGCCCCAATACCTCTTGTAGAGTGGGCGCTAGGCGTGAAAGGCAGAGTTTTTTCAGAAAGTGAGTAACACAGCTGGATACAGTTAATAATCCACTTAGAGATGGCACCTTTAGAGACGCAATCCCCCTCTCTGCCTGTAGCTACGGAGACAAACAGCTGATCTGTTTTCCTTAGAGGTCTGGTCTTGTTTACATAGTAGAGGACCGCCCTACGCACATCTAGTGTGTGTAGTTTCACCTCAGCCGAGCTTTGTGGGTCTTGGAAGAAAGCCGGAAGCTTGATGGACTGGTTCATGTGGAATTTTGAAATAAACTTAGGTGAAAACCTAGGGTGTGTGCGTAAAACCAGTTTATCTTTACGGACAGTAAAGAAGGGATCTTGCACTGACAGAGCCTGAATTTCACTGACTCTTCTTATAGATGTAATTGTTACTAAGAAGGCCGTTTTGTAAGTCAGGTGTTTGAGACTGCTTTTGTGCATGGGCTCGAATGGGGGGCCCATGAGCTTAGATAGCACCACGTTAAGGTCCCATCCTGGTGGTGGGTTTGAAATAGGAGGGTGAAGTCTCTTTACTCCTTCCATGAAGGCTTTAACTACTGGTACTTTCCACCACGACACCTTGTTATGGGAAGTGGTGTATGCTGACAGGGCTGCAGGTTGTACCTTCAGTGAGTTAAAAACCAGTCCTGCGTCCAGCAGGTGGAGCATGTATGTAACAATAGTGGAAGGAGTGCAATCAACTGGGTTGATTTGTTTATTCTGGCATCAGATCACAAATCTTTTCCATTTGTCAAAGTAGCAGTGCCTCGTGTTAGGTTTCCTAGATTCCTTTAGGATGTCCATACACCTCTGTGGTAAATTGAGATGTCCGAACTCTATGACCTCAGGAGCCATGCTGCCAGGTTCATGGAGTTGGGTTGAGGATGCACTGTTTGACCTTGGTGCTGGGACAGTAGGTTGTACCAGCCCGGAAGTTTGATGGGTTCGCACACCGCCAATCTGCATAAGTGTGGGAACCACGGTTGTCTTGCCCACATGGGAGCAACTAGGACGAGCGTCATCGATTCTCTGTTCATTTTGTTGACCACCTTCCTGATTAGAGGAGTTGGTGGAAACGCGTACGCAAACATCCCTGACCAGTTCATCCACAGGGCGTTCCCCTAGGAGTCTGGTTGGGGGAACCTTGATGCAAATCCTGGGCATTGTCCGTTTTCGCTTGTGGCGAATAGGTTTATAGTGGGGAAACCCCACTGAGAGAAGATATCTTCTACGACTTCTCTGTGTAGACACCATTCGTGTTCCTCTGGGAGCGGGTCTCTGCTCAGAGCATCCGCTAGGGAATTGAGATCCCCTGGAACATGTTGCGATGACAGGAAGATGTTCCGTCTGACTGCCCATATCCAGATTTTCTGGGCAAGCTTGGACAGATTTGGCGACCGAGTCCCTCCTTGCTTGTTGAGGTAGACATGGCTGTAGTGCTGTCCGTCCGGATTTGCACTGACAGATTTAACAGGTAGGGCTCGAACGCTTGAAGTGCTCTGAATACTGCCAGAAGCTCTAACAGGTTGATGTGATTCTTGGCCACTGCGTGCGACCAGAGACCCTGAGCTGTGTGGTAGAGATGGTGAGCTCCCCACCCCGTCAGGCATGCATCGGTTGCGACTACCGCCTGTATCTCGGGATCGTAAAAGGTTTTCCCCTTGAACAGATTCTCTCTTGTCCACCAGTGAAGGCTTTGTACAAGTGTTGGCGAAACGACCACTAGATCGTCCCACTGACCACTTGCCTGAGACCACTGTTTCGCCAACCATTCTTGCATGGGACGCAGGCGCGCGTGAGGGACCAGGTAAATACATGACGCCATCATGCCCAGCAAACGCATTGCTTTGCGTACCGTTAACTGGCGACGGGACTGACATTGCGGAATTTGCAGCAGTATGCTCCGAATTCTTTCCTCCGAAGGAAAGGTCAACCCCTCTTGAGTGTCTAGGATAGCTCCTAGGAACTGTTTGGATGTGCTTGGCACGAGACTTGAGAAGCCCAATTCGAAGAGGAGGTCGATTGTCCTTTGAATGTTTCCTCTGCAAATTACTGGGGTCTCCCCCGTGATGAGCCAGTCATCCACGTAAGGGTACATCGGGATTGCCTCCCTGCGTAGGTGTGCTGCCGCCACCGCCAGTACCTTGGTGAATACCCTTGGAGCCGAAGCTATCCGAAGGGCAGTACCTTGAACTGGTAGTGCCGACTGTCCGCCTTGAAGCGCAAGTACTTTCTGTGCGCTGGGAACATGGAAATATGAAAATAAGCTCTTTCATGTCCAATGTTTCCATGTAATGCCCCTTTTTTAGGAGGGGGATTACCTCCTGGAGAGTAGTCATGCGAAACTTTTGGGGCTTGACATACTTTTTTGCAGGCCGTAAGTCCAATACTGGGCGCATTGTCAAATCTTTTTTTGGCACAAGGAAGTAAGTTGAATAAATACCCTTGTTTACCTGGTGTCCCGGGACGAGTTCTATCGCGTCCTTTCCTTGCAGATTGACGATGCTCCTCGAGGAGGATCTTCTGGTGGTCTAAAGAATGTATTCTTTGTCGTGGAGGATAGTTTCGGTGCGCTCTAACAGTTCTATGCAGTACCCTGCAGATACTGTGGACAGCACCCATCTGTCTGATGTGATCCCTTCCCAAGCTTGGGTGAAGTTGGAAATGCGTCCCCCTACTGGGGTTGCGTGAGACGGGACCCTGAACTGAGCGTCACTGTTTTGGTGGAGGCGTGCCACCTCCTCTACTGGGGCTGCATCTACCTTTCTCACGTCCTCTTTTATTACCCCTGCCGTAACCCTGGGTAGACTGTTGGTTATTATTGCTCCACGTTGTACCCTGCGCCCCTGGGAATAGTTAGATCCTCTCTGGGAATTTTGGCCGCGTGGGCGATGAAAATTGCCATACCCTCTCTGATTAGGGGGTTTATTGGTTAGTTGACCGAGGGATTTGAGTGTTTCATACTCGTCCTTGGCATTTTTCAGCACGTCCTCGACAGCCTTACCAAACAGATCCGGCTCCACCGGTTTATCTAACAATGATGCTTGGGTTTCAGACTTGAATCCAGACTGCCTTAACCAAGCGTGTGTCTTGATAACAATTCCTTCTGCTATCAATCTGCCGGCGTTATCTGCGGCATCAAAGGTTGCCTTTAGAATGCAACCGGACACGGCTCTTCCCTCTGCCGAAACTCGTGCCAACTGGCTCTTTAAGGGTTCTGGGGCGGAGTCTATGAGTGCCGCTACTTCTTCCCATTGATGGCAGTTGTAGCTGGCCAAAAGGGGGGTGGAGTTGGCAATCCTTGCCTGGTAGGCAGAAGTGGAGGCTACTTTCCTGCCCAATCCATACAGTTTTTTGCTCTCCTTGTCGGGAGGAGCTTCGGACGATGACAAGGGTGTTCCAGCCCTCTTACGGGCGTTAGTAACAACTAGGGAGTCCGGCTTCAGATGCCCTCTTATATACAGTGGGTCTGATTGGGCTGCCCTGAAAAGTTTCTCAATCCTGGGGGTCACTGCTCTGGTGAGGTTAGGATGTACGAGTGAAGGGTCTATTCTCCTCTGAATAGACTTCAGGATAGGGATGGCCTGAGCAACAGGCCTCCTTTCTCCCACTAACTCTTCGGCGAAGTCCCTCTCCTCTTGGGCACCCTGGGTGTCAATGTGGAAATGTTCAGCTGCTCGAGACAGCACTTCATTTAGCAGAGGTTGGTTGTCGACAGGGGAGTCGGTAACCGGGGGTTCCTTCTCTACCGGGGAATCTACTCTGTAGGTTTCCAGGTCCTCCTCCTCTTCTTGGCCCTCATCATCCCCATAGTAGCCCGTACCAGTTTGTTCTTCCAACATGCCCAAATCTGGATCCTCACAAAAGGATGTCTCTCCTTGATACTGAGAGTAGGGCTGTACATAGAAGGGGTCCGAAGACAGTGTTGGTGTTTCAAACCGGGACTTTTTACTTGGAGGTATAGGATCCTTAGAGCCTGAGGGTGCTGACCCGTCGGGAGTATAAGAGAGGAAGTGTTCAGGGTTTTTTGCGTAAAAATCTGCCAATGATGACATCCTTGACATGACCCTGTCTATGTCATCACTAGACCATTCTCTAGAACTGGGGATGACCCTTTCTGGAAGTTTCTCTGACTTATCCTGACTAGACTTGGTCTGAGTAGGAGTTTTTGTGATAGCAGAAGACTTGGACTTGTCTGTCTGTTTCTCAGGAGTGGAGTGTCTTAAAGGTGTGGAAGTAGGCAGAGGCTGCTTCCTTTGTTGTTTTTCCCCATCCCCGTGAGTGGAAGAGTGTTTTCCTGTTTTTTCGCCCCTACGGAGCCTTTCGACGTCTGCCGTCGAGGTTCGGGGGTAGTGTCCCTATCCTTCGAGTGTGGAGGTAGGGGTTCGGGAGCCGCCGTAACGCGGTCTGCGGGCGCCGACTCCTGGAGTGCGGTCTGGGGATGGAAGTCGGCTTCGTCCTCCGACGATCGAACTTCCGTTACCTTGGGGAGCGAGGCACTCTTGGCAACAGTGGATGATTGCCTGGAGTCATGTGGCGATCGAGAACGCCCAGAGGACGCCGATTCGGACCGTTCTCTATATGCCTCTTTCCGAGAACTTGACGTGCGCGTCGAGTCCCGGTTGGACTTCATGTGTTTTGTGGAAGTGCTGTGGGAAGCGATTGTGTTGCCGGGGGTCTTCCCCATAGCCGCCCTGCCGGACGACCTTCCGAGGTCAGGGACTTGCGCTCGGCTGTCTTTCGACGCCTTAATGCCCTCGCCGTCCGAAAGCACAGCGTCGCTGCCATCGCTGAAGGCGACTCTGCTGCCATGGCCTCTTGACGCCTGGCGGGGTGGGCCCAACGCTTGATCGAACGGTCCTTAAGTGTTTTGGGTTTAAACCTACTACACGCTCTGCAGTTCGCCTCGGGGGGGTCCCTCAGCAAGCAGAGATTGCACGTGGCGTGCCTGTCGACCTAAGGGTATTTGTGGTTGCACTTGGGGCAGAATTGGAAAGGGGTACCCTCCAAACGCACCTTGTGGCAGCGGGCCAGTAAGTGTAGGAATATATAAGAATGTACCTATATACCAAAAGAGTGTAGAGTATGTCCACCCCCCACTCTCCCTACTTGCAGGGCCGAGGCCAGCAGCTTTCCAAGGCCAGAGGCCTTCCAAGGCCCAAATCCGTCATGTGTGGAAGTTCGGTGACTCGACGTTGGGGTGGAGAAATGGGTAAATTTAACAATATTTAGCAAAATTATGGCTAAGGCCAGGGAACTCTGCGAAATGCTTCCGACCAGAATGGCGGAAAAAAACAATCTAAGGGTGCTAGACGCGTGAGGGATCATGGGTACAGTGGACGTCACACTAGGGATAGTATTACTGGCACGCCCTGTGTCGACGCCCTTTTTCGAGTTTCGAAAAACTAACTGTAATACTCCGCAGCTTCCACTAGATGTCGGCCTATGCACAGCATGTGATCTAAGCAGATTCCACAAGCCTCAGAAATATATATATATATATATATGAGAATGCATTACTTACCGTAAAAGCATTTCTGATGGTTGTATCTGCTTAGATTCACATGCTGTGCATAGGTCCGACATCCAGTGGTCACTGCGGAGTATTGCATTTTGTTTTTCGTAGTCGAAAAGGGGACGTCGACAAGGCGTGTCTGAAACACTATCCCTATAGTGACGTGCGTTGTACCCACAATCCCTCACGCGTCGAGGTCCCTCTGTTTGTATTTTTCTGCCCTGAGGGAGCCTTCTAGACGTGAGTGAGTACAGAAAAGAGAGAGATATATAAAGGAAGTCTATGTTCCTTCCATCCGAGCGGGGAGGAAGGGCGGGCGCATGTGAATCTAAGCAGATACAACCATCAGAAATGCTTTTACGGTAAGTAATGCATTCTCTTCTGATGTTTGTTAATCTGCTTAGAATCACATGCTGTGCATAGACTAGCGAGCAGTACCCGGAGTTGGCGGTGGGTTATGAGAAGGAACAGTAGAGAAAAGGTGTCGTAATACTGCCTGTCCCACCTGGGAGTCAGATCTAGAGTGTGTATCTAGACAGTAGTGTTTTGTAAAGGTGTGCACAGAACTCCAGGTAGCCGCTTTGCAGATGGACTCAAGGGGAACATTTGCAATGAATGCTATGGATGCCCCCCCGTGCCTCGAGTAGAGTGTGCTCTTGGCCTAAAGGGCAGTTCTCTCTTAGCAAGAGTATAGCAGAGAGTGATGCATTGAACAATCCATCTAGAAATAGTGGATTTTGAAACCGCATCTCCTTCTCTTCCTGCTGCCACCGAGACGAAGAACTGATTAGTCTTCCTCAGTGGTCTGGTTCTTTCCATGTAGAACATGACCGCTCTGCGTACATCTAGTGTGTGCAGAGTCCTTTCTCCCAAATTGGAAGGATTTTGAAATAACGTTGGTAGTTCTATAGATTGGTTTACGTGGAATTTAGAAATAAATTTCGGAGCAAACCTAGGGTGAGTGCGTAGAACCACTTTATCTTTGTGAACTGTAACGAAGGGGTCTAGAATAGAAAGCCAGAAGTTCACTTACTCTCCTGATGGAGGTGATAGCTATTAAAAAAGCAGTCTTAAGCGTGAGGTGTTTAAGAGATGCTTTGTGCATGGGTTCGAATGGAGAGCCCATGAGTCTGGTAAGTACCACATTAAGGTCCCATCCGGGAGCTGGGTCAGCTATCGGGGGGTGTATTCTCTTTACTCCCTCCATGAAGGCCTTTATAACAGGGATCCTCCACCACGACACTTTGAGTTGGGAAGTGGTGTATGCAGAAAGTGCAGCTAGGTGGACTTTAATGGAGTTAAACACTAGACCTGAATCCAATAGGTGGGTCAGGTATAGGACCACATGTGTGGGAGAGCAGTCAATAGGGTTGATGCTTTTACTCCTGCACCAGATGACAAATCTTTTCCACTTGCTAGAATAGCAGTGGCGAGTGTTCGGTTTTCTGGCTTCCCTGAGGATGTCCATGCATCTTTGCGGGAGTTGTAGATGTCCGAACTCTATGATCTCAGGAGCCAAGCTACTAAGTTCATGTTCTGGGGGCATGGATGCAGAGTCCTGCCTTTGTCCTGAGACAGCATGTTGTACGGGCAGGGGAGTTTTACTGGGGGGGATAGAGACATCTCCATCAAGTGAGCGAACCATGGTTGTCGTGCCCACATTGGGGCAACTAGTATCATGGTCACTTGTTCCTGGTGCATCTTGTGCACCACTCTGTTGAGAAGGGGAGTCGGGGGGAAAAGCGTAAACAAATTTCCCTGACCAATGCATCGACAGACCGTTCCCCTTGGATTGGTTCTGGGGGTACCTGGAGGCGTAACTTAGGCATTGTGAGTTTTCCAGGGTTGCGAACAGGTCTATTTCTGGGAATCCCCATTGTGTGAAGACGTCGAAGACGATGTCTTCGTGCAGGCGCCATTCGTACTCTTCGGGCAGGGGGAAATCTCTGCTGAGACTGTCTGCCAGCAGATTGAGTTCCCCGGGTACATGTAGTGATAGTAGGAACATGTCCTGTTTGAGAGCCCACTTCCATATATTCTGGGCCAGCTTGGACAGGCCTGGAGAGTGGGTGCCCCCTTGCTTGTTGATGTAGTACATGGCTGTGGTGCTGTCTGTAAGGACCATTACTGTTTTGCCTTGTAGGTGTTCCTGGAAGGCTCTTAGCGCCTTGAACACAGCTAGTAGCTCCAGTAGATTTATGTGTTTGGATGCTACGTTCGGAGTCCACACTCCGTGAGCAGTCTGATGGGATAGGTGCGCCCCCCATCCTGTGAGGGATGCGTCTGTGGTTAGAGTGGCTTCCGCCGCGGGTGTGGCAAAGGGTTTCCCTTTTTCCATGTTTTCCTTTGTCCACCACCGTAGCGAGAGAACCAAGGCTTGCGAGACCACAACTAGATCCTCCCATAGTCCGCTGGCCTGACACCACTGGCTGTTGAGCCACACTTGCATTGGGCGCATGCGCAGGCGCGCGTGAGTTACCAAATAAATACACGACGCCATCATT
Organism: Ambystoma mexicanum; assembly: GCF_040938575.1. Lineage (NCBI taxonomy): Eukaryota > Metazoa > Chordata > Amphibia > Caudata > Ambystomatidae > Ambystoma > Ambystoma mexicanum. The sequence continues at coordinate 667,100,853 of NC_090929.1, forward strand.
CCTAGCAAGCGCATTGCTTTGCGTACCGTCACCTCTCGACCGGTCACATATTGAGGGATTTGAAACAGCATGTTTTGGACCCTCTCTTTGGAGGGGAAGACGAGGCCGTCCTTTGTTTGAATTAGAGCCCCTAGGAATTGCTTGATTTGACTGGGGTCTAAACTGGACTTCTTTTCGTTGATGGAGAAGCCCAACTGGAACAAAAGGTCTACTGTCTTTTGGGTATTGGAGAAGCATGTTTCGTAAGAATCCCCTGTTATGAGCCAGTCGTCGAGGTAAGGGTAAACTGGGATGGACAACCTGCGCAGGTGGGCCGCTGCCACTGCCAGCACCTTCGTGAATACCCTTGGTGCTGATGCTATGCCGAAGGGTAGCACTTTGAACTGGTAGTGTTTGCCCTCTATCATGAACCTGAGGTATTTTCTGTGCGCTGGCAACATTAAAATATGAAAGTATGCATCTTTCATGTCCAATGTTGTCATGTAATCTCCCTGAGAAAGCAGTGGGATTACTTCCTGTAAGGTTACCATACGAAACTTTTGGGGTTTGATAAACTTGTTCGCTGGGCGCAGATCTAATACAGGGCGCATGGTTAGATCCTTTTTGGGTACAAGGAAGTACACTGAATAAATACCTTCCTGAGATAGAGGCACGACCTCTATGGCTCCTTTTCCAGCAGTTGTTGTACTTCTTGGAGAAGGATGGCAAGATGTTCCGGTGTCATGCGACGTCCCCTCGGGGGTCTGTAGGATGGGGAACTGTTGAATTCGATACAGTATCCGTGGGCTACGGTGGAAAGTACCCAACGGTCTGACGTTATCTCCTCCTATGCAGGAAGAAAGGATGTTATCCGGCCCCCGACCGGTGTTGCATGGGAGGGGACGCGAATCTTCGCGTCACTTGGAGTTGTTGGGGGCTTGGGAGCCTCTGGGGGTGGATCCCCGACCTCTCCCTTTACCCCGGCGTTGGCCTCTTTGGCTGTACTGCCCACTATTGGTCTGGTAATTGGTGGCAGGGTATTGTTGATGCTGACTTTGTTGTTGTTGTTGGCGTTGGCCACGAAAAAAGCGTTTGTTGCCATAGCCGCGTCTGGCAGTGGGCTTAGAGATTTGGTCAAGAGTCTTGATAGTATCTAACTCTTTTTTAGCCATCTCTAGAGCTTCATCCACCGCTTTTCCGAAGAGGTTAGAGTCTTCCACAGGTTTATTTATTAAAGACGCCTGTGTCTCCGGTTTAAACCCTGAGTTGCGCAGCCATACATGGCGTTTTAGGAGTATTCCCTGCACCAGGGAACGTCCCGCTGTTTCTGCCGCGTCCAGAGAGTTCTTTACAATGCTCTGGTTCACCTGGGTTCCTTCGCCAATAGTTGAAAGTAGGCGTGTACGTAAAGGCTCCGGTGCTTCCTCGGCGTCCTTGCGCAGTTTGGCCCACTGCGCGTCTGCATAGCTAGCAAGCAAAGAATTGTTGTTCGCAATTCTTGCTGAGAAGGCAGACGAGGAAGTTACTCTTTTTGCAAGGGCATATAGCCTTTTGCCCTCCTTGTCAGGGGGTGCCTCACTGGTGGAAAGTGGTACCCCTGCCCTCTTTCTAGTATTAGATACTACTAGGGAATCCGGAATGGAATGTCCCCTAATGTAGAGCGGGTCTGAGGGAGAAGGAGCGAAAAGTTTTTCAATTCTCGGATTGACCCCTCTGATCAATGCGGGAGTGGCCAGCGAAGGGATGATTCTTCTCTTCACTGAAGCTAGGAGGGGAATGGTTTGGCTGACCGGGGGTTTCTCTTTAATTACTTTTCCCACAAAGTCTAATTCTGGAGAGAGCTCCCCAGTGCCCAGTTCGAAATGTGCTGCTGCTCTGCGCAACAGTGCATTGAAAGTGGGCTGATCGTCAATTGGAGACGTGTTCCTAACCGGTGAATTGTCAGGAGGATTTAGGTTTAGGACATCAGTGTCGGAATATACTGATGGGGATTGCCAGGGGTGCGAAGGTCCTTCTTCAGTGTCTTCTCGGAAGCCTTCTTCTATAATGTCTGGCCTGTCTCCCAGACATTCCTCCTGGTTCTGTCCTTCTTCATCGTCCATGAAAACATCCTCCTCCTCCAAGTATTCTTCCTCCCCAGTGAGGTCGTATACGTTATGGAAGTCTGAGGCTGTGTCCACCTGGGGATCGACTAGCCTCGGATTTTTGGCCCTGGGGTCCTCCTGAGGCCCTTCTCTAGTCCTCTTGGGAGTTTGAGAGGTCTGGGTATTCATAAACCTTTCCATCCTCTCCATACAGAGGTGGAGTCGTTCCATGTTTCATGGGGTACCCCAGAGCGGTCTGGCGGGGGAAAAATAGAGTCATCTAGCTGGAAATGGCTCGACCTCTCCCAAAGCGTCGAGGAAAGTGTCCCGTCGCCCTCCGAAAAACCTTCAGGTGTGCTGGGTGACCCCCCGACTGAAGGGGGTAGTCCCTGCCTTTCTTCGGGCTTTTTCGGCGTGTCTTTCGACTTATGCGTAGCGCTCGACGTGTTCTTCGGCGTACGCTTCTGGGCGTCGGCTACAGCGATCCTCGCCAAGCTTTCGGCGACTCGTTTGTCGGCGACTCGTTTGTCGGCGGAAGCTTGCGTTTTCGACGCTATGGGTGTCGAACGCTCTACGGCGGTACGCGCCTTCTGTTGATGCACGCCGGCCGATGGTTTGGGGGCGGCGCCCTTATTTGCCGAAAGCCCAGTCGCTGGTCGCGGCTGCGGTTGCGAGAGGGGCTTCGAACCCGAACGGTCCGAGGAGGCCGCCGGTGGAACCTGCGTCTCCTTGGGCGCCGAAGCTCTTTTCGCCTTAGACGAAGAAGAGCCATGGGTTGTGTGCTTATGTGAGTCTTTGTGTGCGTCAGTGTCGCCGGGGTGTTCATCCCCATAAGCAGGGCGTGAGCCGAGCCAGTCGGGGCCGGGGACAGACGACGAAGCGCGCAAGCGCTCCTTAGAGGGGGTTTCGACTTCCGTAGCGGAGGTCGTGTTATCGCGTTCCTCGTCACTGTCGGTGGTAGCAGCGGCGGGTGAACCTTCGGCCTTCGACATCGCGTAGGCCGCCCACCTTTTAACCCTACGGTCTTTTAGAGTTTTAGGCTTAAGAAGCCGACAAGCCGCGCAACCTTCCTCCTTGTGATCGAGGGGCAAGCAGCGGTTACACCGTGAATGCTTGTCCTTCCAAGTGAATTTGCCTTTGCAAAGCGGGCAAAACCTAAAGGGTGTCCTCTCCATAGCCGAGGCATTAAATCGCGATAAGCACCCCAAGGGAAAGGAAGGGGAAAGGGAAAGGCATTCTCAGAAAAGACCCAGAGATGTCCCACGACCCCACTCTCCCTACTGTATATGGCCTGCGAGGCCAGGCCACGTGTTCGGCAACGCCGAAGGATTTCCTCCGCTCGACCCTCCGTCGAAGATTTTGCTCGGCGGAGAACAGCTTACAACTGCGTCGAGGGAGGGATTATTAATATTATGTGAAAAAAACAACCAAAGGTCGAGGAGTTGCAATGTCTCTCGAGGAGCTCCGCGTGAAGGCGACCAGAAGCTGGGTGGAAAAAAACAATCTGAGGGACCTCGACGCGTGAGAGATTGTGGGTACAACGCACGTCACTATAGGGATAGTGTTTCAGACACGCCTTGTCGACGTCCCCTTTTCGACTACGAAAAACAAAATGCAATACTCCGCAGTGACCACTGGATGTCGGACCTATGCACAGCATGTGATTCTAAGCAGATTAACAAACATCAGAAATATATATATATATATATGGGATACATTACTCACCGTAATCGTATTTCTGATGCTTGTATCTGCTTAGATTCACATGCTGTGCATAGGCCGACATCTAGTGGAAGCTGCAGAGTATTACAGTTTGTTTTTCGAAACTCGAAAATGGGCGTCGACACAGGCGTGCCAGTAATACTATCCCTAGTGTGACGTCCACTGTACCCAAGATCCCTCACGCGTCTAGGATCCTCAGATTGTATTTTTTCTGACATGAGGAAGCATGAGGAGTAGCGTGAGTACAGATAATCCAAGCAGATAGACAGAAAGGTAAGACTACAAGCAATCATGCGCCTTCTCTCGGAGGGGAGGAAGGGTGGGTCGCATGTGAATCTAAGCAGATACAAGCATCAGAAATACGATTACGGTGAGTAATGTATCCCTTCTGAGGCTTGTGGAATCTGCTTAGATCACATGCTGTGCATAGATTAGCGAGCAGTACCAGAAGAAGGAGGTGGGATGTGAGAAGGGTCATGAGCAAACAGGTGTCTTAGAACCGCTTGTCCCACTTGTGTATCTGTCTTGGAATGAGTGTCAATGCAGTAATGCTGAGTAAAGTGTGAATAGAGCTCCAAGTAGCTGCTTTGCAAATGGTGTCGAGGGGAACATTTGCAATGAAAGCCAGAGTGGCCCCAATGCCTCTAGTAGAGTGGGCTCTTGGCGTAAAAGGCAGAGTTTTTTCAGAAAGAGAGTAACACAGCTGTATACAGTTGATAATCCACTTCGAGATAGCGCCTTTAGAGACGCGATCTCCCTCTCTGCCTGTAGCTACGGAGACAAACAGTTGATCTGTTTTCCTTAGCGGTCTGGTTTTATTTACATAGTAGAGGACCGTCCTACGCACATCTAGGGTGTGTAGTTTCACCTCAGCCGAGCTTTGCGGGTTCTGGAAGAAAGCCGGAAGCTCGATGGACTGGTTTACATGGAACTTTGATATAAATTTAGGTGAGAACCTAGGGTGTGTGCGTAAAACCAGTTTGTCTTTGTGGATAGTAAAGAAAGGATCCTGCACTGACAGAGCCTGAATTTCACTGACCCTTCTTATAGAGGTAATGGCTACTAAGAAGGCCGTTTTATAAGTCAGGTGTTTGAGACTACTTTTATGCATGGGTTCGAAAGGGGGGCCCATGAGCTTAGCTAGCACCACATTAAGGTCCCATCCTGGCGGTGGGTTCGAAATAGGAGGGTGAAGTCTCTTTACTCCTTCCATGAAGGCTTTAACTACTGGTACTTTCCACCACGACACCCTGTTATGGGATGTGATGTAAGCCGAGAGGGCTGCCAGGTGTACTTTCAGAGAGTTAAAAACCAATCCTGCATCCAGCAGGTGGAGCATGTATGTCACAATGTTGGAAGGAGTGCAATCAACAGGGTTGATTTGTTTATTCTGGCACCAAATAACGAATCTCTTCCACTTGTCAAAGTAACAGTGCCTTGTGTTTGGTTTCCTGGATTCTTTTAGGATGTCCATACACCTCTTTGGTAAATTGAGATGTCCAAACTCTATGACCTCAGGAGCCATGCTGCCAGGTTCATTGAGTTGGGTTGCTGGTGCACCGTTTGACCTTGTTGCTGGGACAGTAGGTTGTACCAGGCTGGAAGTTTGATGGGCTTGCACACCGCCATCCTGCGTAGGTGTGGAAACCATGGTTGTCTCGCCCACATGGGAGCAACTAGGATGAGCGTCATCGATTCCTTGTTCATCTTGTACACCACCTTCCTGGAGAGGGGTTGGTGGAAAAGCGTACGCAAATATCCCTGACCAGTTCATCCACAGGGCGTTCCCTTGGGAGTCTGGCTGGGGGAACCTGGATGCAAATCCTGGGCATGGTTTGTTTCCGCTTGTGGCGAATAAGTCTATAGTGGGGAAAGCCCACTGAAAGAAGAGATCTCCTACGATCTTTCTGTGAAGGACCCATTCGTGTTCTTCTGGGAGGGAGTTTCTGCTTAGAGCATCCGCTAGGGAATTGAGCTCCCCTGGAACATGTTGCGATGACAGGAAGATGTTCCGTTTGAGTGCCCATATCCAGATTTTCTGGGCAAGCTTGGACAGATTTGGCGAACGAGTCCCCCCTTGCTTGTTCAGATAGAACATGGCTGTCGTGCTGTCCGTCCGGATCTGCACCGACAAGTTTAGTATATGGGGCTCGAACGCCCGAAGCGCTCTGAATACTGCCAGGAGCTCTAGCAGGTTTATGCGGTTCTTGGCTACTGAGTGAGACCAGAGACCCTGAGCTGTGTGGTGGAGATGGTGAGCTCCCCACCCAGTCAGGCATGCATCTGTAGTCACCACTGTCTGTACTTCGGGATCGTAAAAGGGTTTTCCCCTTGCGAGATTCTCTCTTGTCCACCAGTGTAGGCTCTGTACAAGTGTTGGCGAAACGACCACTAGATCGTCCCACTGACCACTTGCCTGAGACCACTGTTTCGCCAACCATTCCTGCATGGGACGCAGTCGCGCGTGGGGGACCAGGTAAATGCATGACGCCATCATGCCCAGTAACCGCATTGCTTTGCGTACCGTTATTTGTTGACCGGACTGATAATGTGGAATTTGCAGTAGTATATTCCGAATTCTCTCTTCCGAAGGGAAGGTCAACCCTTTCTGAGTATCTAGGATTGCTCCTAGGAACTGTTTTGAGGTGCTTGGCACCAGGCTTGACTTCTTCTCGTTGATTGAGAAGCCTAATTCGTGGAGGAGGTCGATAGTCCTTTGAATGTTTGTCCTGCAAATTCCTGGGGTTTCCCACGTTATGAGCCAGTCGTCCAGATAAGGGTACACTGGGATTGCCTCCCTGCGTAGGTGTGCAGCTGCCACCGCCAGTACCTTGGTGAATACCCTTGGTGCTGAAGCTATCCCGAAGGGCAGTACCTTGAATTGGTAGTGGCGACTGTCCACCTTGAAGCGCAAGTACTTTCTGTGCGCCGGGAGCATGGAAATATGAAAATAAGCATCTTTCATATCCAAGGTTGCCATGTAATCCCCCTTTTTTAGGAGGTGGATTACCTCTTGTAGCGTGGTCATACGGAATCTTTGGGGCTTGACATACTTGTTGGCAGGTCTTAAGTCCAATACTGGGCGCATTGTCAAATCTTTCTTTGGCACAAGGAAGTAAGTTGAATAGATACCCTTGTTTACCTGGTGTCCTGGGACGAGTTCTATCGCGTCCTTTTCTAGCAGAATGGCGATCTCCTCGAGAAGGATCTTCTGATGTTCTAAGGAGTGTACTCTTTGTCGTGGAGGATGGTTCCGGGGACGTTGCAGTAATTCTATACAATATCTTGTGGACACTGTTGACAGCACCCATCTGTCTGAGGTGATCCCTTCCCAAGCCTGGGTGAAGTTGGAAATGCGCCCCCCTACTGGGGTTGCGTGAGAAGGGACCCTGAACTGAGCGTCACTGCTTTGGTGGAGGCGTGCCACCTCCCTTGTTGGGGCTGCCTCTGCCTCTCCCACGACCTCTTTTGTTACCCCTGCCGTAACTTTGGGTGGACTGCTGGCTGTTGTTCCACTGTGTACCCTGTCCCTGGGCATAGTTGCCTCTTTGTGAATTTTGGCCGCGTGGGCGACGAAAATTACTGTTCCCCCTCTGGTTAGGGGGTTTGTTGGTTAGTTGGCCAAGGGATTTCAGTGTTTCGTATTCGTCCTTGGCGTTTTTCAGTGCGTCTTCGACCGCTTTCCCAAACAATAGATCGGGTTCCACCAGCTTGTCTATTAATGAAGCCTGAGTTTCTGTTTTGAACCCCGTCTGCCGTAACCACGCATGTCTTGATAACAGTACCTTCTGCTATCAATCTCCCTGCGTTGTCCGCGGCGTCAAAAGTTGCTTTCAATATGCAACCAGACACGGCTCTCCCTTCTGCCGAGATCCGAGCCAATTGGCCCTTTAACGGTTCAGGAGCAGAGGCTATGAGTGCCGCGACCTCTTCCCATTGATGGCAGTTGTAGCTGGCCAACAGGGTGGTGGAGTTAGCAATCCTTGCTTGGTAGGCGGACGTTGAGGCTACCTTCCTGCCAAACCCGTAAAGTTTCTTGCTCTCCTTGTCGGGAGGAGCTTCGGACGAAGATAAGGGTGTTCCAGCCCTCTTCCGAGTGTTGGTAACAACTAGGGAGTCTGGTTTAAGATGTCCTCTTATATAGAGAGGGTCAGACTGGGCTGCCCGGAAAAGTTTTTCGACCCTGGGGTTGACTGCTCTGGTGAGGTTTGGGTTCACCAGGGACGGATCTATTCTTCGTTGGATGGATTTAAGGATAGGGATGGTCTGAGCGACCGGCCTCCTCTCTCCCACCAACTCTTCTGCGAAGTCCCTTTCCTCCTGTACACCGTGGGTGTCGATGTGAAAATGTTCTGCCGCGCGAGCGAGAACCTCATTAAGGAGGGGCTGGTTATCGACTGGCGAGTCGGTAATTGGGGCTTCGTTCTCTACCGGGGAATCTACTCTGTAAATTTCCTGCTCATTTTCTCCGTCCTCCTGGTCCTCATCATCCGCATAGTATTCCGTGCCGGTTTGTTCCTCCATAATTTCAAACTCCTGGTCCCCCTCAGGGAAAGGCTCTCCTTGGTACCTGGGGTGTGGAGTAGAGTATGGAGTAGAGTAAGGCTGCACCTCAAAGGGTTCAGGTCTTTTGAACCGGGCCTTTTTACTTAGGGGGATAGGATCAGTGGAACCTGAGGGTGTGGCCCCCTGAGGGTCATACGCGAGGAAATGCTCTGGATTCTTGTCCTAAAAATCTGCCAAGGAAGACATCCTTGACATGACCCTGTCTATGTCTTCACTGGACCATTCTTTGGAACAGGGGATGAGTTTAGTAGGCAATTTAGGGGACTTATCAAGGGTACCCTTGCTGGATGTTGATCTCTCAGTAGACTTGTATTTGTCTGTCTGCTTCGGGGGGAAGGATGGTCTTACAGGAGTGGAAGAATGTGCTTTCCGCTGTTTCCCCCCCCTCCCCGTGCGTGGAAAAATGTTTTCCCTGTCCCTTGGAGGCCCCGGAGACTTTCGACGCCTGGCTTCGAGGATCGGAAGAGGTATCTGTGTTTTTCGAGCGTGGGGCCTCGCTGGTGTTAACTGCGGGCTCCGTCTCTTGGAGCGCGGCCTGGGGGTGGAAGTCGTCTTCGTCCTCCGACGATCGAACTTCCGTTAGTCTAGGGAGCGAGGCACTCTTGTCAAGAGTGGATGATTGCCTTGCGTCATGAGGCGATCTTGATCGAGAGCGCCCAGAGGACACCGAGTCGGACCGTTCTATCTGTGCCTCTTTCCGAGAAGTCGACGTCGTCGAGGTTCGGTTGGACTTGGTGTGCTTAGTGTGTGTAGGGTGTGTAGCGCTTGCGTCGCCGGGGGTCTTCCCCATAGCCGCCCTGCCGGACGACCTTCCGAGGTCGGGGACCTGCGCTCGGCTGTCTTTCGACGCCGTAATGCCCTCGCCGCCCGAAAGTACGGCGTCGCTGCCATCGCTGAAGGTGCCCTCAGCTGCCATGGCCGCCTGCCTGGCGTGGTGGGCCCAACGCTTTGTCGAACGGTCCTTAAGTGTCTTAGGTTTAAACCTACTACACGCTCTGCAGTTCGCTTCGGGGTGGTCCCTCGGCAAGCAGAGATTGCACGTGGTGTGCCTGTCGACCCAAGGGTATTTGCGGTTGCACTTGGGGCAGAATTGGAAAGGGGTACCCTCCATACGCACCTTGAGGCAGCGGGCTGGTAAGTGTAGGAAATATATAAGGTGTACCTATATACCAAGAGTGAAGAGTATGTACCACCCCCCAATCTCCCTACTTGCAGGGCCGAGGCCAGCGGCCTACCAGGCCCGGGCCGAGGCCGGCGGCCTTCCGAGGCCCAGATCCGTCGTGCAGCAGCCGACGGTCGATGTTTTCTCCAGCCGCCGTCGAGGGTCGACGTTGGGGTGGGGAAGGATGTCAATAAAGAATTATAAATTTAGATTATTAGCAAAAGTATGGCTAAGGCCAGGGGACTCCGCAAAATGCTTCCGACCAGTATGGCGGAAAAAAACAATCTGAGGATCCTAGACGCGTGAGGGATCTTGGGTACAGTGGACGTCACACTAGGGATAGTATTACTGGCACGCCTGTGTCGACGCCCATTTTCGAGTTTCGAAAAACAAACTGTAATACTCCGCAGCTTCCACTAGATGTCGGCCTATGCACAGCATGTGATCTAAGCAGATTCCACAAGCCTCAGAAATATATATACACACACACACACACACACACACACACACACACACACACACACACACACACACACACAAGTATGGACAAAAGGGGACTAGGAGTAAGGTGTAGTCACTATGGGTGAGTAACTTGTTAATGCCTGCAAAGGCATGATGGGGAATTAACCTAGAATTCTCATATGCAGTGCTGTGCAAGCGCGCAGGATCCAATTGGATCTTTTTTTATATAAAGAAAAGGCAGCAGGCCTTTCAAGTGATAAATGAGATTGAAAAGGCTTTAGCATTTTACTAAACTCATTATTGAGCGACCTCCAGGAAATGTAAGGGCTCTAGATGAAATGCCTGCAGGGTTAGGCACCATGCCCAGATTTCCTCCTTCCTCAAACTGGCCAGAGTAAGGGCAAAGTATCTTGCAGATGTCTACCATATGATGCCAGTGCTTGATGCTCAGTTTAATGAAACCTTTCCCAACAGTCCTACATTATCTACTGGGAGCCAATGTACGGAGTTGAGGGAGTGGGAGGTGTGTTTCCCCTGGAGCCTCGTGGCTGACTTGCTCTGGGATTCCCTGCAATTGACAAATCTGGATTTTGGGGGACCCTATGAAAGTAACACTTAACATTGGGTGGTATGTGGTCAGAAAAGTATTAAAAGGTCTGCCTGACTTGTTCATGCTCCATGATGCGAGCCCACAGATGCCCCCTCTCTTGGTGTTTTGAAGACAGACTTTTCTGAATTCCAGCTTTGCATCTGGGATTCTTGGTCTGGAATTCCCTACTACACCTCAAGTCTCAACATCATGTAACCACAATAGAGGTCTCATATTCAGTTGAGTTAAAGTCCCTCTCTTGGTGGCTTCTAAATGAGACCACACTAAATGCGGGTTGTGGGTCTTTGGGAAATTGGATGCCCATAGGAGAAGTTGTTGAATCCCACTGCATGTTCTCTGGTTTCGCTTGCAATTGCAGAGCATGTAATGCTGTTCGAGTTGGTGTAAAACGGGGAAAGGGCTGGGTGTCTAACTTGGTGGGTTTACTAGTTTGCATCCCCAGACATGTGGAAAAGTCTAGCTCTGTTCCAAAGGGCAGCAACACAATCCACCTTGAACATCTAGTGATGCAAGTGACTGGTGATATATACCCTTCACTTTGTATATAAATTTGTTTGAAGTTTGAGTCTGCATAGTATCCTTTTAATGTTTGAATTTGTTGCATTAATACCCCAATTCCACAGGTTGCCACTGACTAGGCTTGTGAATTGCCAAACCCTTTCAATGTTTACCCCTTGTGCAAAGGACCTCTGCTAACATTTTCTTGGATTGGGGTTTACTAAAATAACCCTTGTGGCTGGGCACTGTCCCTCTGCTTGAAAGTCTATTTTTTTCTCTCATAGTTGCTGTTTCAGTCCAATGGAGTCTGCAAGTTTAATGTGAGTGGGGGACGGGTGGGGCATTGCAGTGCAAAAGGATCCCGTTGGCAGTCTGTGCAGAACCTCCTGTGCCTGTGTGGGAACACTTTGCCTCTGGGTCAGTCCTTGGCGAAAGCAAGCTATCCGGTTGTGCAACAGTTACTTTGTGCCTGACAAATGCTCTCGACTCCTCATCTAAGGGGGAATAGAGGCAGCAGATTAGCACTGCTGCATACCAGCTAAAAACGGAGTTCTTTAGAGCTACATACAATAATGCTTGACATTTGAGCAGGATTCATTGGCCACCCCCTTTTGACAGGTTTCATGTGTAGCTCATCTGCTTCTGCAAAAGCCCTCCCTTGTACAACAGGATGTGTGAAGGGCCTGTGTGGGGAACACTTACCAGAATATAGCACAGGATCTTGAAGCAACATTTTTGGCTGCACATTAATTTTAGAATTGGAAATCTGTCTGTCCGCTGTGTGCCCCACACGTGGAAAGAGTGCTATTTTGTTGCAGCTACTTATAATTCTATCTAGAGAGGACCTATACAACCCCTTCAAATGGATTGCCCTCCAACACATTCCTCATCTTTGACATGTAGTGTCCACAGCTCGGCTTCTTCGGAAATGTTTTGGCAGAGGGCGCCCTGCATCAATGGCGTCGGGTCGATATCCCTCGAACGCCTCACTCGAGGGTAACGTCATCGGATGTTATAAGTAGAAAGCAGGGCGCCCGTTGCCTCAGTTCTGTTTTTCTGCAAATGTGTTTGTTTCGTGAAACTCGGCACACCTCGTACTTTCCAGTATTTGCTGTTGAATTCCTTCGATCTGTCTTCATCCTCCACTCCAACCCCCTCAGTACGGGTTTAAGAAATGCATGGACTGCGGATACAAGATGTCAATCATGGATCTGCATCGTGTTTGCATGTGGTGCCTCTACGGTGGCCATGACACGGATACGTGCTCCAAGTGCCAGTCAATGACTGGAAAGGTCTTGCAGGAATGAAAGGGAAAGCTCAAGGTAGGCAAGGTGTCCAAGCCCCATAACGCCCCGACCTGCTGGGCCTTCTACCGATTTTCTTCAGAGGAAGAAGGCAAAGTATTCAAGGTCCAGGATTCCCGCCTCTCGTCCTCATCGAAGCGCTCGAGGAGCAGGCACCACCAGTCGCCTTCCTAGTCTTCAGGAGGCACCCCCGAGAGGGTGAGTGGCCCGTACAAACATTTTCCCGCTGAGTGGGAAGCTTTCCGTGTGGAAATGCTTAAAATGTTTTAAAAGCAGGGCGAGGCCCCGTCCGGGCCTTCGGTAGAAGGCAGCGGGGTACGGCCTCGGCCTGATACTCGCGCGCCCTCGAGCCCGGGTAAAAAGCACGATCCTCACCAGGAGCCTTCGAGGCCTTGTCCGATCTAAGGATCGGTCAAGACGTGAAGCGTCCACACCCTCGTTACCTTCGAAGCAGTCAGCGCCATCCGATAGTGCCTGTCCGGTCCTCCACACTGATCGGACCCTCGATGCCTTCGGAGCCGTTGTTGATGCAGATGCCATCGGCACCAAATTTACTGGTGCAGCCCCTGGTAACGGTGGAACCTCTTAAGAAGGCAGTGTCTAAGTCATTGACTTTGAAGCCTCCGGCTGTGCTACCTGAGAAAAGGTGTACTCCTCTGCCAAAGACCCAAGTCTCTTGCCACGATTTTTGAGCAGGAACATTCTGATGAAGGTGAGGATCCTTTTGGTCTCCAGTTTGGGACCTCTAATGTGCTAAAATGCCTCATCTAAGAGGAGAGTAAGAAGCAGGATCTTTGTGATACCTTGCATCCTACTCCCCCACCTTCAGCGTCCGGAGGACCCTTCCGGTTGAGCCCGGCCCTCCCTACTGGTTTCTCTCTACCCATGGCCATTTCTTGTTTACATTTCTGAACATTTTCCCCAGACACTTTGTTCGGTGTCATTATTCACATTTGCTTTATGGACAGCTATGTGAAAGGATGTGGCAGGGAAGGCAGTTTGAAGCAACTTTAGGGGCTGGTTGATTGTGAGTGAGTAGTTTCACAATGATTGTAATCTGTTTTTGGCCTGCGTTATGGACTCTTTTGGAGTAGTGTGAGTATTTTTGCAAATTTTTTTTTTTAATTTTGTTATTTACTTAATCATTTATGTATTTATATTTTTTGGTGAGCACTGTGTGCTAATCTGGTGTCTGTCTAGTGTTTCTTTTTGCTTCTGAGCCCGTTTCTCTGTACTGGGCTGCATCCAAAGGGTGTAGTCTGTGTAGTGTAATCCTTTTGTTTGTGTCTGGCATTTTCCCAGTCCCGCCCCCCCCCCCCCCCCTCCAACCCACCCACCTCCCCTGATTGTATTTTCACCTGGTCATAACTGACCTTCCCAGGGCAGCCCTCTGCCCGGCAGCCCCTGCGACTAAGGGCCCCAAGGCAAAGGGTGGCTCCTACATTGGCCACTCCAAGACGTGTCAGCAGGTGTCCGCAGGGGAAGCCAATGAAGCCAGCAGTCAACAGACTCAACAAAAACTAAGTGTGGCATGGGTGGGGTACAGAGCAATTACTCTACTCCAGAAAGCCCCCACCAGTCTACCTTACCATAACAGACTGCCATAGACTTACACCATGCATACTTAGAGATTTGCGACCACCAGTTTAAATGTATTCATGGCTGGACTGTAAATGTTGCATTGCATTACACACTAATTTACTTGCCAATGTTAGCCAGTGCCACACCCATAGAGAACTGTGAAGATTGGCCTGCCTTGCATCTAGATAGAAATATGAATGTTATCAAGTGCCACACTTAGATGGAGTCGTTATCACTAGCCTGCCTCACATCTAGATAGGATATTGAAGATTAGCAAGAGCCACACTCGGATGGAATAGTGACTGATAGCAAGCATCACACCTAGACATAATTGCATGGACAGCAATGCCAATTAACTGACCCACTAACCATTTCACCCCTCTGCATACACCTCTCAAATTCTAACCAGACACAACCACAAGCCTACAACACAACAATCTGCACAAACTTCACTACACTGCAACAACAAAACAAACCACACAGACTTGCACAACCGCACACAACGACTTCCGACTGTAAAACACCCCAAGCCCAGTAAACAGACCCACCAGGCTGATGCTGCCAACAGCACACAACTGCTCTCTTGCACTTTTCCAGCTTATTCCCACAACTCACACCCCTTCCATTTTTCAGAGCCGCCAGAGCGCCAGGGGACCACTCCGGCGGTGATACTGTGTGGTGCAAATGTCCTTTAACATCAATATAACCTTACCCCAGAAATGTGAATGATAGCATGTCCCATAAAGTTCAATTTAGAAGGTATTCCCAACATCACTGAATGTCCCCTAATAGCGTTTGTGTTAAAGTTCAACCTAGAAAGTGTGCCAAATATCAGTGTGCTAAAGTTGGATCTAAAAAATGTGCCTAATAGCGTAATTGTGGTATAGTTGAATTTGGAAAATGTGCCTAATAGCGTCACTGTGCTAAAGTTGAATTTAGAAGTGTGCCTAATAGTGTCACTGTGCAATAGTTGAATCTAGAAAGTGTGCCTAATAGCGTCACTGTAGTATAGTTGAATCTAGAAAGTGTGCCTAATAGTGTAACTGATATTGATGAACTTAGAAATTGTGCCTCAATGTACGCCCCCTGTCCTGCTCTCGTGCTTGATCACAGGCGCTTTACTGATAATCACCATATCAAACTACTACGCTTACTCTCCCCTATACACGATCACTCAACTAGAACACAGCTGTACTATGACACATTCGGTCTAGCTGTTCTCATAATTAACAAGACTCCACAAACTTCACATCCTCTTAATAAAACACAGCTAGCTGAGCACATTCCTGCTAGCTTAAGTGTCTCTTCAGGCCTAACGCAGCCAGAACTCGGTCTGGGTGTCCACCCACCAGACTGAACACATCCAACTGATTTCTTCAGCACCACACCCACCGCTGAGAAGCAGCTTTCATGCAACAACCACATCAGCTGCACACATCGGTGCGCCCACACACCATACCACTCTCTCTCTCTCTACTGACCGAACTGCAGTTCCCGAGGGCGTTCAACCTACCAGCGCTTTGGGGTCATACCATAAGGCACTATATAAATGCCAAGTAACATAATATATATATCTGCTTAGATTCACATGCTGTGCATAGGCCGACATCTAGTGGTTGCTGCAGAGTATTAGTTTGTTTTTCGAAACTCGAAAATGGGTGTTGAAACAGGGCGTGCCAGTAATACTATCCCTAGTGTCGACGTCCACTGTACCCATGATCCCTCACGCGTGTAGGATCCTCTGATTGCATTTTTTCTGACATGCGGTAGCATGAGGAGTATGGTGAGTAGAGATAATCCAAGTAGATAGATAAGACTACAAGCATCCATGCACCTTCTCTCAGAGGGGAGGAAGGGCGGGCACATGCAAATCTAAGCAGATACAAGCATCAGAAATACGATGAAGGTGAGTAATGTATCCCTTCTGAGGCTTGTGGAATATGCTTAGATCACATGCTGTGCATAGATTAGCGAGCAGTGTTAGAAGAAGGAGGTGGAATGTGAGAAGGGTCATGAGGAAACAGGTGTCTTACAACTGCTTGTCCCACTTGAGTATCTGCCTTGGAATGAGTGTCAATGCAGTAGTAATGAGTACAAGTGTGAATAGAGCTCCATGTAGCTGCTTTGCAAATGGTATCAAGGGGTACATTTGCAATGAAAGCCAGAGTGGCCCTGATGCCTCTTGTAGAGTGGGCCCTTGGCGTAAAAGGCAGAGTCTTCTCAGAAAGTGAGTAACATAGCTGAATATAATTGACTATCCACTTGGAGATGGCACCTTTAGAGACGCAATCTCCTTCTCTGCCTGTAGCTATGGAGACAAACAGTTCGTCTGTTTTTCTTAGCGGACTGGTCTTGTCTACATAGTAGAGGACCGCTCTTCGCACATCTAGAGTGTGTAGTTTCACCTCAGCAGAGCTTTTGGGCTCTTGGAAGAATGCCGGAAGCTCAATGGACTGGTTAACATGGAATTTCGAAATTAACTTAAGTGAGAACCTAGGGTATGTTCGTAGAACCAGTTTCTCCTTATGAACAGTAAAGAAAGGATCCTGCACCGACAGAGCCTGAATTTCACTGACCGTTCTTATGGATGTAATGGCTACTAAGAAGGCAGTTTTATAGGTCAGGTGTTTGAGACTGGCTTTATGCATGGGTTCAAAGGGAGGTCCCATGAGTTTAGAAAGCACCACATTAAGGTACCATCCAGGTGGTGGGTTTGAAAGTGGAGGGTGGAGTCTCTTTACCCCTTCCATGAAGGCTTTAACCACTGGTACTTTCACCACAAAACCTTGTTATGGGAGGTGGTGTAGGCTGACAGCGCCGCCAGGTGTACCTTTAGTGAATTAAATACCAATCCCGCATCCAGCAGGTAGAGCATGTAGGTGACAATATTGAAAGGAGTGCAATCAACTGGGTTTATTCTGGCACCAAATAACAAATCTCTTCCATTTATCAAAATAACGCTGCCTCGTGTTTGGTTTCCTAGATTTCTTTAGTATGTCCATGCACCTTTGTTGTAAGTTGAGATGTCCAAACTCTATGACTTCAGGAGCCATGCTGCCAAGTTCATTGAGCCGGGTTGAGGATGCACTGTTTGACCTTGGTGCTGGGATAGTAGGTTGTGCCAGCACGGGAGTCCGATGGGTTCGCACGCTGCTAGTCTGCGCAGGTATGGGAACCACGGTTGTCTCGCCCACATGGGAGCAACTAGGATGAGCGTCATCGATTCCCTGTGCATCTTGTTGACCACTTTCCTCATGAGAGGAGTTGGTGGAAAAGCATAGGCAAACATCCCGGACCAGTTCATCCACAGGACGTTCCCCTTGGAGTCTGGCTGGGGGAACCTGGATGCGAATCCTGGGCATTGTCTGTTTTCGCTTGTGGCGAATAGGTCTACAGTGGGGAAACCCCACTGTGAGAAGAGATCTACGATTTCTCTGTGCAGACACCATTCATGTTCTTCTGGGAGGGGATCTCTGCTCAAAGCGTCTGCTAGTGAATTGAGATCCCCCTGGAACATGTAGAGATGACAGGTAAATGTTCCATCTGAGTGCCCATGTGCAAATTTTCTGGGCAAGCCTGGACAGATTTGGCGAACGAGACCCTCCCTGTTTGTTTATGTAAAATATCGCTGTTGTACTGTCTGTTAAGATCTGTACCGACAGGTTCAACAGGTGGGGTTCGAACGCTCAAAACGCTCTGAAGACTGCCAGAAGCTCTAGCAGATTGATGCGATTCTTGGCCACTGTGCGAGACCAGAGACCCTGAGCTGTGTGGTGAAGGAGGTGTGCTCCCCACCCTGACAGGGATGCGTCTGTAGCGACTACAGCTTGTATCTCCAGATCATAAAAGGATTTCCCCTTTGACAGGTTCTCTCTTGTCCACCAGTGAAGACTTTGTACAAGTGTTGGCGAAAAGACCAGTAGATCGTCCCACTGACCACTTGCCTGAGACCACTGTTTCACCAACCAATCTTGCATGGGTCCCAGGTGTGGGGGACCAGGTAAATACATGACGCCATCATGCTTAGCACAACGCATCGCTTTGCGCACCCTTATCTGGCGACCTGACTGGTATTGAGGAATTTGCAGTAGTATATTCCGAATTCTTTCCTCTGATGGAAAGGCCAACCCCATTTGAGTGTTTAGGACAGCTCCTAGGAACTGTTTGGAGGAGCTTGGCACCAGGCTTGATTTTTTCTCGTTGATGGAGAAACCCAATTCGAAAAGGAGGTTGATCGTTCTTTGTATGTTGCATTTGCAAAATACTGGGGTCTCCCCTGTGATGAGCCAGTCGTCCAGGTAAGGGTACACTGGGATTGCCTCCCTGCATAGGTGTGCCGCCGCCACCGCCAGTACCTTGGTGAATACCCTTGGAGCTGAGGCTATACCTAAGGGCAGCACCTTGAACTGGTAGTGCTGACTGTCCACCTTGAAGCGCAAGAATCTTCTGTGCGCTGGGAACATGGAAATATGAAAATAGGCATCTTTCATGTCCAATGTTGCCAAGTAATCCCCTCTTTTTAGGAGAGGGATTACCTCTTGTAGAGTAGTCATGCAAAATTTCTGGAGCTTGACATACTTGTTTGCAAGGCGCAAGTCTTATACTGGGTGCATTGTCAAATCTTTTTTTGGCACAAGGAAGTAAGTTGAATAGATACCCTTGTTTACCTGGTTGCCCGGGACGAGTTCTATCGCGTCCTTTGCGAGAAGATTGACGATTTCCTCTGGTCCAGGGAATGTATTTTTTGTCGTGGAGGGTGGTTGCAGGGGCGCTCTAGCAGTTTGATGCTGTATCCTGCAGACACTGTGGACAGCACCCATCTGTCCGATGTGATCCCTTCCCATGCCTGGGTGAAGTTGGAAATGTGCCCCCCTACTGGGGATGCATGGGAAGGGACCCTGAGCGGAACGTCACTGCTTTGCGGGAGGCGTGCCGCCTCTATCGGGGCTGCCTCTACCTCTACCACGGCCCCTCTCGTTACCTCTGCCGTAACTTTGGGTAGTCTGTTTATTGCCACCCCATGATGTACCCTGTCCCTGTGTATAATTGGAGCCTGTTGTGAATTTTGGCCGTGTGAGCGTCGGAAATTACCATTCCCTCTTTGATTAGTGGGCTTATTCGTCAATTGTCCCAGGGATTTCAGAGTATCATACTCGTCTTTGGCAGTTTTGACTGCGTCCTCTACCGCTTTGCCAAACAGGACATTCGGTTCGACCGGCATGTCAATAAGGGTCGCCTGTGTTTCGGGTTTAAACCCTGACTGTCTTAGCCAGACGTGCCTCTTAATGACAGTGCTCTCTGCTATGAGCCGGCCTGCATGATCTGCGGCATCAAAGGTTGTCTTGAGGATGCAACCTGACACGGCTCTACCCTCCGACGCGATCTGGGCCAGCTGACCATTTAGTGGTTCCGGTGCGGAGTCAATGAGAGCAGCTACCTGCTCCCACTTGTGGCAGTTATAGCTTGCCAGCAGAGTGGTGGTGTTGGCAATTCTCCCTTGGTAAGCGGAAGTGGAGGCTACCTTACTTCCTAACCCATAAATGATTTTGCTCTCCTTGTCTGGGGGAGCCTCGGATGATGATAGCAGTGTTCCCGCTCTCTTTCTGGTGTTCGTACTTACTAAGGAGTCGGGCTTCAGTTGACCCCCTAATTTGAAGAGGATCTGACTGGGCGGCACTAAACATCTTCTCAATTCTGGGGTTTACAGCCGTGGTGAGATCAGGATTAAGAAGGGAAGGATCTATTCTACGTTGGATTGATTTGAGAATCGGAATGGCTTGAGCAATTTGTTTTTTGTCTCCCACTAGCTCCTCTTCGAAGTCCCTCTCCTCTTGTGCCCCCTGAGTGTCAATGCGGAAGTCTTCTGGCGCTCTAGCCAAGACCTCATTTAGCAGGGGCTGGTTATCTACTGGAGAGTCGGTAACCTGAGGTTCTTTGTCAACGGGAGAGTCTATATTGTAGACTTCTGCGACATCTTCCCCTCCTCCCCATCCTGGCCCTCGTCATCTCCATAATAATCTACCCCCCCTTTGGTCGTCCAACCATTGTAAGTCTGGATCCTCAGTATATTGTTGTGGATCCTCACTATAATGGTGATAAGGCTGTATATAGTAAGGGTCTGAAATGAGGCCCTAAGTTGGAATCTCAAGCCAAGGTTTTTTACGAGGGGGCTGAGGGTCCTTGGATCCTGAAGGAGTAGCGCTGTCTGGAGTGTAAGAGAAGAAATGTTCTGGGTTTTTAAGAGTAGAAATCAGCCAAGGAAGACATTCTGCTCATTACCCCATCTATATCTTCACTGCTCCATTTCTTGGAGCTGGGGATGACAACCTCTTGAGAAGGTTCCCTTCCTATTCGCCTACTGTGAGGAGATGGCGGAATAGGTTTGGTTTTAGGTGTAGAGACAGGGGTCTTGGAACTATCCTTATCTGAAGATTTCTGTGTCTCCTTATGTGTCTGTGGAGCAGACGTAGACTGTACTGTCTTTTTCTGCTGTTTACCCCCTTCCCCTTGAGCAGAAGAGTGTTTTCCTGAAGTTTTCACCCTTTCTAAGCTTATTGACACCTGGCGTCGAGATTCGGGGGAGGTCTCTTGAGTGTGCACGTCGGGACTCGGAAGCAGACACCAAACGGGCTGCTGGAGCCAACTTCTGGTGTGCGGCTTGGGGGTGGAGGTCGGATTCATCTTCTGACGACCGTACCTCTGTGACTTGGGGAAACGAGGCACTCTTGGCAACTGTGGACGGTTGCCTTGTGTCGTGAGGCGATCTCGACCTGGAACGCCCAGAGGACACTGACTCCGTGGACCGCTCTCTACGTGCCTCCTTTTTCCAAGAACTCGTGTCTGTCACACATCGGGGTCTGATTGACCCGCGTACCCCCTCATCGCGCCAGGTGAAACCACGCGCCTCCTCATCACGCCAGGTGAAACAGACCACTTTCAAGGTACCTACCAAAGTCGTGACGCTTCGCCACAGTATCCGACGTTTCTCAGCCCCTTACTTCTCTCGGTGGCGATTACCCTGGAGATTGGGCTCAACAACATCAAAAGGTATCTACAACCCAGTCTTTGCCTACAACTCCCAGGAAACCTACCTTTTGTGTGTAGTTCCGACTACTCGGAACGTGAGCTCTGACGGGTTCACGGCGTTCCGCCTCCTGGGTATATTAAGCACTGCAGCGGGAAGGACGCTGCTTCTGATTAAAGTTGCAACCGGCATCCGAAGTTTCGTCTTCTGTGCCTTCCCAATCATTCCCTTCCCGTGTACCAATTCCTGTTTTTCCTATTACGGACTGCCTCGAGACTTCTCAATTCTTCTGACTTCCTGTGTACCGGACCTTTGCCTGCTCTACGGTTTGATGGCTTCCTGATTCTGTACTGTCTTCTGCCTACCTGTGTACCAGACTTTTGCCTGTCCTACGGATTGCTTACTTCCTGTATCTGTACCGTCCTTAGCCCGCCTGTGTATCAGATCTTGCTGTATGTTTACTGGATTGCCTTCCTTCTGTCCTGATTTACCTACCACTGCCTTCAACTGGTTTTCCTCACCTTCCCAGCTGACTCCAAGTACTGGGTACTGTTTCCTTCTTCAATTCCAGTGTTCTTTTGTGGATTCCGACTCCATCCCGTTTTGGATTTGCTCCCTCAATTGTACGCAAGGACGCTTTGCTGATTATACACAAAGACTCATTTCTGAAAGTGCACACAGGGACACCTTGCTGAGAAGTGTGCACCTACCCGTATCTAGTGCGCCCCTCGTGCCGCCCGGGTATAGCATCCCTACTAACCTTCCTGTTTATTGTTTTGTACCTCTGTTGTTCTAACCTGGATTGTTTAGGTTATTTGAATTCCTGTTCTGGTAAGACTTACTTAACTTTCTTTATTAATTCCTATCTGAATCCTCAAAATAGAAGTTAACCTCTTTTCTGTACTTACAGGGGAAATTCCATTTCTGTTCCTTTTCGATGATATGGGGAATTGGTGACCCAGGTACTTTCTGCTTTTGAGAGGCTTTTTTCTTGTGGTGATCCTTGCTCTTCCCAAATATTTACCAATTGTCTTTTTCTTCTAGCTGGGTCTGTGGCGATGTGTTCTCCCCGTTCTTTTGGGTGATCGGTCTATCAGTCTGTAATTTAGTGCAGCTGAGAGTCATATCATCAAAAAGAGCTTATTCCCTCAACAGGAGGAGGCTCAGGTGGAGGCTCCATCTCGAGCTCTTCAAGCAACATCCAGTACAACCTTCCTGGTCGCTTGCCCGGATCACTTGCCGGCCGGTGAGTAACAGTGTCGAGTCCGGTTGGGATTAGTGTGTTTGGGTGTAGTAGTGATGTTAGCGCTAATGTCGCCGGGTGTGGTCCCCATAACCGCCCTGCCGGACAATCCTCCGGGCTCGGGGACTAGCACTTGGGTGTCTTTCGACACCCCTGTGCCCTCGCCGTCTGAAAAGGCAGCGTCGCTGCCGTCACTGAAGGCACCCACCGCTTCCATGGCCTCGAGTTGCCTGGCGTGGTGGGCCCAACTCTTAGTGGAGCGGTCTTTGAGCGTTTTTGCTTTAAAAACGCTACACGCTTTGCAGTTCGCCTCGGGGTGGTCCCTCGGCAAGAAAAGATTACAGGTGGCACTTGGGGAAAAATTTAAAGGGAGTACTCTCCATATGCACCTTGTGGCAGCGGGCTTTTGCGTGTAGGAAATAATAAGAGTGTAGAGTCTGTTTCCACCCCCCACTCTCCCTACTTGTAGGGCCGAGGCCAGAGGCCTTCCGAGGCCCAAAGTCCGTCGAGCAGCTCTCGACGGTTGTTTGTTTTTCGGACCGGCATCGATCTTCGATGTCTTCGACGTGGGAGTGGAAGAACGGGGAAATTAATATCGATTTGTAGCAAAATGGCTGAAAGCCAGAGATCTCCGCGCAATGCTTCCGACAAGTATGGCGGAAAAAACAATCTGAGGATCCTACACGCTTGAGGGATCATGGGTACAGTGGACGTCACACTAGGGATAGTATTACTGGCACGCCCTGTGTCGACGCCCATTTTCGAGTTTCAAAAAACAAACTGTAATACTCCGCAGCTTTCACTAGATGTCGGCCTGTGCACAGCATGTGATCTAAGCAGATTCCACAAGCCTCAGAAGAACAAGTTACTCTCTTACCTGGTAACGTTCTTTCGATGGGATGGTCTGACGACATATTCCATATCTATGACAGTAAGCAGCACAGCTGTGGTGATTCCTGTCAAAGATATGGAATACGTCGGACCCAATCCCCTCGAAATATACACACACACACATTTTAATCGACATAAGTAAATTGTACAAAGAGTGGGAATAACAACGTTCAGGTACAAACACTCACTACTGTACCACTACTGTACCTCCTTATGGGAAGGTTGGTTGGGAGGCATGTGCCTTAAAGCTTCAAAAAGATTATTGGTGAATAACATTTTTCATGCTCAGCTTGCAAGTCTATTTTAGATTCATATGCTATGCAGAGATTAGCAGCTGTATTTCCTCTCAATGGACGGGATGTGACAAGTACAGTTTTGAATACATTCTTAGCATTGTCAGACCCACTTGGAAGTTTGCTCTTGTTTGTGTGTCGACACAGTACTGCTTTGTGAAATTATGCTCCAAACTCCATGTTGCAGCATTGCATATATTGTCATGCAATAAATATGCTAGAAAAAGTGCAGCTCCTTTTGCCCAGTTCAATCACCTGGTTGGAATTAATTTAGTGGGCATCCTCGATTTCATCTAAATATGTCTTTGTATATTTCTAAAATGGTTCCTCCACCTATGTACGCACTAACATGTCTTAGGAAGTAGTTACCGATGTTCATAAACATTTTTCTTTTTTCAACTCTTCTTGAACTGACATCAATAGAAGAACAAGTTACTTACCAATTGGTAACGTTCTTTCGACTGGATGTTCCTCCAACGTATTCCACATCTTTGACATGTAATGTCCACAGCTGTGACTTCAGAAACTTTTTCAGCAGAGGGTGTCCTGCGTCGATGACGTTGGGTCGATGTCCCTCGAAGGCCTCCGTCGAGGGCGACGTCACCGGATGTTATAAATAGGACGCACAGCGCCCGTAGCCTCAGTTTAAGTTTTTTCTCCTCCGAATGTGTGGCACCAGTTCCATGCCTGCTTGACTGCACATAGCCTTGCAGAACCGTAAGCTGCAATCGCATAGGAAATTCTCCAGAGGGGCAGGCTGGGAGGGCGATGTGGAATACGTTGGAGAAATATCCAGTCGAAAGAACGTCACCAGTCAGTAAGTAACTTGTTCTTCGAATGGATTTTGTCCTCCAACATATTCCACATCTTTGAAAGACTCCCAAAGCAGTACCAGTTAATGGAGGAGGGAAAAGAATTTAGAGTACCCAATCAGAATGCGGAATAAAGAACCGCCTTTCCAAAGGCCATATCCTGACCACGGATTGTATCCAGGGAGTAATGTTTAACAAAGGTGTAGATTGAAGCCCATGTGGCTGCATCACAAATATTTGTAATAGGAACCCCCTCCCAGCTTGAGGGCGGTGGAAGTAGCCATGCCCCTAGCGGAATGAGCTCGCAACCCTTCAGGAGGGTCCTTACCCGCCAATCGGTAACACTCCGTAATGGGGAGGAAAATCCACCTGGACAAGGTCTGCTTGGTAACAGCCTGGCCCAATCAGAGTCCAGCACATCCTACAAAAAGTTAATCTTCCACTCTGACACTGGACATCCTAGAAATGTAAAAGCTCAGAGCTCTCCTAGGATCCAACCGATGAAGTCGCTCCTATTCCTTAACACAATGAGAAGGAGGGTAGAAAGATGGAAGAACCACCTTCTGTCTCAAATGAAATTCAGATACTACC
Organism: Ambystoma mexicanum; assembly: GCF_040938575.1. Classification (NCBI taxonomy): domain Eukaryota; kingdom Metazoa; phylum Chordata; class Amphibia; order Caudata; family Ambystomatidae; genus Ambystoma; species Ambystoma mexicanum. The sequence continues at coordinate 667,125,675 of NC_090929.1, forward strand.
TTAGGTAGGAAGGACGGACGGACGTACCCGCAGTACAACCCTGTCCTTGTGGAACACAGTAAAGGGTGGCTTAGAGGATAGTGCGTGCAATTCACTCACTCTGCGAGAGGAAGTAACCGCAACCAAGAAAACAGTATTGAAGGACAATAATCTCAAACGACAAGAGTGCAAAGGTTCAAACAGAGCACCCATGAGAAATTCCAAAACCAAATTTAAATCCCAAACCGGCACCAGGAAAGGGAATGGCGGGAACACAGTCAGTCCTTTAAGAAATTGAGAAATCAAAAGGAATCTTAAAGTAAGAACATTCTTCAGTCGAGCGCTTAAAGATAGACAGCGCCGCCAGATAACCCTTAATGGTACCCACTTGAAGGCCCCTGTGGGACAAAAAATAAGAAAGACAAAACCATAGGAATGGAGCACTGGAAAGGATCAACATTGTGACCTCTGCACCAGTCGCAGAACTTACGCCAACGGTACAGGGATTTTGTTGCAGGCCGCCTGGCCAAAAGCAACACCTCCATCAAGTCCTATCGGAGGTCCCAATCCTTATATCTCAACCTTTCAGATACCGAGCGTGAAGGATGAGAGTCTTGACCTCAGGATGGAGAACATGAATACCCCCCCCCCCACCCGCGCGAGAGCGCAGATCCTCTCAGTAGGGAAGACAGTGTGGAGGGCAGATGGACATTTCTAGAAGGTCCGGGTACCACGCTCTCCTGGCCCAATCCGGAGCAATGAGGATCATGTGGGAACCGAACCTCCGCAACACTTCAGGAATGACGGGGACTGGAGGAAACGCGTACAACAGTGGCAATGACCAATCCACTACGAACAAGTCTCCTAAGGCTCCTCTTGGAGGAAATTCCCTTGAAAAGAATCTTGCGCACTTCCGGTTGACACTGGTGGCGAAGAGATCCACATGCGGGGTTCCCCAAAGGGCAAAGATCTCCTGAAGGACTTCCCGAGTCAACTTGCACTCGTGAGTGATCGTGCTTTGCCTGCTCAGAGCGTCCGCTGCAGCATTTTCGTCTCCGGCCAGATGAACTGCTGTGATTGAAATTCCCTGCTGGATGGCCCAGAACCAGAGCTGCATTGCCTCTCTGCACAACGGGAGTGACCCGACCCCCCTTTTCTGTTGAGGTAATGCATGGCCACTGTGTCGGTCACGATCAGGACACTCTTCCCCTGTTCAGATGGCAGAAAAGCCTTCAGGGCTAGCCTGATGGCCCTCAGCTCTAACAGATTGATATGGAGTTTGGACTCCGAAGGAGACCTACGACCGCTGGCGGTCAACTCGTTGGCGTGAGCGCCCCATCCTGTGAGGGAAGTATCCGTCACTATAGTCACCTCCGGCCACGGTTGCCAAAACGGTTCCCCCCATCCCCCTCAACAGGTTCCCTTCGCTGGCCCACCACAGAAGATCCTGGGAACCGAGAGTGGAATCTGATCGGGATCCGACAACTTGCCTGAGAACTGTGACCACTGCATCTTGAGGACCCATTGCAGGGATCTCATCCGCAGCCTGGCCTCAGAAAAATGTAGGATGCCATGAGGCCGAGCAACCTTAAGAATTTCGAAAGCCGGGAGACTCTGGGCATGTTGAAACTTGTCCATCTGCACAATATGAGCCCTCACCTTGGGAGGCAAGCACTTCCCCAAGGATGTGTCTAACACAGCCCAATGTACTGGAGCTGTTGGGAAGGTGTCAGATGCAACTTCTTGAAATTCAGGGAGAAGCCCAGCCTGTGGAGGGTGCGGCAGGTGAGACTGAGGCGATCCAACACTTGCTCGGGAGAGCGCGCTCGGATCAGCCAGTCATCCAGGTAGGGGTAGACGTGATTCCCCCCTCGCCTGGGGTACGCTGCTACCACCACCATTAGCTTGGTGAAAACCTTCAGGGTGGAGGTCAATCCAAACGGTAGGACCCAAAACTGAAAGTGCGAGTCGCCAGCCGCAAACCTCAGGTACTTTCTGTGCTTACGATGAATCGGCACATGAAAGTAAGCATCCTTTAGGTCCAGAGACACCACCCAATCCTGAAGTTGAAGGGCCTTGAGGACTTGAGAAAGAGTAACCATCTTGAACTTGTCCTTCCTGAGAAGTTTGTTCAACCAAAGCAAGTCCATGATGGGTCTCAATCCCCTGTCTTTCTTCGGGATCAAAAAATAAGGTGAATACCATCCCTTGTTCCTCTCCGGTACAGGCACCAGTTCTATAGCACCTTTCTCCAGCAGGGTTAATATTTCCTGCGCAAGGAGCGGATCTAGAAGCTTATAGAGTTTCCCCGGTGGATTGTTGTGAGGCCGCTGAAGGAAGGGAAGGCAGTAGCCGTGGGCTATGGTATCCAGAACCCATGCATCTGAAGCAATGGCTCACCATTCTTCGAGATGCTGAGACAGTCTGCCCCTGTTAAGGATTTCTGAACTCTGTCCAACCTAGTTTCTTGGAACAGGGTAACCTCTGGACAAGCCAGACCAATCAGGGTAGCTATGGCAGGCGGTCAAGACCAAGTCTCAGGAGGGGTGAGGGTGACTGACGGACCTCATTGAGCACACAGAGCAAGGACACTTACAAATTACTTCAGACAGTTGTTATATTAAAAATATGGACACATTTATTACAAGGCCTTTGTAACAGACCATAGCAAAGAATCACAGTAGCACTAAGTAAACCAATACATCACACTCAATACAATATATATACAAGACCAGGGAGGTCTAAAGGGATGACTGCACGAAATAGGTTCACAACCTAGAGGGGACGGAAACAGGCAGTGCATTTAATCTTTAGGCCCGATTCAACATCAGTTATTCACCTAACTAAGGCAGTCCAAGCCCTAAGAAGAGGGGAGCCTTGTGCTCCATAGTACATGTATGCCAATGCACGCGGTTAGTTCCAATGGGAAAAAACAGGGTCTCTTCAGGGGTCTTTAGTAGCTCGGGAAGGTGGATAAGGTGATGAAGAATAAGTTCCCACTATTCAAGAAGGACCTTCACTTGAAGGCAAAGGCAGTTCGAGAGTTTGGGATGGAGTCGCAATTTCGCAATAGCAGTGGACAGGAGAGGGGCCCCCAGGGGCCAATTGTGCGTAAAGTTGGGCTCTGGCGCTAGGGGCCACCAGTTGGGGTAAAGATTACTCACCGGTCCCTGAGGCAAGGAGACCCAAACTTCGTCAGGTTAGTCCAATTCGGTTGCCGGTTCGGCGGCGGCGGCGGCAAAAAGGACGTCTCGGCACCTTTTAGTTCCTGAGTTCCAGTGAGGATTCCCAAACGGGACAGTGGCGATTTCTCTTCTCCAGGTGGATGAATCGCCCCAGTTTCACTGCAGCAGGCTTCAGGGGCAAAAGGGTCACAAATACAGCGGACTTGCGAAGGACATTTTGCCGCAGCAGGGCAACGCGGTAACTGCGTTTACTCTGGTCCGGGCGCACTCGTCTCACTTCAGACTTGGGAATGCGAAGTGTGCGAAATTCTGTGTGAGGGCGCCCTAGACACAGAGCTAGCAGTATACCAAGTTTCGAGGGCCTCCTCAAAACAACGGCAGAGACAGAGCAAAGGTCCTGCGTAAGCTGGTCAGCCCACTGGTTGGCCCAGGGACACTTCCAAGAAAGCTTACTTGCAGGTTTTGGTGAAGGTGCCGTCAATAGTTGGTTCCACTATTCCAATGGGTCGAAGCGTCTTCGCAGACCTTCTAGGACGACCAGATGCAGAGGGATCCCACGGGACGACAGCGGGCTCAGGGTGCCAAACCTTCCAGCGGGTCACTAGCGTTTCCTCGACTCAGCTTCGTAGTTGCAGGACACTTGGATCCTATCCCTTGTTCAGTGAGAACTCAGGAGATCGACCTGGTAGTGGTGTTTCCAGCCTCCTCTTATCCAAAGTTCTCTTTGCGCAAAAACAGAGAGGAGATCTGCTGACAAACGCACACTCCATATGTGGACCAATCACAGACCACGGTGGTCTCAGGCATTCAGGACACTCCAGACACTCTGGCACCCAGGAGGTGTATTGGGACCAGACATCCCAGCCCACATCCTGGAGGCACACACACAAGGCATGCATAAACCCGCGAAAGGATTGGTATTCGCGGAAAAATGCATGACCAAATAAGGACTGGCCCGGGTCGACTCGACCCGGGGAAGGGGCAAGATGGCCAAAGGACAGGACAAAGAACCTCGTGGCATGGCCATTTTGGACCCATGCCACTTATTTGTGCCAAATGCGGTTAACATGGCAGGAAAGGGTTAAAAATAATGCAAAACGATAGCTGCCACCAGTCCTGTCCATGACACATCTGCACAGTTCATAAAAAGTCCAGCGACAGTATCTAGGGCCTTTGGAAATGACTATAGACACAAGTGTGCTGTATGGTAAGATACATTGCACACTTGTTACATGTTACACAAAAGTTGCAACATGAGAAAAGGACTAAGGGAAACAAAGTCTCCCAGTGCTGACTGTCTGAAGGGCATGTCCGTTTCCCCATAAAAAGTGAGCGAAAGCCCAGAGGAGTGCAGCTGAAGGCTGTGCTTCTCTGGCAAAGTCAGTCAATGGTGTCTTAACAGCATCAAAATGTTTGGGGGTTGACACATGGAGGGAAAATTGCATCCAACTATGAAATCTTTCCTAACAGCCTCCAACTGGCGAACCATGGGACATGGCTTCATGACTGTTTGGAAGCAGCTGCGGCAGTGCCTGAAGGCAAAGAGACAGCTGCCTGAGCGGCTTTGGCGCCTCTATTTCCCCGACCACCACAGGTACTTTTTCGCTGGCCCCTTTCGTTCTAACAAACGGGGAGAAGTAACGAAAAGAACCTCCCCACCACTGCTGTCCCCTAGGACGAAAAGGCGTGGTTGACGCACAGCTGCACTTAAAGATTTTGCTGCAGCTTACGAGGTCTTCAACCTTTCAAGGCTCTTGTCAGCTTTGTTGCCAAACAAATGTGCACCATCAAAGGGCATGTTCAGAAGACTACTTTGCACATCCGGAGCAAAACCTGACTTCTGCAACCACGCAATCTGCGTGTAACGGTGATCGCAGCCATGGACCGGCTAACACTGTCTGCCGTATCCAAACCCAACTGAAGGGATTTGCACATGGCATCCTTGCCATCTTGCATTAGAGACAGGAAGCCATCCCTTTCTTCCCCCTCAGGAATATGCTCAGCTGCCTGAACCACTAAACTCTCGGTAGTGGGGTGAGTGGATAAATAGCTGAGGTCGCTAACTGAAGGGCAGCACTTTTTAGTCAAAGACTTATTAACAGCCGGAAGAGATTCTTGTGACTGCCAAGCAGCGCCACCCTTTTCTGTAAGGTGAGATGAAACAGTAACACCGGGTCAGAGGACGGTCCTTGATCTAAGATGTCCGTTAGATCATCCTGCACAAAGTCTTCAGGAGGACTGGACCAGCCCAGATACTCCAAGACCCTAGCCATGAGCCTCCTGTATGAAGACTCCACATGAGCCCCAGGCCTACCAAATTCTACTTCTGGAGAAGTGTCTAAGCATCATGAAGGGTTTGCCTCAACTCCTCCAATTGACTGTCTCCAGAAAAAATTGGAGCCACATCAAGTTCACCAGGGTCCTCAAAACCAGACCTTTCTTCCTCTTCATAAATGTCGTCCAGCGGGAGTTGAAACCCTGGCCTTGGGACAGAAGAGGGCCTGGAGTCCAATACTGGCCTCACAGACTTCACAGTAGCCTTCCTATGAGGATCCATCACATAGGGGTACTCCAACGGCAAATTTTGGGCAAAAATCCCCAAAGGCGTCGAGGGCGCCGAAAGGTCTTCGTCAGGCATGCCACTTTCCTTGTGGCTCCATCCTCCGAGGAGGAAGGGGAAGGCAACCGGTGACAGCGCTTCCACGAATGCTGCAACGAGGAAGAAGAATGGCAGGAACCACTCCGGGACCGAGCACCCCAGGCCTCCTCCCGACGCAGAGAGTCGCCCCTCGAGTTGTCAGTGGACACCCCTTTGGATTTTTGGGATTTACGGGACTTACTGGGCTTAGAAGCCCTTCCTACCTGGAGCTTCCCCTTCAGCTCCTGCAAGGCCTTGGCAGTTAGCGACTGGCATTTTGAACAGTCGTCTGTGTCGTGACTCTCACCCAAGCACCACAAACAAATGCGATGCGTGTCGGTGAGTGAAATCTTCGACTTGCAGTCCTGGCAGGTCTTGAAGCCAGACCGTGGAGTCGGAGGGGGTCGAAGAAAAAGACACCAACAATGAAAACACGAGGCGCGCTAAATTTCATGAAGCAACACGTTCGCGGAAAAGGCTACGGGTGCCGTGTGTCCTATTTCTAACATCCGGTGACATCACCCTCGACGGAGGCCGTTCGAGGGACATCGACCCGACGTCATCGACGCAGGATGCCCTCTGTTGAAAAAGTTTCCGAAGTGCACAGCTGTGGACATTACATGTCAAAGATGTGGAATACGTTGGAAGACACATCCATTCGAACCATTAATAAGAATACAATTTAACAAATATTGCACATCAATTTCACAAATATTAGACATCAATAACATATACAACAATGAAATTCATTATGTGTAGATGAAGTCATTCAGAAATCAGAATTTCCTCAGCAATGCAATCAACTAAGTTCACACTCATTTTCACTATCTAAACCATGTGAATATACTTCATTCGTAAATACATCCTAATGCAGAATTCATTGTACATAATTCATAATTTAAAATTCCCTCTGCAATATAACTCACTAAATGTATACTCATATTTTCATAATACCTAAGCTGCATCAATATAATTCATTCAAAGATACGTCCTACACCAGAATTCATTGTACCCAATTTGTTCATCAATTGTGCAGTAAAAAAAAAAAAGTTAAAGCCTACAAGCTAAATTTACATTTGACAGAATAAAACACTAAATGTCATTTTTTTTTAAAATATAAACAAGCTTCCTTGATTTTGGTAGACAAACATGTACATTGAGTAAACATTTATAAAACAAAAATACATTCCTGTTACCGAATCATTAACCAGCCTAACACACGGCACACAACCATTTACTATCCAAACAGCCTCCCTTCTCCTCCCCCTATCCCCCCCCCCCCACCTGGTGTTGCTATCTAATCCAAGTGCTACCATTATTAAGGTTGATGCTGTGACTGGTCAGTTTGTGTAATCGCAGTTGGCACGTTTCCCGGCTCAAGCCCCAGGGCAGCTGGTGTGAACAGTGTTTGTGTGAGTGTGTTCCATGCCGTGATCGCTGCATTTGAGTCAGAGGGGCTTGCATGCAATGCTCTCATCCAAACCATTGTCTTAGCTTCACTCTATTTTTTTAGATCCCCGCCACCAATCTTCCAAACGAGGGCCCTTCGCAGACTACCAGGCCCTCGCTATCCGGCGCTTGGCCAGTATCTTTCCTTTAGAGACATGACATGCATGTTTGGGACGTTTAAAATCGACCCTGCAAGCAAGCCTCAGGTGAGAGCGGATTTATATCCAGGCCTCTCACACATTGTATCCCCTATCGCCCCCCCATTACTGCGATATACCTATGACAGGACCAGAAGAGATGCATCATATCAGCGTCTGTGGCTTCACATCTTGGGCAGTGTTACGCCGCGGCCCCAGGGATCCTTGATACTTGAGGGCTCAAGTATGCTCTAAGCATTAGATACAGTTGGATCAGTTGCAACCTCAAGTTCCGAGACACTTTCTTATGGTATCGCAATATCTGTGCCCAATGTGTATCCAGGAACGTGATCCTCAGGTCTTGCTCCCACCGGGACTTTATAATTGTGTTGGAAGGGCAGCCACTCTCCAGGAGGAACCCGTACAGTCTAGAGATCATGTACGGGTCCTCAGCTATGCCATACATGGCGTCAATTCAGGCGAGTGCTTCTGCCGTTTCAGTATATGTTGGCCATCTACATGCAATCAGGTTTTTTATGGTGCAATATACCAGGTACTGGCCGTGGTGGAGTCCCGTGCTATTGACCAATTCCAGGAAGGGTATGAAGGAGGTACCTGTAAGCAAGTCCCCTATTGCAGCAATGCCCCTGGATTCCCATTGCATTCGGATACCCCAATCTACTTGAGATGACTCTGGGGCAAGAGCAGCAAGGGGTGATCGGTATTGAAAATGGGTCCTTCAGTTTTATTAATGCTAGTGCCCTGTGCCACAGTTGTATCCCCAGCTTCACTAGATATGGGTAGCTGTCTGTCTGCGACCGTTTGCTCCACAACAACTCCTTCAAGAAGGATTGTGGTGCATCTGGTTGTAAAAGCTTGGTGTCTGGGGTGGGTTTGTCAGCCAGCCAGCCCATCACAAATTGAAGCTGCCCTGCCATAAAGTAAAGCTCAAATTGCAGGACTCTGATGCCCCCCTCCTCATAGGGTCTCTGTAGTGAGGCTAATGCAATCCTACATCTACCCCCATGCCACAAAAACCCCCTACACAAGGAGTCTAATACTTAAAAGGCGGCCTTGGGAATATTGTATGGGATGTTCGCAAAGTAATGTAGGAGCCTAGGGAGAACGACCATTTTTATCAGTGCTGCTCTGCCCATTACTGTTGCGAGCAATATCTTCCAGAAAGTCATGGAGTTCTGTATCTCCCATCAGGGCACTCTGCGTGTTATTATCGTGCTCCCTGGTCGGCTCATGGAAGATATCTACCCCCCAGGTAACTATGTGGTAGCGCTCCATTTCAAGGCCAGCACTGAACAGAGAGGACTTTTCCATGCTCACTGATACCCAAAATCTGAGCAAAGCTAGCAAGGGCTACTATCAATTCCAAGTTATCTTACGGGTTTTGCACATACATGAGCGGGTCATCAGCGTACATGGAGATCGTTTGCTGTGTTCCCGTGACCGGTATACCCACCGTAATATACTCTGATATTAGGTACGTGGCCACTGACTCCATTTCCAAAATATGCAACAGCAGGGATAATGGGCAGCCCTGTCTAGTGCCTTTCTCCAGCACCCACTAGCTTGAAAAGTGTCTGCCTGTCCTGTCTCTTGCCACCGGCTCCTACCCATCTCAGATAATATGGGCCTAAGCCCAACCTCCGTAGGGTGGCGAGAAGCCAATCCCACTTAATGGAATCAAATGCCTTTATTGCCTCAAGAGCAGCAATAACACAGCATCTTCCAAGAGGCCGTGCTGTGCATGAAATGATGTAAACGTCTAAGGTTTTCATACATATTCATGCCTGGCACATAACCCGTCTGATCGGGGTGTACCAACGTGTGTGTTACTCTCTTTAACCTATTGGCCAATGTCACCGTCAGAATTTTGCTGTCCTGGTTAAGCATAGACAACGGCCTATATTATCCACATTCGTGTGAGGGCTTGTTGGGTTTCAGCTGGGGTACTATTATTGATTCTCTCAGGCTAACCGGAAGGAGGCTGGCCTTGTATGCCTCACTCAAGGCATTTAGAAGATGGGGGGCTAATTCTGTGGTGAATTCTTTAAAAACCTCCCATGATTAGCCATCCGAACCTGGGGTTTTCCCTGTGGGTAGTGCACATATAGTGTTAATCAATTTCTCGGCTGTAATGGGGGCGTCAAGCTCCCTAACCGGGTCTTCATCCAGTCTGGGAAGAGCTATCTCGCCTAGTACCTCCTCCAAAACCTGGTCCGTGGGCCTTCGTGTCTCTTGGTATAAACTACGTTAGAAATCGAAGACTGAGTTGATGCCCTCTTGGGTGTTACACATGGTGCCTTCTGGTGTCGTTATAGAGTAGATGGGCGTACGCCGTTCCTCCCTCTTGCATAACCACGCTCATAATCTGCCCAGTTTATCCCCATCTACGTGCTGCCTCTCTACATATCTAGAATAAATGTTTCCCTAGTCGTTCCCAGCAGCTTAGACATTGTTGGCGCAAGGCCATTTAATTTGCTCCGCTATCTGGGGGGGTCTGTTTGGGACTGTGTCAGTGCTTGCAATGCGTCCTCTGCTGCAGTCGGCTCCCTGCGGAGGGCAGCCCGAATGCCCCCTGACTTGACAAATGGGGTGCCCCGGACGACCACCTTCAGGGGTTCCCAGAGAGTATCCGCCCCAGATACGCTACCCTCGTTGTGTTGAAAGTACTCCTCAAGTGTTCTCAGAAAGCAGGGTCTGACAGGGCCTCACCTCTCAGTCTCCAAGTTGGAATTGGGGGTACATGGTCAGACAGAACTGCACTCTTATAATCTGCTGTCATAGAGCCATCCATCATATACTTTCCTATAAATAAATAATCCAATATGGTGCGAACCGCTTGAGCGGAGGAGGCATGGAATAGTGCCTAGCTTGTGGGTAGAGCGCTGCCAGATGTCCATCAGCTCAAATGATGTTAATAGCGATTGTAAGACCCTAGCAGGCGGGGATGGAGTCCGACCTGTCCATGCAAGAGTCAAGGACAATTGAAATCGCCTGCCCCCATCACTGAACTTTCTCTGTGGGGACCTAATCTAGGGTACAGTGTTTGGAAGAAGGGTGCAGTGTTATGATTGGGTGCATATGTATTTATTATACAAGTATTTACGTTCTCTAGTAACCCCTGTACCAGCACCACTCTACCCTTGTTGTCAGTCCTTGACTGTCACCTTAAAGGGTACTGTAGGTGCTATTTAGGTCAGGACTCCGCGGGCATATGCCGAGTATGTAGAGCCCATTATCTTCCCTCCACCCCATTTTCTGGCTGTCACTGCCTGCTTCTCAGGCGTGAGGTGCATTCCTTTTGACAAAATTATTCAGCCCCCTAAGATTCCAGGTCAACCGTTTTATTTTGCTAGCCTTCTCCCCACATTAGTCATTAAAACGTCTTGTCTGTCCGACCCCACTTCCCTCCATGCACTGTCCCCCCTGCGACTAGACCGGACATCAAAAGGATCCCCTGCATTAAGATTACTAATAGCCACACAGATTCCCTTATAACTTCCCCTACTACTCCAACTAACAGTCGCCCAGCATTGGTACCCATGCTCAGGCGTGTCCGCCCTTCACCACTACTTTCGGGAGTCCATCCCTAGGTTGTGCGCAGCAGCTCGGCACACAACATGTGCCCAAGACAGAAGAAGAATAAGAAGAAAAAAAAAAGTCGGCGGGCTAGCAACTGCCCGGGAGTGGTCCTCTCCTTCGGGATTTCCGAGAGCAATGGAGGTGTGCAGCCTGCAGATAAGCAAACTGGACAGCGTCTGTGAACCCCAAGTGAAGTCCGTCCCCTCTGTCATGTCTGTTCCGGAAATACTTGTTAGATGACGGACTGCTGCTCATGCAGTTCGAATGCCCCCACTCCCTGCCTTGGTGTCAAGTTCCACTGGTGTCTGCTGTCAAGGTATCCTTCCCTTTATTTGGTGAGGAGGAGTCCTCTGTTTGTGAATTGATCCTCTCTCTATCCATCCACTCCTGCACCTCTTCAGGTTGTTTAAAGAACAGGGAGTAGATTTGTACAGCACTTTTCTGAGTCTCGCAGGGTACAATAGCATATACTTCAGGCCAGTGTTACGAAGCCTGGCTTTGGCCGATGAGAACTGCGCTCTGCTTTTCTGGAACCGAAATGTATAATTCGGGAATACAGCTAGCTGTGCCGATGCCCTTTGCAATGTGCCGCCCTGCCTTGAGTAGGACAGGATCTTCCCCCCATCTCTATAGTTCAAAACTTTCGCTATAATCGGACGTGGAGTGGCCCCCAGCAGCGGCCTCCTGGCTAGCGCTCTGTGCTTCCTTTCGATTGTGAACCCTTGGGAGAGGTTTTCGGGTCTGATGCCCTGCAGGAATACATTAGTTGTGGGGTCTGCGCCCTCCTCCCCTTCAGGTAGGCTGACGACACGCACATTATTCCTTGGGCCCTTCCTTCAGCGTCTTCCACCCTGTTCTCTAGGAGATTGACCTTTTGCTGCAGAATGTGAATCTGGGGACCATTGTCCTGTGCCTTTGATTTGTTGTCCGTATGTTGCGACTCCAGTTCAGTGGTCCTTTCTGATAATTTCCACACATCCTGACGTAACAACCCTACGTCGACCATTACTTTGTCAATCTTGGCGTTAATTTCTATTCCGCAATGGCCACTAGGATCCGATTATTGGCTTCTCCTGCATCTCCCTCGCTGTCACATCTCGCCACCACCTTGTCTTTAGGCTTCTACGGCGGGAGTACAGTGCAAGTGTCGAGTGTTTTTTGGTTGCCCTTCACTTTGGCGGCCTTGGGAGGCATCCAGCTTGTCAAATTGTCCGCGTTGTGTTCACTGCTATGTAGGTATGGCTGCTGTGGTGCCACAGCTCTCCTCATATATTCAACCACTGTGCGTAGTCTTCCTGGGCGTCCAAACGGCATCATCTGCTGTTTCTCTCGTGCATGGGTCCTGAGTGGAAGAGCCACAATGTAGGTGACTTGGGGAAGGAGGGGAATCCCAGCCGGCCAATCTCGGCCTCAGTAACCCCAGCTCCACGCACGAAACCCTCCAGGATCTCCCTCTATGATACTGTGCTGGGTTATGTGCAGCCCAGTGAGGCAACACTATTTTCCTGGTAACAAACCTCCGCCAAGGCGGTCCTTCAGCAGGCTTTCATTTTGCCAGGAAGTAATCCATCTGCACCCCCCTTCTTTATCACTGTTTTCACGCACCTTATTTATTTGTACTTGAGGCAGCAGTTGCAGGGGTTCCCACAATGTCTTTGGGCCTTCTGGCTGTCCAGTAACATGCACACCACCACAGGATATATTTTCTGTTACTGAGCACAACGTGTACTTTGCTTCAAGGTGGCCCTGATCACCACAATATATGTGTGAGGGAGTGTCAAATGTGTATTGGGCTTCCTTTGGTGCTACACTGCGCTTCTAGGCAGCATCCTGCCCATACAAGCCCTTCCTGTGAACCTTGCTCGGGTCGCTGGCGCTCCTCCACTGCTCCTCCTCTTTAGCAGACACACACTCGCCTCGCTGCCGAGCATACCGCTTGCAGTGCAAAGGGCCTGCGCACCCATTCTAGATATGGTGGAGTGTTCGCAACTCCTCCAGCCTCTGGCGGTATGCTTTCAGTCCACCAGCCGGGGTCCTGACTACGAGCACCCCTTCTGTTACATATGGATGGCGATTGTACTACGGCTGTTCTTCTGCAATTGCTGCCACTCTATCACTCCTCAGTCTTTTCCAGTGGCCTTGAACTGTGTGGGCCACAGATCGCTTTAACGTATTTGACAAAAGAGGGAGAACTATTTTTCGTCAAAATCAATATTAGCGTATCATGACATTCCAGATGAACATAAATTGTTCAGCAGAACAGAAGTGATATTTACAGATAAATTCATGTCAGGAATTCAGACTGCAATAAATGCCAAGTGGTTACAGATCACGAGGTGGGAGCTGCTACAATCAACAAGACAATAAAAGGATTTAACGCGATCAGAGAAGAACTGAGGGCAATCAAGCGCATGGCCACCCAGAAGAGGTATGTCTGGGACTTAAATTACAGCAATGGAAGGAGGCGTGTATGTCAAGATCGGTCACGTCTTGCTGTACAATCATATTTGCCCATGATGGAGAAAATGGAACTGACAGAAGCAATAAATATGCTGTCAACTTTGCATAAGAAGATGGTGGATGAAGTAGACGACACTGAAGATAAAGATTGGTTTTTAATTACAGTCTCAATTAATTCTGGTCTTTGTAGTGATGGCACGGTGGAACCAGCTCCCTTTCTACCTGATGCGACAGGTGGCACTAGTGAAGACTATTATTCTGCCCAAACTCTTACCTCTACAGCAATATCCAGTTATGGCCAGGAAGAGCCTTTTTCACTAGAATCACTGAAGCATGTTCATCATTTGTGTGGAAAGGGCAGAGAAGGGTCAGTTGGAAGTGCCTTACGCTATTATATGAACTTGGAGGATTGGCAGCACCAGACTTCAAACTGTATACCTCGCCGCCCAGGCATATTAGGTTGCGTACTCGGTTGAGAAGGGACCACATGCATTGTATGTTGGACTAGAAAGGCAGGGGAAGTGACAGCAACTACTACATAAGCTTGCTGCAGGCACACAGGGTGATGTCAGTCAACTGGACCCGGTGTCAGTCACTCAGGAGGCATGGTCTAAACTAGTTAAGCAGCCCAAGAAAACAATATTATCTAGTCGCGCTATGCCAATTTGGGATGCGCTCTTCTTGGGGCCATCAGGGGATAGGGAACTGGCAGAAAATTGGCACAGGGGGGGCATGCTGAACCTGGCAGACTTATACCATAAAGGGCTGTTCGTAACTTGGGACACAATTAAAGTATACGTGGGGACGTCCCACTCCAGAAGTTTCAGTATTGCTGCCTTTGTTCTGCAGTCGCAGGGACATGGTCAGAGTTTCCCTGGGAACCAGCATCCCAACCGTGTCTCAACTACATACTGTCCTCAGATGCATCAAAGAAATCTGCTTCAGCGTTATATAAACTAGCACATGTGGATAGAGGGGTCTAAACAGCGGACATTAAGGGGGACTGGGAGACGGACCTGAGAGTCACCTTCACTGACACACATTGGTTGCAAATATGTAGTGTCACAAGACGGATATCGTTGAACTCTAGATACAGGTTAATACACTTTAAGATTCTAAACAGAGTGCATTTTACCCTGGCCAGCCTCAGGAGGATGTATCCCAACCTGGATGGGAGATGTCCCCTGTGCGGAACAGAGGACGCTGATATAATACATATGTAGTGGTCCTGTCGGGCACTATCAGAATATTGGGACAAAGTGTGTAAAGGGCTTGAGGAGATGGTAGACCAGCTCATGGCATGGGAGCCCTCAACATGCATATTGGGATGTGTGCACAAATTGAATCCTTTTAAGCGCAATTTGGTAAATATGGGTTTACTGCTGGCTAAGAGGGCCATTCTGATGAGATGGAAGAGTAAAACGGCCCCCAGAATTGAGAACTGGCTCGAGGATATGACCTGGGCGCATGACAAAGAAAGTATATATGCTAGCTTGGTCACGCCGGCCAGTCGGCCAAGAGACATATGGGGTGGCTTCCGACAATACTTGGTGAATAAAGGTATGGAGGAAGGGGATGATGTGGCTGTAACATAAAATAATGTATATAAGGTACTGAAGTTCATAATTATTACATGCTTTACCTCTCCTTGTTATTCACTTTCATGGAAACGTATGGTTTTGTGATGTTATTTCCTGTGCAAGTTAAATAAAGTTTAAAAAAAGAAAAAAAAAACAAGACAACCAGATGCAGTCCTCTTACTCTACCACTAACAAGGAACACACAAGCGTGCATAAGGCCGAAAGGGGGGCTTCTCTTCCCCTCATCTCTCACAAACCCACACAATAACAAGATTATGCTTGAACAAACATTTGTAGTAAAATAAAAACTCACTGGTGCAAGTTCATCATTCAGGTCTGGCAGAACAGTGTCGGAAGAGAGAAGCCCAGAATCCTTCCGCAACTGATCGAGGTAATCGAGAAGAACAAATTTATTTTCTTCACTTCCACTCCAAACATCACTCAACGTTTTATAAACCACTCTTCCTGCAGAATTGCGTCTCTCCAAAATGGACACCTGAAACAAAGAGAGTTACATTATTTATCTACCCTCAGTTTTGTGCTCAACCCCACCCCGGTTTTCAATATTCAATGCCATTAAGTTTGTATGTAAAATGATTGCCCCAGAGTGACAGTTTCTGGAGCTGTTGGAGAATGGTTCTTTCAATACATGGTAATTGTTGGTGAAGGAGTTACTTTATTGGGTAAATGAAACTCAGTACAGGCTTATTATTACTGCAATGCATGCATACAGTTCTTGTACTGCCAGGATCCAAGGCACAGTGGAGAATATTGCAAACCTGCCATGTCATATAATTCAGATATACAAAATCATCATCTATTTAGGAACATTTTTTGCACCAAAAAAATCTGTGCGCATGAGCAGAATTCCTGAAATGATGCTGTGCCGAAAGACTTGGGGTTACCCATGTTTTAGGCTTTTCCCTTGGTGCCCAGGTAGGTGCACCCACACATGTGAGGTACCGTTTTCATCGGGACACCTGTAGGAATGCGGGACGGTAGGCCATGGCGGCATGTTTCAGTGGGTGACCCGAGTGAAAGGTGCGGAAAATGGTTTTTTTTTCACCTAATTTCAGACTTTGCCAGGGTTTTTGGGTAATAAATTCTGGGCCATATTTGTGCAAGTCAGACCTTTGTGGATTCCCACTGGTGTCCTCTTTTCGGAATGCATGGGTTTACCCGTTTTCCTTGGTGGCTTGGACCCCTAGGCCCAAATCTGTAGGGTGTGCGCATGAGCAGAATTCCTGAAATGATGCTGTGCCGAAAGACTTGGGGTTACCTGCGTTTTAGGCATTCTCCTTGGCGCCCAGGTAGGTGCACCCACACATGTGAGGTACCGTTTTCATCGGGACAGCTGTGGGAAAGCGGGACGGTAGGCCATGTGTTGTTGGCAGCATGTTTCGGTGGGTGAGCCAAGTGAAATGTGCGGAAAATGTGGGGTTTTTTGCCACATTTCGGACTTTGCTGGGGTTTCTGGGTAATACATTCTGGGCCGATTTGCGCAAGTCAGACCTCTGCGGATTCCCACAGGTGTCCTCTTTTCGGAAATGCATGGGGTCCCCTGTTTTCCTGGGTGGCTTGGACACCCGAGGCCCATATTTATATGGTGTGCCCGT
The DNA here is from genome assembly GCF_040938575.1 of Ambystoma mexicanum. NCBI lineage: Eukaryota > Metazoa > Chordata > Amphibia > Caudata > Ambystomatidae > Ambystoma > Ambystoma mexicanum. The sequence continues at coordinate 667,142,319 of NC_090929.1, forward strand.
CTGGAAAAATCGTGAAATTCAGATGTCGGAAAAGACTTGGGGTTAGGGGTGGGTTTGGCTTTCCCCTTGGCGCCCAGGTAGGTGCACCCACACATGTGAGGTACCGTTTTCATCGGGACACCTGTGGGAACGCGGGAAGGTATGACATTTGTCGTGTTTGTGTGGTTATGATAAGGTTTTGACCCATTTGCTGGTGCCCTTTGTCACACAACCCTTTCATTTCCCAAATGTGCCCTACATTTAGTCGCTGCTTTAGGCACCATACACTTTTGTAACCTGCACAAGTCACCTACCCTTGAAAAGGTCTGCCTGTGCTCATTCAAAAAATGTATGCTTGCCGTTCCTCACCACATTGGTCTTCCTGATTTACACATGCCAAGTACGTCTGTTCAGGAAGTAAGCATAAAACTCCTATGTACCGTGGCTCAGTGTTTGGCTTGTGGTATTGCTTGTTTTGTGAAACACTACAAAAAATGTGCGCTTTCCTAACTGCAAGAGTCGGGGGAATGTAGCGGAGCATTGCTTTTCTCAAAATTCATAGAAGCCATTGCCGTACCAAGCCAACCATGTCCACCACATACCTTTTTTCTGTCATTTTCCTGCTTTTTCCCCCAATCTATGGCATTTTCCCGTACCTAGTTGTTGCCCGACCTGCGCAAATCACCCCTTCCTAAACCTGGAATTTTGTCTACTTTTCAGAAATGTATGCCTTTCTGTCCTCCAATTCGGCTTTCCTACCCTTTTCTCCCATTCTGTCCATGCATGTCCAATTGGCAAAAATAGCCAAAATCGCCTACCTCTCACAAAATGGTTGATAAACGCAACAAAATATTTTATTTTCGTTTCCACTCAACCTGTTCTTGAAAGCCAGGAAATTGGGGGATTCAGTACAGCAAACCATTCGTTCCTAGCTCTTACAAGCAAAAAACCACAGGCTTCTTTGTACATCATTTTATTGGCATTTTTTGAAAAAACATTTTCTCTCACCCCCTCCCCCCTGCAGCAACCTAGGATTCCTGGGTGGCGTTAAGACCGGCTACATATGGGACAAAAAGGGGCCAAATTTGGTCGAGATCTCTCATGTAACAAAAAAGTTACAAGACAATGAATGGCCACATACCGAAATCACCAAAATGGCCTTGGCACTGGGGGGGAAATACCCATGGCCCTTAAAGGGTTAAATAACAGACACACAGTAGTGGCTTTCCCCCGCTCACATACACAACCTCACCGTACACACTCGCCACGCTTCACCTCTTATATTTGTCCCCTGGCGTGTGCATCGGGGTGAACAATGGGGCCAGGCCCCAAAACCTGCTACATGTGGTATCTGCGGGCCCCTGATCGCACGTGCCACACATAGGGGGGTATCAGGAGATTGTCAAATTCCAGGTGCAAACTCTAAGACAGGCTGAGGAAGTGTTACTGTCGCTCCCAGGGGCCTGTTAACGGTGCATCGTCAGTATCCCTGTACCAGTAATCAGTTGCAGTACAGAAATGGTCTCAATGCGTGTGGTCCTAAGCAGATGAGTGGACGCTGGGACAAGTGGAGTCATGCTTGCTGCGCTTGTCGATTCTGACATGTTGGGAAAGATTTTCTTTTTGCACCTTTCCCTCCATAGATACCGATCGTACCACCAGAATCTTTTCCCATTTTGAACCCTCTTGACTTTTGCAGGTCAGTAAAGCCTGCTCTACTTCCTTGTGCTACGTTGCTCATTCTTATGGGGAAACTGACTGGTCCTTACAACTGTCAGTAATTTGATTTTGTCTCTCTTTTGGAACTCTTGTATTTTCACAATTGCACAAATCACCTTACAGTGAAGTGCAGTTAGGATACTTTGTATCCTTATAACTTTTTAGCTATTGGCTTTTTGGTTAATTTGACATTGTGCTCAAGAAAAGCGGGGGGCACCAATGCGATTTTTCTTGTTTTTGTTCCATTTTTCTTGTGCACTTTTGAATTTACTGTGAATGGCTACGAAAGGTGGCTAGCACCCTAAAACTGCGTGCCATGAGATTTGCAAGTGTTTGGCCCTCTTCCTGCCTTCTAAGTTCAGGATATGCCATGTATGGTAACCCTTTCCTGGTGAACACTGCTTCTTTCACAGGCAAGTGGGCTTTGGGTGAGTGAGCCGGGAGTAGCGGGGGGGTGCTTGGACTTTGTGGCCCCAGGCCATATCGTTTAGCACCCCAAAGTCTGTTGCTAGACAGATATAACAAGCGGCTGTCCAAGATTGGACACCTGTGGGATCTTTGAACGTTGCAGATCCTTACTATTAGTGGGCTGGGGCTAGCTCCCAGCCTGAATCTTGGATAAAAGGATAGCTTCTGCAGCAATTAGACCGATCATCGCTGGAACCGAGCCTTCTAGTAGGAAGAGCAGCCTCCGGACGACCCGAGGACTCCTCCTGCAGCTGACCCCCATCGACTCCAGTGATTGCCGTGGTTAAGCCCCACTCCTCTGCCTAATCTCAGAAGACCCTTGTGGGTGCTTCGACCCTTGGACTGGTGGAACAACCAGTCTCGTCCCCTTCTCGAGGATCCATGCCAAGGAGGCTTTCGGAAGTGACCCAGGACCACCCACAAACTCCAACTACCTTGCTTCAGCTGTCATGGTTTGGAGCAGAGTCTTGGGACTAATAGGATCTTTAGCTTATGGCATAAGTCACCTGTCATCACATCATTTTCAGCCATCTCTCTACAGGGGAAGCTCTACTGAGGCTGCTTCTGTGTTCACCACTTGAGGATCACCGGACCATGGTGACCTCCTTGGAACCATGTTTCTGCATGTCTGAGGTGTCCTGAAGGGTCTGCACTGCCAAAACCTTTTCTTCGTTTGGGGGTCACGGACTGGAAGTGTGTTGAGAAACACAACCAGCTCCGACTTTAAAAGTGACCTCTGCACCCGTGGCCACTGGGCTTCCCTCACCTGAACTAAGGACAGAAGATTACGTACCCCGCGAATTCCAGTAGACCTGCAGTATCACCTGAAAGAAATAGTCAGCGGGGCTAAGAGAACATACCCATTTCTGTTCACGTCCCCCCCCCCCCCCCCCCGTGTCCTCCATAAGATAACATTGGGTGTAAAGCCCTTGTCCACCAACTCCATATGGCCTGGCCTCTGGTCGTCGAACCTGGGCTAAGAATCCTTTCCTAGGGTTTACCTTGGGAATAAGATGTGGGGTACTTTCTAAGCACCATCACTGCATCATTTCTGAAATACCTTGCCTGGAGAAACCACTTGGAACTTGTGACTTTTGGGCACAAGGCCCAAAACATCTTATGGTTGGACTTCGTAAGAGGGGGAACTGGGTCGATGCTTATTCAGACTATTTTAAGAATTTTTCTGCATTTGAAAACTCATGTGTTATATTTAAATGCATATGCATCTTAAGTCTCATAAGTGGCGAATGTATATATGTCATGAATGGTTTGTGATTTACATTAGTGATTTGTATATGCTTAGTGTGTTTCTAAAAGCCTAATTATTGTATATACTCCCTGTCTAACTTGAATGATTGGCGTTGATCTGTGTGGACCAGAGGTCTTCAAACTGTGTGGTGTGCTGCATCTCTGGGCGGGCACGAGAGCACCAGCACGAAACGTAAAAAAATAAAATTTTAAAAAAACGATTTATTTCTTTTCAGATTGGATGAAATGGGGAGGGGCAGCTCACATGGTCGGGCTGGAGCATGAAACTGTCTCAGGGACCAATGAAAGTGTCCTGCAGTTGCAAATGGATATTAATTCCTTTAAGTCACAGACTGTTTGAATAGTACCCAAGGGGGGTGTTTTTTGTTCAAATGTAAGAAAATTGTGATATTTAAAGAATATCTATTCTGCAACAATGGTCAAAATTACTAGCTGCATAGTGAAGTAACTCAAACTGGCCCACATTGACCAAAAAAGTGGCACATTTTGACTGGCCCACACTAGCATTTTGCATTTTTGGTATGGGCATTGCCCTATAGGCCAGTCCAAGCCCGGCGGCTCAGCCATAATGGCGAGGGGGTGTCCACCCAGTGGGCCCCTCACCCATTATGGAAGAGCCAAGGAGCCAGCCCAGTGAAAACATTGAGCACTCCCCTCAGCTGCTTTTTCCAGCTGAGGGAGTGCTTCTGGGCTGGCTGAACTGACAGTTCAGTTCCTCAGCCACACATGCTCACTGAGCCATGAGAGGCTGGGGTTGTTTTGCTTCGCCAGCCTTGCATAGCTCATTGGAAATGCTGGCTGCGGCACTGCATGTCGAAATGTGCTGTTAGTGACTCCAATTCAGCACTCCAACTAAGTCAATGCCTAGTCTGGGATGCCCAAGAGAAGCCCTTATTTATATATTTTTATGACAAGTTCATAAATCTGGATGATAAACCCTTGTGTAACGCCCCTCTCTTTGAATCCCCCTGACCTCACTGAGCCAAGAAGGAGGTTTGTTTTGCAAATTAAAAGATTTGAAAAATTAAATATAAAATATATATATATATATATATATATATATATATATATATATATATATATATATATATAAATCACACTTTTATGAATAAATTAATATTTGATAGCACACTTATGAATATAATGTTGATCAACAATGGGTAATGTTACAATTGCACACTCTTTTCAATCAGTGAGGAGTTAGTATAGAAAGGATAAGGTAGCAGAGAATACTTTTATGGTTTCAAGGAAAAGCAATGATGGAAAGAATGCAGCACAGAAATAAACTGATATGGTTTCAACAAGAGATAATATGATCACTTTTCCTTGTGACAATTCACTCCCCCCTATGCAATATAAAGAGATGGAAAAGAGCACACAGTTTTCAGCAATACAAATTCCAGTTCCCTCCTAGCAAGCCTAGACCGGTATGCTTTTAAGCAGTCAAAATACTTTTAAATGTGATTTGCAATGAAGTGAAAAATATGCTAACAATGATTTTAATTCCCTATAGGAGATTCAGGGTAGGTGACAGCTACTTTGAATTAGTTCAGGTCAACACTAGCAATTATTCCGGAACGATTATCAGATTGAAAACGAATTTCAGCATCTGCAAGCAAGAGACAGCTATCTTTGGTTCTTAGCTTTAGGATGACAGTTAAATTACGCTTCTAGGACGTGCGGTTCAAAAGATACGGACGTTTTAGTGGAGGCAGATTTTCAGAAATGAAGTAACGATTCAGAATGACAAATGACACTTTCACAGCTTTGAAGCCACAGAATGGACACACAATTTCTATGCAGTTCTAAATAGGTGGAAATGGATTGAATTAGATTATTTAAACTAAGAGATTGGTTCTGCACAGTTCTGGCTGGATACTCACACTATAAATTTGAAATAGGCCGTCAAGATCTGGTCAACAGGTTTAGACTGGACTTCTGGCCGGTGGTTCTGAAGTCACAGCTATCTGGGTCAGCTCTGCTCTGCTGGTCTGGATCTCTGGTTCTGGCAAAAGTTCTTGGCACTGCACAGAGGTCTGGTCTGCGGTTCTGGATACAGCTCTGCTTTCTGGGTCTGGTTCTGGTACTGCGGTCTGGTCTGGGTCTCTGGTTCCGGCAAAAGGTCTTGGCAAAGAAGCAGAAACAGCACAGCCCGGCTGTTTTATTCTGATGTGCCCCTGGAAGTCTGGGGTAAAATCAGTTTGCAAGATTGTAAGGCCAGCTGAGAATACTTTTAGCTTGCAGTAGGCCTTCTGCTTCAAAGTTCTGGAGTCTAAGTTCTGGATATGGTCCATCTGCTTATTGCCTGGTCCGGCAAAATGCTTCGCAAGAAAGTGGAAAGAGCGGTCCCTACCTGGGTCTCAGTGGCTCTTTTTATGTCTTTTGAAAATGGGTGGGAAGGCTAACTTTCTATGCCCAACCCTCTAAGGATTCTGATAGGTTAGAGGATTTTCTGTCCTCTGACTGGGGAACTGAGCTGTGAATCATCCCTTGTCATGAGACATCATTTTTATGGCATACAGAAAGAACACACTCCTTTGGTTTCACTTAGAAAATGAATTGTTCATAACAAACATGTTTCCCAGATACACAAGTGGTTCATAATACATGTGCACTTCACAGATGAATTTAAGACAGTTCTCTGTTCAAGCCCCATGTTCCTGCGAGCTTGGGTTCAGAAACAACATTTTGCGCTTTTTAGTGGGCTTCGCCATATTGGTTTTTCATCAAATCTTTCCCGGAGGTACACCCCTCTCTGGGCACATTACAATAAGTTTCCAATTTTCTGAAATAACCAGTGTCTGTAATATTAATAAATCTGGGGGTTCGGTCTCAGAACATCGTACAGAGTCCTAACACCTCTTAAAACGTGCACAGAAAAATCACAGGAATAATGATATTATTTATATACTTTTGACAATTTTATACTATGAATTATCAATCTTTTTAAAATTATGCTGTGGCCCAGATGGGCGTGTTTAGGTCCCAAAGCACATGGGGGAATTCCTTGTTTGTCCCTGCCTCCAAGCTCAGCTGGCTCACAGAGGCAGTGCCCCTCCCAGTTCCTTCCAAGAGGAAGCCATTTACGACCCCCTGTTTTAGCAATTGCTGTGAGCCAAGGGAAGTTCATTGTTCTGTTTCCCTGCAGTCCCAGGTACCCCCCTCCCCTGATTCAATCAGAAAGGTGTGATCTCCTAAGGTGTGATCTCCTTTTGGTGGGGACAGCAGAAGGTTTCCCATGGACGGAGGCCTCTTGAACTTTTAATTAAATCAGACTGCCTTCTGTTATAGGGCCTGGGAACAGTAGGTGTGAAGAATTCTCATTGACCAGCAAGGCTTTGAAGGCCCAGCTGACTCAGGTTCCCTTTCAGCTCCTGAAATACAGGTCTCCTGTCAGAGTTTAGATCGCTAGCACCGGTCAGTGTCAAGCACCGGTACTGCACCCATTGTTTGGCAGCTGTCTTGAATTAATAAATTTCAAAAAGGGGATTTTACTTGATGGCATATGATCCTTGCTAACATTGTATTGATGTGGATTTGGAAGTAGAGTAATGTAGAACACCCAACCAGAAGTTGGATTTTTTGTTTGGTGGTTTTGTGCCCATGATTTTGGCAATTTTTGACATCAATTAAAATGGATTTGGACCATCACTATATTCCTTTGCACTGATTTTGCTCTGTGGGCAGCCAAAGGACAGGGCTGGCAATGGTCTCCTGTAATAACACTGACAGAGGCAAAGGTGGATGGTGGCCTATCTGTCAGGTTTTCACTGCGCATTATTGGATCTCTGGCGGGCAACATGCTTTCCGGCGGCCATTATGATGTTTCCCATGTCAGTAATGCACAATGATGTGGTAGGGCTTGGATGCGTGAATGAAAACATCCCACAGTGCGAGGAGGGAGCTTGTGCGCCTCCTCGCACATACGGACGGAGCAGCCTGGAGCGGGGCATTTCAGCACCCATGCGCAGTTCCCTGCAGAAGGTACGTTTATGTTAATTTATTTTGTATTGAAATATGTGTATGGATGCGTGCATGCTTGTGTGTATGGTGATTGGTGCTCATGTGAATGATAGAGTGATTGCTGCGTGTAACGCTCACCTGACTCCCACGGAGGCGCTGGTCTAGTCTGGGTTGCTGTGGCCTCTTCGAGCGTGATGCGCAGAACTCGGAAGACCGACTGAACAGGACCCTCAAATCTTGCTTGTCTGGCCTGTAGGAATATCCTTCTGCAGATGAGAAAGGGGATTAACAGTCTGCAGAATAGTGTGCTTGCTCCCCCCTTCCACCCTTCGTTCTTCTCTAACTTCCTCCGAAATCCCCGGTTGAAGCTCACCTTATGGTTTGAAAGGATGAACTCTCCATCCTGCTTCTGGTGCAGGGGCGCGTGTTTGTCCAGTTACTTCACTGGTTTTCAGAATGGCGCTGGCAAAATCCACTTGACTTTTCCGAGCGGAACGCCGTAAGTATGAAGACTACAAAAGTTCAAGTGTTGCGCCTCCTTTTCTGTTGCCTTCCTAACCTGTGATCTGTCCTTTATTTCAGGTGCAGAATGAAGGCGATGCGTTGAGGGATTGAATTGCCGATGTTAAACTCAGGTGAGTTAGCAATGGGGGCTACCCCTCTTAATGTCTTTATATTCCTCCAGTAATGTCTTTTGTCCTTTCCCCATAGGGGCCGGGGTGCGGTACCTGCCAACGAAGCGGCGCCAACCCGAAATGAGGAATGGTCCACCAACAGAAGACCGGTAAGTGTTATGGCGGAAAATTAGGCTTTCCTCATATGTTCTTTCTGCTCACCTTTTGTCTCTTCTTCTCTCCCCTAGGCACAGAGATGTGGCGACCGGAGCAGACATTCGCGGTGGAGCCAGAAGAACTCCCGAGGACAGGTGAGTGAAGCGCGGCGCTGCAGCGAGCAACGCAGTGCTTTTAAATGAGTCTTTTCTCAGGAACGCTGGCGTGAAGGTTCCGGTTGCAGGTAAGAAGTTTGATAAAATTCTTGGTTTTCACCTTTCTCTTCTCTTCTTTCCTTACAGGTGTTCCAGGATCGAGGCGGGCGTGGCTGGAGACCAGATGCAGGAGCAGACACGGTGAGCGTTCAGCTGCTTGGATGCAGAACAACGCGAAGCGTGAGCTACTGTCTGGGCGTGGCTTAAATAGCCCCCAAAGTAGTTCCAGGTAAGTATCCCTCCCTGGCCACGCCCGAGTAGCAAAATAGTCCCAATGAAAAAATAGTCCCTTTCAGGTCTCAGGGAGGCCTGAATCTTGCAGCATGGTCTGCATCAGGTAAGTGCACCAAACACCTTCTTTTATGAGCCTGGCGCCTATGGCGCCAGGACTGATGTCCAACATGAGGGGCCGCTGGGCTTTTACCCGGGGGCATGATGCCTGCTCCCGGGGGTGCTGGACCTGGCCTGGTGCTCCGGGGGTAGGAATCATGACACTGCGTTTGTTTTGGTCCGTTGAGCTGATTTTGGCGAGTGAGGGGTAGAGGGGGGGGGTGGGGGAGGGGTTGTACAACCAAGGCATTTTAAAAATGCTTAAATGTCTTTGTTGGACAATCCCCCTACCCACCTGCCAAAACCAGCTCTCCTGAGGCTCTGGAGCCCAGGGGGGCAGGGATGGTATTTTTTTTACTGGATATCTATCAGATGTCCAGTCAAAAATACCATGCTTTCCCCCTTGGCAGCCCAGTGCCTTGCATACACACTGAATCATGTTGATTTTGTTAGGCCCAGTAGGGCCCATGGGACGGGGATGGGATCTTTTTACTGGACATCTATCGTAGATGTGCAGTAAAACATGTCATGCCTGCCCCTTGGGTCCCCCAGCAAAAAATTGCAAACGGTTTGGCTTTTTACCCATTTTTTTTTTTAAGTATGCTCTACAATGCATCATTTTAATACATTTTTTTAAAAATAATTCATGGGGGGGAAACCCCCCCTCCTCCCCCCCGAACTCTCCTTGAATGGTTCGGGATCCCTCACTGCGCTTGGTCGCTATGGCATTTTTGAGGGAAATATTGATGCCCCTCCACCAAGTTAAACAGGTGCCACTGGCCCTTGGGAACGGGTGGGGGGGCCCAGGGACTGTGGTGGTAGCAGGATGGCGAGGAGTCATGGGATAGTGGTGGGAGCAGAGTGGAGAGACCCACAGTCTGTGATGGGGCAGGGAGATCCCAGGGACTGGGTAGGAGGCGGATGAAGGAGCCCAGAGACTGAAGGGAATATGTGGGGATCCCAGGGACTACACTGGGAGTAGGGTGCAGTGACGGCACAGAATAGGTCATAGCCATTCGTACATACTGTCCATTTGGCATTTTTGGGGGGCCCCTGCCTGCCCAAATTTGCTTGGGGGGTGGGGAGGCAAGCCACAAACATTTGAAGACCACTGGTGCAGACTCATTGTATCACTAGAACACACCCACACTTTCCTGAGACTAAGGGCCTCATTACACGGTAGGCGGTAAGGGTTTACCGGTGCCGGTATTTTACCGGTACCGGTAAATCGTTACCGCCTTACTACGAGGTCCCTTTGCGGGTTGGGGAATTTAACGCCTGCTTTTTGCAGGCGTTAAAAACCAACCCGCAAAGGGACCAGTGGAGCTAATTACGGTACCGCAATTTGCGGTACCGTAATTAGCGCCTTCCCCATTCCCATAGAGCCCTGTGGGGCAAAAATGGGAATGGGGAAGGGCAATGGTGGAAAAGGGAATTACTGCCCCGCCAACCTTGGAATGGGGCGGTAATTCCCCTTTACACCAAGGCGGTGCCGGTATTTTACCAGCATGAACCATGGCGCTAATAGCGTCATGGTTCTCCGCCTACCGTGTAATGAGGCCATAAGTCTTGACTTCTCGTTCACCTACCTTGATTGTGATTTTGATTAACTCTGTTATTTAGGTGTTTATCATAAATAGGGTGGCCTCCCAAAATCTACCCCCAGGGGCTAATTTTGGAAATCCATCTTAAAGAGTCTACGAAAAACAAAACAGCAGTCAAGCCTTATATAGGTGGGCATTTGGGACGTGTGATAAGTTAGAATCAGGAGACAGACAACTCATTTATGTTTCGTAGTGACAGGCTTTTATTTTGGTGCAAACCCCCAATCCTAAACTTCCAGTCCCTAAACTAAAAGAAAGTCTGCAAGGGTGAACGTCAGAAAGTCATACAAAAAGAAAAGCGGTCCTCCATCTAGATACCTAGCTCTTCAGATCCTAAACCTACCACAACAAAGTCGCAAAACACAAATGAAAACAAACACTTGAGGGCCTCTTCCCCCAATTATCTGGCTGCTGACAAGCACTGCACTGTCTCTGCATGTCACCAGGCAATATCTCTGAGGTCTCGGAAACATGACCACCCACAGGTGTAACATCAGGAGGGTCTAGAATGGTGATGTCAGGGTCACATAGTTATCAGGGTCGTCTGGATCATACCACACGTCTAGATCTTCCTCCACATAATCTTGATAAGAGTGAAGAGAGGCTTCAGTGTCAAGATGCGGTTGCTCAGTAATGTCCACAATAGTGTGGGGGAGAAGGCTGAAGCCTTGGGGATTTAGCTAAAGGCCGTCCCATTTTTAAGTCTAAGGTTTTTTGTCTAATTGGGCACTTTTCCCATGAGTGTTCCAAAAGAGGAGACCTTGTACGTAGGGTCTTCAAAACGTTCTGTCGACCAGGTTCCTGTCTTGGGAGTTTCTGGTAGAAGGAACACAATAGCCATGGGGTCTTCCCTAGGCCTTTTCTTTTGGAGAAACAGACTGAAATAAAGGGGAGGAAGCCAGAGTATACGCTAGCATCTCTTGCGGGACAGTAGGTGTGTGTGCGCGAGATGTGTTCTTGAGACTTATGGTGTTTTACCTTGCTAGAATGAGTTGTTTTATTTTGATGTGCGTTTCTGCATTTGTGAAACTTCTGTCGAGGGACTCTGATGCCTGTCCACTAGCACCTTTTTAGGGTTTATGCCTTGCGCTAGATGCAGGTGTAGAAGTGCAGCAGGCTTATGGCGCTTATGGTCAATACCCAGCGAGGTGCCTTCAGCAAGCATGCAATCTTTTTTTTTGTTTTTTTGTTTTTTTTTAAACTTTATTTTTCTTGCACACATGTAACATTACTGCTTACATATATTGCACATTGCTTCAATACAGTTTACAACATCAGTCCATTTCCGATCTTGAGTCATCTCGCTCTGCCTTATCCAACAGGTATTGTTTATATCTGTCCCATATGTTCCTTGGTCTGGATTGGGGCAGTACCGAGTCCATGTAGAGTTCTTCTGTATCATTAGTCCACACCATGTCCTTGTCCCAATCTGCCTTTGTTGGGGGTGTGCACTCTTCCATTTCATCAAAATTGCCCTTTTGGCTATTAGTAGACTCAAATTCAACAGTCTACGCCAAGTCGGGTTCATTTTGCCAACTGCTCCCAGTAAGCATATCTTGGGTGACCATTCCAGTGGTTGCTCAGCCATCTCATCCAAGGCGGCACAGATCTCTTCCCAGTAACCCCTTAGCTTTTTACATGACCATAGCATATGATAAATATTTGCATCCTCTGTCTGACATCTAGGGCAGGTCCCCGACATGTTGGGATATAGTCGTTTAAGTTTTGCTGGGGTGTAATGTGTTCTCTGCACTATTTTGTAGTGAATTATCTTGTATCTGGAATTACACGATATTTGCTTGGTGAGCGAACAAATCTGTGCCCATTCCTGGTCATCAAACTGCTGTCCCAGGTCTTGTTCCCATTGACTCTTAGTCGCGGTGCTCTCTACTGGGCGTGTTTGAAGAAGTAGCTTATACAATGCCGCCACCGAGACTTTTTGTGTCCCCCCTGTGAATATGTAGCTGAGACCTATATTTATCGCTGGTTCGCTGGGGAATGTGGGGCATGTTTCTTGTACGGCCGATCGCACTTGGGTGTACTGTCGTTTATGTCTATCTGTGTTTCCCACAACCTCTCTGATGTCCGCCCACTGGATGAAGTTCTGGTCAGGGAAGAGTTGTCCCCACTGGGTGATCCCTTTGGATGCCCAATGCATCGCGATTTGACTATCTGCACTGAAGGGTGTTTGTGGGTCTCCCCAGAGTGGCATACTCGGGTGGTATAGTCTGTTGGTTTCGAACATATCTGCTATTTTGGCCCATGCAGTGGTCATCACCCTCGCTGGTTCTATAGTGTTATAGTGCTTGGGGGTAGATCTGCTCATTTTGTGGAGTGCTGTTATCGCTTTGCGCTCTATACAACCGGGCATCGAGGTCGCAGGGTTGAGGAATTGCGTCGCCCAATGGGAGGCCTGGTGTGCCTGTGCAGCCAGGTAATACAACTCCAAGTCAGGTGCCATCAACCCTCCTCTAGAGTATGTATGAGATAGCTTTTTCCAGCTCACTCTGGGATGTCCTCCCCACACAAACGAGGTGCACGCGCCAGTCAGTGTGGTAAATAAAGAGCGGCCCGGCCAGACAGGTATAGTGCTGAACAAATAAAAAAGCTTAGGTAATATAATCATTTTAATCAGTGCTATCCTGCCCATCAATGATATGGGGAGGGCGTTCCAGCGTTTTATTTTCACGCATAGGGTCTCATGCAATCTTCTTTTGACGCATCTGTTTAAGAATGGCTCATGGTTGTGTGCTTTTTTAAAACTTATTTTATTAGCATTTCTGTTCAAATACATCACAAACTGCCCTCCCTCTACCCCTCCCACGCTCCCCCTCCCTGCCCTACACCCCGAACTTTACCAGAGAAATTTCAATAGAACTTCGCCCACCATTCTTTGAACACCCGAAACCAACCCCGATCAATGAAATCGCTGACTATAAAACAGTTCTCACATCAGTCACTACGACGACACCACTCTCCCCTGCCATGACCACCTCTCGCCCTTTTCTGGTTTTCCTTGATACAAACCAGTTTTGGCCTTTGTAAACGTCAACCTAAGGCACCCCTTTGCTCATACCGCTCCGTCAAACTAAGCCCAGCAACAGTAGTCGGAGGACACCAGGCAGCTTGCGAGTTCTTCTGAAGGAAATGCAAAATTACGTCCATTCCATCAGGAATTTTTGGTGGTCCCCCTGAATTGGATAGGTCACCCACTCAAGCGCAAATAAATCCCATACCTTTCCCACCCATTAGTGTTCTGAGGGGGCACATTTCTGGTTCAATTTTTGCGCCACCAGCAAAATCGCAGCCACCATCAGAATTACGTATACCTTTCTTTGCGCTTTTGAGGGTAGTTTACACAAAATGTCACTCATCACCCAAATGGCCTCCCCTGCATTGCCTGAGATCTGGGACCCAAACATCATGTTTATTGCTGTACCTACCATACCCCAGAAAGGCTGAATTGGGCTTTCCCACCAGATATGCTTCCAGGATCCCTCCAACCCACAGTCTGTCCAGCACAGCCCGGTTGTCTGTGGGTAGAACCAAAGCAGTTTCTCAGGTGTGATCTGCCATTGGATCACCACTTTAATCCACATCTTCTGCACCTAGATGGCCCTTTTAACTTGCCCCCCTCCTCAAACTGGTGGCCCACTGCAGTTTACCACTAGGTCATGTGGGGCCAATTTGGGTTCTGTGGTCCCTAAAGCTGCAATTCTGAACAGTGTACCCACCAGATAATTGTTGCCTTTATCTGTCGTGACATACTTCTCAAACGGTGCAAGATCCCTAGTCGCCACGGTTCCGATCAATGAGTGTGTACCAATGTCTCAAATTTGAGTATCGGTATCTCTCGCCCTCCCATAACCCCAAATCCTGCTTACATTGGGTCAAAGGGTTTAATTTTGCTACCATCAAACATGTCTCGTAGCCTGTGGCACCCAGCCACTTCCCACTTAGTAAATGCTCCCTTTTCCTTCCCTGGCGTGAACAGAGGGTTCCTAAATAGGGACATTAGCAGGGATCGTCGTCAGAGCCACCTGCTGAGTCAGAGCATCCCAGGAGTCCCCCACAAGTGCTGTTTTTGGGACCACCTATAAGACACAGAACCCTGCAATCTCTGAGCCATGGGGATGGGTCAAACAAGCTCAACAGTTCTGATTTAGGAGCATTATTTTTTAGCCCTGCTACTGCCCCAAATCGCCGCAGTTCCCTCGTAAACCTCAGGAGTGTCGAGTCTGGCTCTGAGATCAGGAGCACCAAGTCATCTGCAAAGGCAGTTACTTTGTGTTCTTCACCCCCGAAAATGAACTCTCCAGTAGCCCTGATTTTTGCCAGGAGCGAATCCAGATGAAGCACATACAATAGCGGTGAGAGCAGACACCCCCATTTGGTGGGTATTACCCGAATTGTTCGTTTACAATTGACCGATTTTAAAGGGTCACAATTAACCGATTATATATATATATGGTTTTGCTTTGGGTTGGGTGTTGCGGGGGGTTCCCCCCCCCCGCATATATGTTACAATTGACCTTCACAATTCGGTCAATTGTGAAAAGGTCAATTGTAATTCGAGCAATTGTAACTCGAACAATTTGTATACAACCGTTTGGTGTACCTAAAACTTGTATACCCTGGCAGAGGTGCCCATTAATCGCCAGACGCAGGAGAGGCCTTTGATCGTTACGCAGATTTAAAAGTGGGGTTGTTGGGTGTGCCAGCTTGAGTTGGCT
The DNA here is from genome assembly GCF_040938575.1 of Ambystoma mexicanum. Lineage (NCBI taxonomy): Eukaryota > Metazoa > Chordata > Amphibia > Caudata > Ambystomatidae > Ambystoma > Ambystoma mexicanum. Next base: position 667,157,369 of record NC_090929.1, read on the forward strand.
CCGCGCCCTAGACATAATTAATATTTTCCCCGGTTTCGCAGATGTGTGAAGACGAAAGAAAAAGGTAAAGTCGCAACCTCTTACGTTAAAGCAAAGGTGGTCACTTGTCCTCACACAGAAACTCCTGCACCACACAACTGTACTTGACATGAAATGTTCAATTTATTCACTGAGTATCCACATTATTCCAATGTCTTTGCCCTCTACGATAACACGTGTTTCGACACTACATGTGTCTTTCAAATCAGCACCAATTTAGTATTAAACAAAACAAATCACACCCAGGTGGAGTACACAAGTCAGTGGTCAATTATAGACCCATTTAAAAAACGGAGACATATTCAAATTAGTCAATTGAGAACATAAAAATTCATTAAATCAATTTACGTTGTATCAAATTAAATACCAGATAAAAACAGGAGGGGTAAGAGGGAGGGTAAAAGCAAGGGTGGTTGCTGAGATACAAAAAAGAAATAGATGAACAAAAAAGTCAGGTTACACAAATCAAATCAATTGCAGTAAGAGCGATTACTTATACAATTTTCGTGCTAATTTTTGTATTGATCATGTGCCATTAGCCATTTTTAACAATATTCTCTCAAGTCTTACATGTACTAATAGGTAGTAAATATTGATATTCCTCATAGGTTAACTCTTAATTATATGGCAAGAAGCTTAAAGTGCAACTTTTGCATGTTGCAGGGTAGAGAACCTTGGATTTGTGTATTCAGTTACCTTACCTAGTGGGGAATAGCATACGTGGTTGGTTCAATGGAAGTAGTCATATGGGATAAATCCCTTCTGCAAAGAAATAACTAAATTTAGGCACTTGTTAAAATGCAGAGTATATGCGGATATCAGACCTGATCCTGACAGCATAAGTGGATATATCTTAAGTTTTAGTTGTGCTTATCCCTCCCTGGATGTGTGTTTTCTGAAAGGCCACTATCTCAAGTTTCTCCCTCCCGCGAAACTGCTCCAGCTTATTTCTCTTACATTGAGGATGTTGATGCAAACCCCCCCCTCACAGCCCATAGCAGGCTTAAGGGGAAATGTCTCACAAAGCCGAATGTTCCCTGCTGGTGTCCCCCCTTTCCTCCTGCCCCTCCTCCCCTTCTCCCCTGTACTCATCCCACCCTAATCTAACCGAATCTAAGGACAATTGGATGTGCCTCAATGGCACAAAGACCGAGCTAATGATTTTTGGTTCACCACACGCCAGAAAACAACTAAACTCCTCTTACTCCTCATTCAACATCAAAAACACTCCCATCTCAATATCTGAAAAAGACAAGACACTAGGAGTTTACTTACATGCCTCATTAGGTGCCGAGGCTCACACAGCCTATCTAAAAAGAAATTGTCAGTACCACCAGAGGCTCTTGAAAAAAATCAGACCCCTGCTCAACCAGAAGAACAGCACTACTATAACCAGGGCAACTATACAATCAAGACTGGACTATGGCAACTCCCTGCTCCTTGGAGCTGGCAGTAAATGTTTGAAGTAATGCCAGGTTATTCAAAATAACGCTATTAGAACAATCACAGGCAGGTCAAGAAGAGACCAGATCACTGGTGATAGAAAAGAGCTACATTGGCTGGCCATGGAAGAGAGAATCACATTTAAATCCCTAACCACAGTCCATCGATGCCTATGTGGGAAGGCCCCAGAATACCTAAAGAAACAGTTTAAATGGCATACACCCACCAGTGCTTAAGATCATCTAACAAAGGCCTTCAACAAATCATTCCAACAAAAAAGGCTAATGGCCTTGGCAGAGCGTTCCCTACCAGAAGCATCCAAAAATTGAATGAATTACCTCCACCTTTGAAGCTTGAAACTAACTATATCCAATTCAGAAAGAATTTAAAAACACTACTGTTCAAATAGACCTTGATTTAATACATTTTCAGCACCTGCAAAGTTTTCACTACATGTAACTTCACTTTGTCTTGTCCTCTGCCACTATATGTCCCATCTCTTTGTAAGCGCTCCGATGCCTGCGGGCTTTAGCGCTATATAAATAAAAATCAATAACCCGACACCCCAAATTCCGGTCAGGCTCTAGACCCCCACTTCCCCCCAGCTTTACATCCTGTGAGTTGCTCTTTTAATACACCTGGTGCGTATCTCCCACGACCCATAAGACCAACATAGATGGTAACAACAAGGGGTGCTCCACCACTTCCCCCCTTCCCAAAGGCGGTCTACTGCGTAGGCTTTGTCGTCACCCCCCCAGTTCCCCTATCCCCTCTGGTTGCCGGATCTTTGTCTGCAGCCGTAGGGGATTCCTTCAGTCCACCCCCTTGCCAGGCAATTTGGTGCTTGCTTTTTTAAGCCCTTTCACAGGACTTTGTCCATTCCCACACCTTCCTTTTGGTGGCTTCTCTCAGTGGCCTCTGTTCCTGCTGGGTAATTCGCCTCATCTTCCATCCTCAGTACCCTCAGGCCCTCCTCACAGGAGGAGACACAATGTTGCCTCCCCTCCCATTCAAATAAAAGGCTGAAAGGAAAGGTCGATCTGTACTGCACCTCAGTTTGTGCCAGAGCTCGCACCACAAGGCCCATCAGTCGCCATTTCAAAAGGGTGGTCTAAGCCAGGTCCTGAAATAGTAGCTCAGATCCATTGTAGTTGATCGACCTGGCTTTCCAGGCAGCCGCTAGCACCTTCTTTTGGCCGCATCGATGCAGGGCCACCATCACGTGTCGGGGTCTGGCCCCTGTTAGGGAGAATTCTCAAAAATATGCTAATTCTCTCTACCTTAGAGACCCCCCAGCAACTTTGCTGGATTTTGAGGACTAGATTTTTTTTTTTTAACCTGGAGAGAGCAAGACCCTTTTTCCCACTCTCTCCTGTATTTTTATGTTATTTTATACACTGTTTCTTTTTGGTTATGGAGTCTAACAAACTCCATAGGCGGCATCTTTTACAATTGTGTCACAAAGCACCTTTAGTGCAGTGACACAGGGAAGTCTTTCAGGTTTCCCAAGGTTTAAATACCTTCTCTGGGCTAAACTGTTTCCCAGAGCAGAAGAGTGAAATTGACTCTACTTAGCACTGTACTTGCTAGACCCAGCACACCCTATCTTACAACAGAGTGCTGGAGGGGTTACTTAGAATCCCCAGTGTCTAAATGCTCATGTAAGATCTTATATGTTACCCTTTCCTCTCAGAATGGCTGGTGGCAGTGGTTTTACAATGAACTACCATGATTTACCCCGACCGCAAACTGTTCACAGCTCTGGTAATGTTAAATCGCGGGAGCCATGTTTTTCAAACTGGCGCTGATCCTCCTTTGTTAAAATGGTCCCCGGTCTTTTTTCGCTATTTCTTTGTGGAAAGGTCCTTCGAGTTTTTTTCTGCGCGCCAAACCAAGTTTGGTCTCTGTTTATTTGCCTTTGGCGGGCTTCAGGATTGAAACCTGCCTCTGGCTCCAGAGTGTCTGGGGTAGGCAGGAAGTGAGGGAGGTGCCCAAAACTCCCTGTGCTTAGTCTCCTAGGAGACCCAAATTCACTCTGACGATTGTCTGGTTGACTGTCCGGCAAGGACAGCCACCCTGCTGGGTGAGTGGCAGCTAGGCTGGAATGAATTGGAGAAAACTGAATAAAAGGCGAGTCTCTTGGCTTGGAAGGCAGAGTCGACCACTGGACGAAGGAACCGAAGAAGAGCTTGAAGAGGACAGCTGCTGCAACTCCTGGACCGTGGTTTGCCCGGTGAAGCCCTGCTGCAGGTCCGAATCTCCAAGTTCGCATCGACAGAGAAGCCCTGCAAAGACGACTTCTCCCTTTCAGTTGGTGGGACCAATCAACTCCCAAGTAAGCCACCTGGACACCTAGCTACTGAAAGTAAAGATTGCCGGTTGCCAGCTTTGACAATGCAAGAGTCCCCAGACGTCCTCCCTATTGTCCCCACGACTGAGGCCCAGGAACAGTGAGATCTGCAGAGCTGTACAGGAACAGAAGTCTTTAGCTGCATCTTTTTCTTCTTTACTAGGGTACTGTAAAACTAGCCTAAGATAACTTAGCTTTTACTGTGGAAGTGCTTGTAACTTCTGCAACTCAAGTCTAATCAGCTTGTGGCCCTACATGTGATTCTTCTTTTTACCAAAGACTCCTAAGAACTTGTGCAAAGACTTTTCCACTTACTTACCTGAAGTGCTGCATCCTATACAAAGACCTTCGCCTATTGACTTTGGCTTAGCCGATTGAACTGAATGACTCTTCTAAGTGCTATCTGAAAGTATTTGCCTGCTTATGAATATTTGTAAATTCTTGTGTTCTAATAACCCTTGCCTTTTACTTACTTTTTAAAGGGTATTCTGAATGCCAACAGTAAGGTATTAAAGTCCCCAGCACCTTCGTTACTGAAGTCACCTGTGGGTGTAGGTTGTGTCTGTGGGCCATCCCAGAAGGGCCTTGTTGTACAGTATTGAAGTATATTTGTGTGTTACTGTTTTATTGCTCCCTTCTGAAGAAGGCTTCATAACTGACTGATAAATTATTGTTTATGCAAGAAACCTTGAGTTTAAGAGTTTATTTGAATACCTGTTACTGTGACTCTTTGTGTAACTCCACTACAGCTCGCTAACTGGTAGAGGCATTCTGGAGTTGAAAATGCAGCCTTCCCCTCGACACGATCAGTTAAGGCAATGTACCACAACCAGGAATGTGGTCAAAGGGGCTTGGAAATTTAGCTTGGTACAACTTTCCATTAACTTATCCATTTGTGGCAAGGAATGGGCCTCCGTCTCGAAGAAAACATTAAGAGCTCTGTAGCCTGCATGAGACAAAGGACATTTGGAGGGCTCTGTTGTCATGACCCTTGCCCCTGGTCCTCACTGCCAAGTCAGCCTTCCAGTTAGGGCCAGGTCAAAGGCAAAACCTCATCCAAGACTCTTGGCGCCAGGTCATAACCATCATGAAGACCAACATTAGAATGGGACTATTTAACTTGGGGGGGGGGGGGGTGGCGGGGAGGAGGAGAGGTTCAACCAACATGGAGGCACACACATAGCTCAGTTACAAGGAACTGAGCTATGCGGTCTAGTCTTTTGGGTGTGGCAGGCCTGGGACTATTTTACCTGGACTAATTTGGGTGTGGCAGGCCTGGGACTATTTTACCTGGACTACTTTACCTGAGACTATTTAAACCACACCCAAACAGCAGAACATGCTTTGCGTTATTCTGCTGTGGGAAGGGTAACCCTCACCGTGTCCAGTTCTTTGATGCCAGCTTACCTGAAACCAAGGACCTGCAGAGAGAGAAAGAACACTACAAAACTTATCTGGAACAGTATCCTGTCTTCAATCCATTGCTGACTTCAGTTCCACTCACCTGAAGGTACGAACTCCATCATCCGGCACCGCATGCATCCTGGAATACCATAACCTGGAAAGAGGAGAAAGAAAAACAGCATTAGTAAGCGTTTACTCACGTTTCCCCCTGAATGAAGAAAGCCACACAATTCTTACCTGGGTAGTCATCTCCTGGTCAGTATCTTTGCTGGAACATTCCGGCGCTCGGTGAGGAACATCGCAACCTGCAAGGAGAGAAAAGACACAGGTTAGCAATATAAAAGGCGAAACAGCGCCACGCATTACTCACCGGACAGCATCGCGCACACCGCGCTTTCACCTACCGGCCCATGCTCATCTTCAAACTGCATGACAACACCAAAATACCGTTCCATACCAAAAAAGGAAAGAATCAAGACATTATTATTCGAACTAAGAGGAACATAAGAACTGCCTATAAAGAATGTAAAGCAGCAAACCTACGGAGTCGCAGCAGGCCTGGATTCCCACAGGGGGGGCTTGCACCAGTGAAGTAACTTGGTTGCTGCTCGCCCCCCACATCTACACACCCCTGCTACGTGGAGCAGGCTGGAGAATCCACCTCTTACAATATTAAGGTGAGGAGAAGGCCCAAGGGGGAGGAAGGAGTCGAGGCTAAGGGAGGTGGGAAAACAAAGAATCTGGTATTGAATCCAGCTCTCCTATATTGCAGACCCATCTTTAATCAGAGGCTTTACCAAGGGACCGGGAGAGGGATCGAGAGTGCAAATCATCCAACCAGGGCTGGTTGGCGGCCCCGTGGATACCAGGTGAGCTTAACATCTATTACCCCAGGATTCAATATCTTGTTCACTTAAGGCTTGATGTGGTCTCTTATTTTGTCTGACATCAGGTAGCCACTACTTTTGACAGTAACACTTTATCCAGTGTCGATGCAATATTGACTCCAGAAAGCCATCCCTTGGAAGGAAACTACATATTCAAAGTTTTGCACTTTTTCAGTTCCCTAGTTGTGAAGAGAAGATTACCTCTTCCACTGAGCTATCTGAAGGGCTAGCCTGGAGGAGATTTGAAAGCGATTCTCTTTCCTCTTCCTTATTCTCAGAAACCAAGCATAGAGCTCCAAATTCAACCCTAGGGATAAAAACCTTCAATCCATTTCTATGGAAGACTCTTGGAGCCCAAGTCTACTAAACAGCTGACCTGACCAAGCTTAGATACAATCTAGTAAGGTCTAGCTCATTTGCCCTCTAAGGGTCTATGCCTTATAGGCTCCATGGCCTGTACTTTTTTAGCACAAGTACATTCAAACTGAGGCCTTCTGGTCAAACCAATACATGACACGAGCCTAATCTACTTGCAGGTAGCCATATGCCAAACGGCTATCTGCAAGTAGATTAGGCAATGCAACCTTAACGTTCCTTTAACAGTTTCACACTGAAGTTACGTTTTTATTAGAGCAACTTAACCATAACATCTCCTTAAGTATGTGTTTTGGCATATGATATTATTTTGAATTTATGTGCAAAATAGTTAAGGTTAAACCAACACAAATGTAAAGTCCACAAACAACATTAATGTAAAATAATATTTTGACGGTATCATTATAAGCGTCAATACATTTAAAAGACATTAAAATCAAATATCATGGTAACCGTAACTCACCCTGTTTTTGTTTTGCAATATTTAGTTTTTGCTCTAAAATGCTTTATAGTCAAAGTAATGCGTTGGGTGAATATTTGCTTTTACTAACTGTTTCAATGTGTTTTACATTTGTGCTGCTTTTGCTAGTATTTAGTTTGCACTAATTAGTACATTTTATTTAGCACATGTTTGCATTTTTTATGCAGTGTAACGACTATAAATATTGTGTGCATATTTAAGTAAATACTTTTAAGCTTTTTACTGTATATATGTTTATGTTTTTAGTTCAGTGTATGTTTACTTTTTAGAATACGTTTGTTTAGTAAATATTTACAATGACATTTACCCTGTTAATTGATAATTGTTTTGTGTAAAGTATGACACTTGAATGCTTATGTAGTTTATTGTACAGATTTTGTTTTTTTAAATATTCTGTGTTATTTGAATTGCAAGTTTATGTAGTAATTTTGCACACAAATATTGTATACTTTTAACATACGTCTACATTTAATGCACTTTTGAATAATTTTACATGTATACAATTATTTTGTGTATGAAACTGAAAATGTTTTAACTGTATGCTAATATTGAAGGCTTTTTTTAAGTGTGTGGTTCAGTTAAGGTTACCATCTTTATATATAAAGCGGAATGCATGTATGTTTGTCCGGCTATACAAATGCACACTGTTGAACCCACTGCTACCAAATTTTGCATGGATTCCTCATTTATCTGGGGCAAAATTGTAGTCTATGTTTGGACGCAAAAGATTCACTCCGTCGACACCCTCACTTACTGATGCTCACCTCGATTCACTACAGTAGGTACTTGGAGTCAAAATTTGCAAAGGAATCTGAAGCAAAATGTACGCTGTGTTGGTTGTTCCTTTGAAATGTATAACTACTGTATGCAGTTCTAAAGTGTTTATTAAAGCATTGTTAAAATAAATTACATTTTTTTTAATTCCCTTTATCACGCCACTCCAAATATGGGAAATGGCAAGGTTACAGTTTACTTAAGTTCATTCACGAGAAGAGAGCACAATCAATCTTTCTTGGACATTTTCTCAAATGTGCTGAAGCCATTGAATGACTGAAACATTACGCACAAAAAACGATCATCACTTGGAAAAGCTCTGATGCAAAGTGAAAATCAATATCAAGAGCTTTTGAAACAACAAACAGCAGCACGACTTGCTGACAAGAGGACAAAAGCAACATCCTCCAGGGCACACGAGACGCAACTCGATCAGGACATGGGCAACCCTGCGTACCCCAGCTAGCAGTATATATTTGTTAAAATTGATTAAAAAGGCGTATTATCTGATTACAGCAATGTTATTATTTCTGATGTTTGCAGACTAAGATTTTATTAGTTTAACCTTATCGCTTTTGTAAACAAAACAAGTGTACAAATAATTTTGACTTCTTTTCAATGATTACGTGATTAGTGATTCTGAGCGTTTGTTGTAATACTAGTGTTTGTTGTAATAACATTAGTATAAGTGTGTGTGTGGCATAAGTATGTGTTCAAAGTATGGGTGTTGTAAGAGTGTGTGTGGCAAGATTGTCGTGTGCGTGTGTTGGAGCGTGTGTCTTAAGATGTTACAAGAGCATGTGCCGTAGGAGTGCATGCTGGACATCCACATGTTGTACGTCCACATGTTTTAGGTCTTGTAGGTGCAGGTGGGATATGTGCATGTGTTGAAGGTGCATGCGTCATAGGAGCATGGGATAACAGTGCGTGTCAGAATAGTATGAGTAATAGCAGCACATGGCGTAGGTACGCACGTCATAAGGGTATCAAGTGTGTCGTAAGAACGTGTGATGTAGGAGTACGTATCATAGGAGCATGTGTGGAAAGAGTGCATGTTATATGAGCAAGTGATGTAGGAGAGTACATGGTAAAAGTGTACTTATTGGTGTTCATACACATAATGTTCATATCACAAAAGTATGTGTAGAATTTTAATATAAGATGTTCCTCCATTCTACTCATGCATTGTATGCCTCCTATAGGTATGAAAGCTGACATTTAAGTCAACGTTAATGTGTGTTTGAATACGTATGAGAGGCATATATGACTTAATTTGTACTTTTATGTAGTTGATAGCGCCTGAAAAAGTTCAGCAAAGTAAGCCCTAGCTTTTTATTGTGATTTTCAAAAGATGTCAATTACAGTTGGTATGAAAAATGTACATTTGTTGCATCCCCTGAAAACGACATCAAAATCAGCCCTAACTGATATGAGTTATTAGATGAAAACTGTGTGATATATGAACTGTGAAACCTGTACGCCTGATACAGTACATATGAAAAGTGTACATGAAAATGATCAAATTTAACCCTGACTTACCTTTGTTGAGAGTTTTCAGGAAATGTTAATTTTGTAATATACAAATTGTAAAACTCATACTCTCTCTGTACGTGTTTGGAGTGCATGTTGTAGGCGTCCGTGTTGTAGAAGTAGGTGTTGTAAGCGTTTGTGCCGTAGGACAATGTATTGTACGAGCGCATGTTGTAGAAGCGCATGTACTAGGCATGTGTGTATGTAGTATGAGCATGTGTAATAAGTGAATGTGTCATATGAGCGTGTTTTGTAGGAGCATGTGCAGTAAGAGTGTGTGCTGCATCATCCCATATAACTCGCATTTGCAATGCAACCCGCATAACACTGCCACAAACATGGAAATCCCTGAAGGACCGATCCTTAACCTCCGGTGGCCCAAGATATGGGAAACATGGGCGCTCAGAAAATCACAGCAACTTTGAACATCCTACCCACATTCTCAAGACAATGGCTCCACCCAGTAGGGTACTACAATGACATTAGACATTCCCCCAAACCCTCAACTTTGCTGCACCTCTCATCATTCTAACAGATACACAACAACCAAGGGACTGGCCACAAGGCCTAATTCAACAGGGGGTTGCAGCCGGCAGAGAGAAGGGAGAAAGATAAAAAAAAGGGGATATGGTAATGTAGAACATGAGAACTGTTTCTAAAACCTACACAAATTAAAGTTACTCACTGTAGTGACTAGAGTACTCAGTCCTTAGTCCCTTTTCCCCATCCTTGTGGCTGACTCCCAACATTGGGATGGTATCGGAAACTAGCAGCGAAATAATGTGCTTCCCCTTTCAATTTACCATAGCGCGCAGGGGTGCCTGGCTATGCTGAATATTTTAGCCCCTGGCATACAAGCGGGGGAAGGTGGGTGGGACGTATGGAGGAAAGGGGACTAAAGACGATTACTCTAGTCACCACACCGAGTAATTTTAATTACTCAAGCGTCCCGTCCCCTTTCCTCCATCCTTGTGGGTGATTCCACCGAACAAGACAATTGGGTGGAGCTATGACAATTTAAGAAGCAAAAAGGTTCTTCAGAATCGCCTGACCGAACTCTGCATCTCACCTGGAGCTGGTATCCAGGGAATAGCGCTTACAGAACACAGACTGAGTGTCCCAAGTAGCTGCCCTGCTGAAGACTTCCCAAGAAGCATGTCTCTGAAAGGCGACCGCAGAAGCCTTTGCTCTGACCGCATCGGCATGGATCGCCACAGGAACCACCTTACACATGGCTGTAAAAGCTTCTGAAATCGCCTGGAACATCTAACGTGAAAGAAGCTTTGGAAGCCTAGATGCCAGGAGACGAGCCCCGAAAGGTGAACAATGCCTCGGACTTCCTGAAGGGTTTTGCCCGGTAAAAAAATACTTTAGCACTCTTTATTTCCAAGCAATGCAAAGCCTGCTCAGCCTCTGACTGACGGTTTGGAAAGACAACGGCAGACAGATTTCTTGATTCAAATGGAATGAAGAGACCACCTTAGGCAAGAGGTCTGGATGAGTGCGCAAGATGACCTTGTCTTTATGAAAAGTAGTGAATGGCTTGCACAATGACAGAGCCTGCAGCTCGCTGACCCTGCGCGCCGAAGTGAGCATCACTAACAGTACTGCCTTGAGATTCAGCCTGATGTCCACCAAGGCCATTAGCTCGAAGGGCTTACACTGCAAAACCACGAGGAACACGTTGAGGTCCCAGACTCCGTGTGGCCTTTGAACCCGAGGAAAAAGCCTGGACAATCCCTTGAGGTGGGCCTTAAGCATTGGGTTGGCCGCTGAAAAGATGTGTTCTGGGGAATTGTTTTAGGCCCGCATGGCCGCCAAATAAGTGCGGCAAGTAACGACATGCACGCCAGAAGAAGCCAGAGGTCTGGAAAAAGCCAATGCATCGTCAAGGGAGCAGGTAAGTGGTCCAGCCCCTTGTCTTGAACCGAGTGACAGAAGCTGCTCCACTTGCTCTTGTACTGCGAGCACAGAATGCCTCCTGGCTTCTTGTATGATGTCCCAGTTGACATCCGAGAAATGGGACTGGCGCAGTCTCAGCTGGTCAGGAACCAGGCCGATAAGGCCGGCCTGGCCAGGTCCAGATGTTCCACTGCCCTGCTCTCCTGCATCAGGAAGCATCTGCTGGGAATCAGGAGATGGACAGGCCGCTGGATGCACAACTGCAGCACATTCGAAAACCAATCCCTCAAGGGCCAGTGGGGCGCTATCAGGATGATGCTGCAGCCCACCGAGGCTTGGAACTTGTGGAGGGTCCGCTGGAGCAACAGAGGAGGACACGCAGAGCACCTGTGGCCGTGCCAGCAGAGCCAGTACGTGTCCTCCAGAGATCCCGTACCCCAGTCCTGCCCAAGAAGTAAACATGAGGCACTTGAAATTCAGAGGAGTTGGCAATAAGTTCAGATCCAGAAACCCCCATCTGTGAAACAAGGGCAACTAACAGCGGATGTGCAACTACCATTCGTAGGTGTTGAACCCCAAGCGGCTGAGCTGGTCCACTTCCTTGTTGGCCCCCCGCGTCAGACAGACCAAGGAGATCAATACCCCCTCCGACAGGGCCAATTCCCAAATTGACACAGCCTCCAAGCACAGGTGAGGATGAAGGGGGCAGGGGGAGTACCACCCTGCTTGTTCAGGTAGAATGTTGTCATGGAAATGTCAGTCCTGACAGAACCGCCTTGTCCCTGATGAGCAGTAGAAAGGCCCTGAGTGTAAAGCTTCCTGGTCTCAGTTGGCCGCCAGGTGGAGCTGGAGTAATCTGTTCTTGAGGCGGGTGTGTCAAACCGAGTACGCAAGATGCCATCAGTCCCAGAAGGTGCTGGAACCACCATGCTGTGGTGGTCGAATTGGCCAGAAAGCGCCCCATAGTCTTGGAGGAACAGAAGCCTTGCGATGTGGAGCACACCTGCTGCACGGCTGTGCCCCAGCGCACCCCAAGGAACACCAGGTCCTGAACAGGAGTCACCTGCGACTTCCGCTGTTTTAGGGAGAACCCCAGTTGGTGAAGAACGTCCTCCAGCCATTGGCAGGAGTGCACCGCCCCCTCGGACAAACGGGCACTCACTAGCCAGTCATCCAAATAGGGGTACAAGTAATGGCCCTCCAGGCGGAGGAGACAAGCCACCGCATACGTTTCGTGAACACACGAGGGGCCGAATTGAGGCCAAAGGGCAGCACCTTGTACTGGAAGTGGTGCGACATAATGGTGATCCACAGACATTTCTGATGCAGCTGGTAGATGGGGACATGAAGGTACACATCTTTGAGGTCTAGGGAACACATCCAGACCCCTGGACACAGAGACTCAGCTGTGTGTGCTGGGGTGATCATCTTGAATCGTTGGAGTGGTAACGATAAGTTGAGATAGGACAGGTGCAGGGCTACCACCTTCTTGGGTACTGCAAAAATCCAGGAGCAGAAGCCGGAGCGCCCATCTGACTGGGGAATCGGCTCCACCGCCTGCATGTCCAAAAGAGGTTCTCCTGAAACAGCACCAGGGACACTTTCTGAAGCAGGGGAGAAGGTAGAGGAAAATGAAGAGGAAGACTGAAGCCCGTGGAAACCATCGAAAAAAATCAAAGAACTCTAGAAACAACACTTCCAGCTGTCCGTAAAGAGTCAGCCGCCCCCCTACAGGCGAGCTGAGTTGCCGGACCTATACATCATTGCTTCATGGCATCTGAGGAGGGAGCGGAAAAAGCCCTGTGATGTCCTCGGCTGCTTCCTCCTGTGGTCGCTGGGGGACCCGTCTGGCCGCCGAGCACCGCGGTCCGTACACCCCTTGAAGCAGCTGAAAGCAGGGAGTTTGAAGTCAGGCCTGCGCGGAGTCAGAGGGAAGCACTTTCGCCCTGGTTTGGTCAGGATGGCCATGGACTTCGTGTTCTGCGTGGAGGTCTTGTTTTTCAACAGCTCTTCATCCAAGGAGAATTTTGTGGCATGCATCCACGCTGTCTGGCTCATCTCGACCCCTAGGCACATCCCTCTGCTGGCTGTTTCTATGTGGGAGACCGAAGACTTCATGAGGTCCTGCACAATGGCACAGTCCTCCGTCAGACCAGCCTTGAAGGAGGCCTGCCTCTCCAGGGGGGAGGTCAGGCAGGAACGCCGCCCCGATCTCCCGCCACAGCTTCTGGTTCGCCATGGTCATCAGGGCATTGTTGTTGGCCTGCCTTAAGGGCAGCCCAGCTTTAAGATCACACTTCCCGAAAGACTCGAGGGACTTGTTTTCTGTGGAAAGACAGCTGGAAGCGGCGCCTGCCGTGAACGATGAAGACGACGGCTTAGAATACAAGGAAGCCGTTGCCGCCACCACTGAAGCTGCAGAGTATTACAGTTGTTTTCGAAACTCGAAAAGGGACGTCGACAGGGCGTCCCAGTAATACTATCCCTAGTGTGACGTCCACTGTACCCATGGTGCTTCACGCGTCGAGGTCCCTCAAAATTTTTTGTTTCTGGCATGAGGTGCATGAAGTGTAGTGTGAGTACAGGTTTATCCTATCATATAAATATCAGAGAAGATCATATAAGATTTATGCACCTTCTCTCAGGGGAGGAAGGTTGGGCGCATGTGAATCCAAGCAGATGCAAGCATCAGAAATACGATTACTGTGAGTAATGTAACCCTTTTGAGGCTTGTGGAATCTGCTTAGATCACATGCTATGCACAGATTAGCGAGCAGTGTTAGGAGAAGGTTGCGGGTCGGTAGAAGGTTCAGCGGCAAATAGATGTTTTAGAACCGCTTATCCTACCTGTGTATCTGCTTTGTAATGAGTGTCAATGCAGTAGTGCAGAATGAAATTATGTACTGAGCTCCATGTAGCTGCTTTGCAAATGCTGTCTAGGGGGACATATGCAATAAAAGCCAGAGTAGGTCCTGTGCTCTTTTTGGAGTGAGCTCTTGGCGTGAAAGGCAGTGTCTAGTTTGATAATGAATAGCACAGTTGTATGCATCTGACTATACATCTGGAGATCTCTGCCTGGTGCAATGGAGACAAACAGTTGGTCAGTTTTTCTAAACGGCCTGGTCTTGTTTACATAGTAAAGGACTGCCCTCCTTACATCTATTGTGTGGAGTTTTACCTCAGCTTAGCTAGTTGGGTTTTGGAAGAAAGCCGGTAGCTCAATGGATTGATTCCCGTGGAATTTAGAAATTAACTTAGGAGAGAACCTAGGAAGTGTACGTAAAACCAGTTTGTCTTTGTGTACGACAAAGAAAGGGTCCTGCACTGACAATGCTTGCAATTCACTAACCCTTCTTATGGAAGTAATAGCCACTAAGAAAGCAGTTTTCTAAGTCAGGTGTTTAAGACTTGACTTATGCATAGGCTCGAATGGGGTCCCCATGAGCTTTCCAAGTACTACATTGAGATCCCAGCCTGGCGGTGGGTTTCAAATTGGAGGGTGGAGTCTCTTTACTCCCTCCATGAATGCCTTGATGACCGGCACTTTCCACCAAAATACTTTATTCTGGGAGGTGGTCTAAGCTGATAAGGCTGCCAGGTGGACCTTTATAGAGTTGAATACTAACCCAGAGTCTATGGTTTATTTGTTTAGACTGGCACCAAATTTCAAATCTCCTCCATTTGTTGAAGTAACAGTGTCTGATGTTTGGTTTTCGTGCCTCCCTGAGGCTATCCATACACCGCTGCAGTAGGTTAAGATTTCCGAACTCTATGACCTCAGAAGCCATGCTGCCAAGTTCATTGAGTGTGGTTGAGGGTGCACTGTTCTTCCCCCGTGTTGGGTCAATAGATTGGTTTGGCACAGGAGTTTGATGGGATCGCACATCGTCGGTTTGCGCAGATTTGGATACCCTGGCTGCCTTGCCCACATGGGAACAACTAGGAAGAGCATCATCTGTTGTCTGTGAATCTTGATCACTACCCTGCTCTTTAAAGGAGTCGGGGGGGGGGGGGTGGAGGGGGGCGCCTAAGAACATTTCCCTGACTAGCTCATGGGGGATCCTGGACGCGAAGTCTGGGCATTGCTCGTTTTCTCTTGTAAGTCTAGCGTGGGGTAACCCCACTGTAAGTAGATGTGGTCTACAACACTTGGGTTTAGTTGCCACTCGTGTTCCTCTGGTAAGAGATCTCTGCTCAGAGAGTCTGCTAGAGTGTTGAGTACCCCTGGAAAGTGTTGGGAGGATAGGAACTCCCCCCCCCCCGCCTGAGTGCCCATCTCCATATTTTCTGTGCCAGCTTGGACAGATTTGGAGAGTGTGTGCCCCCCTGCTTGTTGACATAGAACATTGCAGCGGTGCTGTCTGTTAGGATTTGAACCGAAGCTGTGCTTCGAATGCTTGAAGCGCTTTGAATACTGCTAGGAGTTCCAGCAGGTTGAATTGATTCTGTGCAGTGATGTGAGTCCACAGACCGTGTGCTGTGTGGTGAAGGTAGTGTGCCCCCCCCCCACTCAGAGAGTGATGCATCTATTTTAACGACCGCTTGCGCTTCCGGGATGTGGAAGGGTTTTCCCTTTAACAGGGTCTCCTTTAACCACCACTGTAGATTTTGTACTAGTGTTGGCAAAACGACCACTAGATCGTCCCAATGACCGCTTGCTTGAGACCATTGTTTCGCTAACCACTCCTGCATGAGGCGCATGCGGAGACGTGCGCGTGGGACCAGGTAACTGCACAACGCCATCATGCCTAGTAATCGCATTGCTTTGCGAATGCTTATCTGGCGACCGGCTTGATACAGAGATACTTGCGGTAAAAGTTTTTGAACCCATTCCATAGATGGAAAGACTAACCCTGCTTCCGTGTTTAAGACAGCTCCTAGGAACTGTTTTGTTGTGTTTGGCACAAAGCTTGACTTTTTTATCTTTTATTGAGAAGCCCAATTGGAAGAGAAGGTTCTTTGCGTGTTTTGCTTGCAAAGATGGGGCGATTCCCCTGCAGCCAGTCATCCAGGTAGGGGTACACTGGGATTGCCACCCCGTGCAGGTGCGCTGCCACCACCGCCAGTACCTTGGTGAATACACTTTGAGCAGATAGTATTCCGATGGTTAGTACCTTGAATTGGTAGTTTTCTTTGCGCTGGGAACATTGAAATATAAAAATAGGCATCTTTCATATGCAGTGTTGCCATGTAGTGCCCCTGCTAAAGCAGGGGGATTACCTCTTGAAGTGTTATGCTGAATTTTTGTGGCTTTACATAAGTGTTTACAGGGCATAAGTCTAAAACTGGGCGCATATAGATCTTTTTTTGGCAAAAGGAAGTAGGTTGAATAGATAACCTTGTTTAGCTCGTTCGCAGGTACGATCTCTATGGCATCCTTGCGTAGCAGCGCCCCGACTTCTTCAAGAAGGATGAGTTCTTCTCTCATTGATCGTTGACCCTGGGGATGGTTTGGTGGTTTTTGGATGAGCTCCACACAATAACCTCCTGCTACTGTCGATAACATCCACTTGTCCGTGGTGATTCCCTCCCATGCATGGTCGAAGTGTGAGATGCGCCCTCCTACTGGAGGGGCATGGGAAGGGACCTGTAGAGGGCAGTTATTGCTTAGGAGGTGTACCTCCACCGCTAGATGTGGAGGATCTCCCCCAGCCACGAGATCGGCGCTGGCCTCTCTGGTATCTGTGAGGCTTGGCCCTGGTTATTCCAGACAAAACTGACGAAAATTGCTTTCGCCTCTCTGGCCTGGTGATTTGTTCGTCAGCTGGCCTAGAGATTTAAGGGCGTCCTATTCTTCCTTGGCGGACTTTAATGCGTCTTCTTCGGCTCTGCCGAATAAGACCAAGTACCACCGGCAAATTAAGTATAGTGTAGCCTGAGTCTCAAGTTTAAAGCCGTATTGGCATAGCCACGCGTGGAGCTTCATTATTGTCCCTTCAGCAATAATCCTGCCCGCTTTGTCTGCGGCATCTAGATTGTTCTTAAGGATGCAGCTGGATGTTGCTTTGCCATCCCCTCCTCCCAGGGCTAGTTGTGATTTTAGAGGCTCGGGAGCAGATGCTATCAGGCTAGTTATCTCGTCCCATTTGTGGCAATTATAGCTTGCCAACAGCGTCAAATTATTGGCGATCCTTGTTTGGAAAGCTGCCGAAGTCGCTACCTTTCTACCCTTGTGTGGAGTTTTTTGCTCTCCTTATCAGGGGGTGGCTCTGAAGAGGCCAACGGTGTCCCTGGCCTTTTACGGGTTGTGGTAACCACGAGTGAATCTGGCTTGAGCTGGCCCCTGATGTAGAGTGGGTCAGATGGCACTGGCCGGAAAAGTTTCTCAACCCGCAGGTTGACTGCCCGTGTCTGGTTTGAGGTCTCCAATGAAGGTTGAATTCTTCTTTGGGCAGATTGTAGAATAGCGATGAAATGGGTGGCGGCCTTGTCCCCCAATATATCTTCTATGAAGTCCTTGTCTAGCTGAGTTTCTTGGGTTTGTATACCAAAGTGTTCAGCTGCCTTGATTAACATGTCATTATGGAGAGCCTGATTGTCCACTGGCGAATCTTGCTGAATTGGTGAGGCAAGGTTCTACACCTGCACCTCCTCCTCATCGTAATAATGATCAGTCTCGTGATAGGTCTCATTATCATCCGTGTCTGTGTGATAATCATACAGATCACTTTGTATTGGTTGGGTTGGACTTGGAATAGGGAGAGTATCAGGTCGAGCTTTCTTAGATGGGGGCTGGGAGGTGGAAGCCTCAGCTGGAGGTGTGCTTTGAAAATACTAGTATGCATGTGGGTTGTTGAAGAAATTGGCCATAAAGGTCATTCTTGTGATGACTCTGTCTATATCTTCCGCAGTCCATGTGACTGAACTGGGAATTACAGCAGGGTACTGAGGGGTAGAGTCCTGTCCTAGGTGTGCAGGCTGGGCTGAAGTCTGAGGCTGGCCTTTGTTCATTAAGACTTCTGCCAAGGATACTTCCTCCTGTTTCTTCCTATGAATAGGGGTAGACTTGTCCTTCTTAGGCTTATCTTTATGATTGGGGCTCTTGGAGGAGTGCTTCTTGGAGTTTTTGTATTTAGGCAGGCTTTCAGGGACCTGCTTTTTCACTAGGTGTGATAAACTAGTGTTTTTGAACTTGCAGCTGTTTTCGACGTGTGATGTCGACCGTGGGGATGTCAGCATCGCCTCCTAACTTTCGGCATTAGTTTGATGTTTTGGGGACAGCGTCTTGTTGGTCTTTAGACTTGTGGGGCCTGTCATGTGGCGATCGGGACCTCGAGTGCCCAGAGGACAGGGATTCTGTAGCTCTCCCCCTTGACGCCGCAGTGTGTGGGCGTTTGATCGACAATGTTGATTCCTTGCCCCGGGATGTGTGTTTAGTGTTGGGGGTTGTGGTAGTGCTTTCGCCGCCGGGTGTCGTCCCAGTAACAGAGCCGCCGGCCTGTCTCTTGGGGTTGGTGGCCTGCACTTGGGAACCAAACGGTTCCCCGTCTCCTTCGCTGTCTGTAAAGACCGTGACACTGCCACCACTGGAGGCTCCCTCCCATCACTGCCATCACTGGAGATGGGACGATCGTTTAGTTCTCCGGTCTCAGAGTTTTTGGTTTGAAGAGCTTGCAGGTTCGTCAATGCCCCTCATCGTGATCGCTTGCTAGACACAAGTTACACACCCGTTGCGCGTCTATCCACGGGAATTTTTTATTGCACGTGGGGCAAACTTTCTCTATGTTTAAGGGGAATGGCAGCCAGACAAGAATAGGAAGAGAGGGGAAAATGCATTCTACAATGACCATCCCGCTCTCTCCCTACTGTCAGCCCTAGGCCCGGTGCGGTCTTCCAATGCCAAAAGGGTCCATTGAGCCTGGAATTCATCCGACGGTCGTCTTTTCCACAACGTCAATGAATTAGTCAAAGACAGTTTGGAAAAGGACAGAAAAGAGTAACTATTCTTAATTTTTCATAAGAAAATGGTGTTAGCCGAAATGAACTCCTCGATTAAGCGTCCATCACGATGGCAGACAAAAACAATCTGGAGGAACTCGATGCGTGAAGGACCATGGGTACAGTGGACGTCACAATAAGGATATTATTAGTGGCACGCCCTGTCGACATCCCTTTTCGAGTTTCGAAAACAACTGTAATACTCCGTAGCTTCCACTAGATGTCGGCCTATGCATAGTATGTGATCCAAGCAGATTCCACAAGCCTCAGAAATATATAGATCATACAGTTGAGCAACTCACAATGGATTACTGGATTACTCACTACTTTAGTAACACAAACACTAATTGAACAATCAAATGCAGACCAGGTTAATCTAACAAAGAACAATCTACAAACAGTGGGAATAAAAAAACCTTAAGGTACAAACACTCACTATGACATGACAAATCCAACCATAACATTCACTTCAATCATTAGACAGTTTACATCAATAACATAGCTTCTTTAATGTTTACTCCCTTTCCAACCAAAATTTTGTCATATTTAACATGATGGTGTGAAGGGCCTTCACATCACAGACAACCTTGCCTGATGAAACAGGAAATCATGTCTGGAAACTGGCATCTTCCTCTTCTTGGTAGGATAATTCTTGTTCTTGCTCTTCTTCACCTGAAGTGAACTACAGGCAATCCTGCTGTTGGGAGTGTTTCGGCCAAGGAGTGGCACACCTCAGTGTAAAAAGTGACCTGCGAATTCCTCTGGTTACTCTGGGAGAGTTACTTTGGGGTCTGGCATGGTTTTGGCATGTGAAAACCCCAACTTCATGCAAATACTTTTCTTATGTGCCCCTTTCCCTTGTAAGCTGTGTGCAGAGGATTTAGCAGGTGTTGTACTGGAGTAAGCTGAGCACTTCTATTGTGTTTTAGGACCAGAAGACATTGCACTCCGGAACACTGTTTTGGGCAGATAGGTGTCAAACATGGCACTGACCAAGTTTCTTCAGTGCAACAGGTGCAGGGTCTGGACTTTCAGGCGTAGGCTTTGAGGTTTTATTTTGGAAGTGAACCACTCGTACTACTCTGGGACAACTTACTAAATGGATTGTCCAAAGCATGCACATGTAAACAGATTCGCAAGGTTCAACACCACCTTTTATTTGTGCATAATCCTGCAAACAGAGAGTTCTGACTGCAAAATGAAACACCCAGGAACTATGCCCTAATCCTCTCTGAAAGTCCAACCCGGGTGACTACAACTAAGGCCAGAAGTAGCAATGGGTAATTCTCTTTGGGCCGGAAAGGGCCTAGCAGCAGAACCCTTGCTCAAGACAGGACTTCTCTGGGCTCACCCCTTCCTTGACTCCTGCTTCAACATATAGGGATACTTCCACCCAATGACATCCATTCTGAGATACTGATCGGCACATCTTCTCCATCCTTTCCCCAAACTCTCTGGCTGGACTCCCTTGGCCCTCCTCCTACCTCCACCTGCGAGGCTAAGAACCTCAGGGTCATCTTTGATTCCACACTTTCCTTCCCCCCACATCTTTGATGTCTCTAAAAAGTCAAACTTTGTACTGCACCTCCTCAGAGGTACTGTACTCTGCCTTTCCTCTCCTTCCCAATGAGCTCATGGTTCACAAGCTCTTGTTCTCTCTAGGTTGGACTATTGTTAACAGCCTCTTTCTAATCCTACCTGCTTCTACTCTGCGCCCTCTGCAACTAATCCAGAATAGGACTGCAAGACGTGTCCTTGGCCTCAAGCCCTGGGATCGTATCTCTACAGCTCTAAATGCTCTCCATTGGCTTCCAGTGGATGCAAGGATTAAATTCAAAACCCTCTGCATTGTCCACAAGGCTTTCTGGGGACTGTGTCCAAAATACCTTCAGCTATCCCTACGCAAATACCTCCCCTCTCGAGCTCTTCGCTCCTCTAACTCCCTCAGGGTCAGTCATTTTTCAAAGAAACGGGCTGGGGTCTCCCTTTGGAACAGCCTCCCTGCCACTCAAACTTGAGGAGAACCATCTCCGGTTCCGGAAGCACCTCAAGACTTTCCTCTTTGCTTCTGCCTTCGTACCCGCTCCTCCCCTGCTAATCTGGTCTCTCTTGGCACTGTGCACCTGGCCACCCTCTGTCTTCCGAGCCCAGGTTCCTGCTCACCTTGCCACCCTCCCACACTGCCTCGGGGCAACCCCTTGCACTGGGGTCTGTAGCTGTACCCATACAGCACCCCCTTTTTCCTCCCTGCACTTATATGACCTACCCTGTCTGATGCCTTAAACTCAGCACTTGCCACTTGCTGGCTGCACTACCACTTTCTCGCTTTTATTAATGAATTTATTATTATTTCTTCTGTTCTCCTTTTGCTCCGCACTTTCCACTTCTCCCTCCTTCCTTGCACGTTTCCCCTTCCCCTCTCTCATGCACTTGCGCATTCTCAATGTCAATGGGCCTAGTAAGATCGTTATTTTGTTCTCCCTTGTTCCCCTCACTTGCCTTGTCGTGCTCTCAAACATTTGTGTATGAGCGCGATAGAAATAAAATATCAATTCAATCAATTAATTCATCACAGGACTGCTGTTACCTGTCAGGATGAAGAAACATTCCCATGTTGGGCCTGTTAGGTTGAATTTTCATCTTGTGTGTAATTTCCCCCCCCCCCCCCCACTTGGTGAGTCCCCCAGCACTCTCTTCTGGACTATTGCATTTTTGTCTTACTCTGAGTGAGAGGGAACCTTTTGATTTTTTTTTTATGCAGTCTGCTTTTCCTCCATCTTTTTGTACCATCTGTATTTTTCTATTGCAGCACGCATCACTTTCTGTGCAGTGTTGCTGGAAGCTCCTTCAGCTGCCCTCTTCGGTTTTCTTTTATTTCCCCTGTGCTAACTTAATGTTACCAGGATAGGGGGATACTTTTTATTCTACCTATACTCTTCTTTTGTGAGATCAGCACACCCCACCTTATGTATAGTGCCGAGATGACATATTGTATCCCTTGTCTCACGTAACCTTTAACTTCCTAGCTACAGTTACAAGTCTACCTGAGTGGCTTGTGGCAGTGCACGATTTTCTGCTGATTTTGTGAAACTTGATATATGATAGGTTATTTATAACACGCTTAATATCCAGAGGTTTCTAAGCGCGGACCTGGGGATCGAACCTGTGTTGTTGCGCGTCATCTTGCTTATAAGGCGAGCACGTTGCCCCTGAGCTATCCTCCCGAGACAAACTTACATTGCAGGCTGTATATGCATCTGTGATAAGAAACACATTGGGCACCATTAACCAGAAATGGTGCCCGTCTTCTTTTTGCGTCAACGCACAATGATTTGTCCTTTTTCTTGTACCTTCCTCTGCCCATCTCAGTGGGTGGAAGTCCTGCTCAGGCTCGTCTTTGACGGGCTCCAACGGGGAAACCCGTCCAGAGGTACCAGTGTGTCTGACAGGAGTCTGGGAGGATACAGAAACTCCTCAGATCTTTGCCCTCCAGTGAGCCTGCTTGGATCCAGTTCGGAATGGGTGCCTGGCCCCTTCTATTCTGTCCTCGCTATTAGAGAATATCACACTTTCTCGTTTATAAGTACGAGCGTCCAGTAAACATTGATACTGTTGCGCTTGAATATTATTTACAGTTCAGTACAAACATATTAAATATTACAATATTTTACGCTTTCATCTTCCAGTTGATTTTTACTCCATCACGCTAATTTAGTTTATACTAATTTTATTACCCAAGTTTGTACATCTGATATGAGCCACATTAATGCGCACGATAACACGTTACGAATATACTAACCAACTAAGGTAGACATCACAACATGGCAGCTGCTTTCAACACGGCTCGGGTTGTCCCTATGGCAACGCAATGTAAACAACCTTTAATACCAGTAACCCGAAGCGCACGCTCTCGCGGCATCCTCGAGGATCCACTTCAAGCAGTTGCTAGGTAAGGAACTACCTTTCTATACACTGCACTATGCCCATCCGCTGCACTAGAGGCTTGGGTACTCTATCATAGATTATAAACATATATAAACACGATACATATATATTTTTCAGAGCTCCAATGCGGCTAGCAAATTACATTGAAACTAATTTTTTTGGCGGCTGCACCGCAGCATTAATGAACAAACGACGATCGCACTTCCAGGTTAGTGCACCAGTTTTATTATCTACGAGTATACAACACATAGAACTATTATTGAAATTATCTAATCTTTTCTACTTATCTTTCTCTTTTCTTTTCCTTCATTATCCCGTTGACTAACGGATATATTGATCATCCTGCATATCTTTTACGGTACGGTACGTATGTATTAATGGTTTATCTCTACACATGTTGGAATATATCTAATACCTAACTGGATTTTTTATGTATGTTGGCACCAATCTGCATATATGCAATTACCTTTTAGGGCTGTTCTGCAATGCGATATACTGTCTGTTCTATAAATTTTTTACATTCACATCTGAACATTATTACCTTTTGCATTTATATCTGAACGTAACCTATATCGCTTGATCTTATTTGAATATATAAACAAATATGGGGGACATGCATTCGGTATATTTGATATGTCAACTTGGCACCATGGTAACCGACTGTTGGTAACCCATTGCTTTTTTAATTCACTTGATTGAATATTTAACTCGTACCCTTTGCACAAAATTGCTGCTGTCAACACAACATACATATTGTGAATTGTGGGTCATAGATTTGTCTATATATTAATTTATTTATTCAGATCACACAAGCACGTTAAAGAGCTGGCCCTGACGAAGGACTATGATTCCAAAATGCATAGGCCATATTGAGCTCATCCATTGCATCTGCTCTGACAAAGATGTATAGCTGCCAAGTATTAAAATATGAATAAAAAGCAACATTTTTTCAATAAGCATAAACTTAGTATTTGAAGATTTATTACTCGGGACTCATCAGCAACCAACAGCCACACCCCTAGGTGGTGTCTGGGTGTGCAGCCCGCACCGCTGGCTATACTGCCAAGGTCTTTACCCCTGCCTGGCCCCTTGGGACAGCCACCACCCAAAGTTTGAATATAGCATGCATGCCGATTGGCTGGGTTCCTGTATAGAAGGTGAGGGTCTTGATGCAGAAGCCAGTGTCGACCACTGGAAAATCCATTCGGGAGAAGACGGACGCCTGCAGCCACCTACAGCGACCACCAAAGCCGGCTCAGTAACCACTGCAGCTCCAGGTGGGAAAAACCAATCTTGAGACCAGCTACAGTTTGAGCCATCCCAATCTCCAAATACCCTGAGACCTCTGGCACTGATGCAGTGCATCGCCTCTTCAAGCACAGTTCCGGCCGCAAACTTGTGGGCATCTCTCTGGCCCTTCGCAGACTCCAACACAATCATAGAGGTCTCCTCGGCTGAGTCGTGAACCGAGTGAAAGAAGGTCTGCCAGGTGACAACTGTCGCTATAACAAAGCTTGTGTCAAACCTCCACAACCTGGTGCCACGAAGATCATCTATTGGGCATCCTTGTGACAGTCAGACCGTCTGCTCTCACCAAAAGTTCTTCCTCCAGCTGCCAGGGCCAGAGACGCCAACTGGAGCTACTGGAGTCTTGCCCTGGGGACCCACCGGTTACATCATAGTTCTTCACTGAATAAGGTACTGCCCCCCCCCCCCCACCACCCCTCAGGCTGTTGTGTTGATGTTTGCTCCTCCTGAGCTTTGTGTCACGTTGAGGTGGACGACCCAACCATATTCTCCCAGGCCTCAGGACATCCATCCTTGAGGCTAAAATCCTTCAGGCGGTCTACTAGCCCCCTGAAACCTTTGAATCCAATTGCATTACGTACTTGCTATTAAAAAGCATCCTCTGGGAACATATAACTGACAGTGTCTGCCTTCCTCTGGTCTGCAGCCCATGGGTCACTGGTCCCCCAATGCCCCCCATCTGACTTTTGAGACACTCATTCCCCAGATAGGGTTGGACTTCTATAGGCCTACAAAAAGTTATTAACCTACCAGTTTTGCAATTAAGTAAATGTTGGTTGATGAACGATTTTCTAACCTGAAGTTACACTTACCTGTTCCGCATCTAAAGGTCTACTATTGAATTGAGTATTGCAACAGCAAATATCCTACTGTATATATGTGGGAAAGTTTCCTTACTTACCTTACCTGATTAAAAAAGTGATTTCAGTTAGGGAACTTTAAAATAAAAAAGGTGATTTTAACATTGCCCTATGATATAATATGATGTGATATGACATTTATAACGCGCCTATACACAAGTGTTTTATTTTTAAATCATATTTTATTGGATTTTGCATGCGTTATAACATCACAGTACATATTAAAGAACGTAATAACAAGAGTCCGATCATAACACTAATCCCCCCACCTTCCCCCCCCTGTCCCTACCCCCTCCCACCTCCAGTTCAAGTTAGCGTCTGGTGTTTGCTTAGTGGGTTCTCAAGGAGCATAGCGGTACAGTCGGAATGAGTTCTTGAGCATGCCAAAGTCTCGGGCCAGGTTTCATAAAGTTTCGCGATCGGGTTGGTGGGTAGCAACACATCACCCTTGGGGGAGGAGCCCCCGGCCATGATGTCTCACCTTAGGCGGGGCGACCATATTTGTCAAAGAAGGGCAGCCATGTCTCTTCAATGTTTGATTTAGCCTCGTCAAGTAGGTGTGTGAGAAATTCCATGTCATAGATGGCGCGTACTTTGGTGACCCATGCTTTTTCCAGGCATTCAGGGTTTTTCCACTTCTGTGCCAGACAGCACCTGGCCGCCACCAACATGATCTGTAGCATGTGATCTTGGATGTCTTCCTGCCCCTCTCCGGAGCCAATTCCAAAGAGGAGAAGCCAAGGGCAGGCGGGTCGTTCAATCCCGTCAACCCCTTTGATCCACCTTAACACCTACCCTAGTACTTTTGGACCATGGGGCATCCCCACCACATATGAATATAGTCCCACCTCGCTGTCTTGCATTTCCAGCAATGTGGGTTGTATCCCTGCCTCATTCTGGCAATCCTCTGTGGGGGGCAATGCCAGCGATGCAGGACTTTTAGGGCCTAGTGGCGATATTGGAGGGAGGCCGTGGATCCGTTAGCCCGCCTGCACATCGCCGTCCACCTTGCGTCATCGATCTCCTCTCCCAGGTCCCTCTCCCATTGTGTATGTGCCGGGGGCGGGTCCCTTGGGACGGAAAACAAGAAGAGTTTGTAGAGGCGTGATATTGTCCCCTTAGAGCCTCTGGCGGAGAGGAGGAGTCTCTCAAAGTCTGTGGTCCCTCCTAAGGGTATCCCCCCATGATGGTTCCGTGAGAACACCCTTGAGTTGGAGATAATGGAAAGGGGACAAGGTACCTATTCCCAGGGCCTCCTCCAGATCTTTCAAGGGTATGAACGTGCCCCACACCCAGAGGTGGCCGGTCCTGCTAAGGCCGGCTTCAAACAACTTTTGGTACGCTGCTGGTTCTGCTATCTTGGCTAAGAAAGGGGGGGCTCAAATGCAACTCAGCGGAGAGGGCCAAGTCGTGAGCCAAAGATAGTAGCCTCCCTCCCTCCACAGGGACCATAGCACTCTCAGGACAGGATGGTTCAAGACACTTCTCGGGATCTTTTTCCTTGGGACCCAGAGCCACTCCTCCACTGTGACGGGTGCGAGAACCCTATTATCCATAGCCACCCATTGTTTCTCTGTGCCTGGGGTAAAATGGTCGATCAAGATTCTCAGTTGGGAAGCCCTATAGTATGTTTCCAAGTCGGGGTATCCCACCCCCCCGTCATCCTTTGGCCTGGTCAGAACCTCGTAAGAGATCCTATGTTTTTTGCCCGCCCAGAGGAAGTTGAGAAGGACTTGCTTTGTTTCCCTGAAGAATGACTTTGGGACCAGTATCGGGAGCATCTGGAAGAGGAATAGGAACTTGGGGAGGATAACCATTTTTATGAGATTAAGGTGTGCCATCCAGGAGAGACCCAACCCCGCCCATCTTTCCACGTCTTTTCCGATTGCTGACCAGAGGGGGGGGGGGGAGTTGACCGAATATAAGTCCTCATGGTCACGTGTCACCTGGACCCCCAGATACCGGAATCCCTCCTCCCGCCGGGCAAAGGGGAACCCTCCCACATAGGCTGCCTCAAGGTCCGACAGGTTACCCCCTATGAATGCCACCAACTTCTCCAGGTTGACCTTGTAGCCGGACAGTTGTAGCGTGTGAGGCCCTGTAGGACCCTGGGGACCGTCTGGGATGGCTTTGTAATGTATAGTAGTGCGTTGTCTGCGAAGAGGCAGATTTTGCAATGTGTGTCACCTATCTGTACCCCCCTAATGGCTTCGTCATTGCGGACCGAGATTGCCCATGGTTCCATTACAAGAGCATACATTAGCGGGGACAGTGGGCAACCCGGTCGTGTACAACGTTCGAGGGGGAATGCTCTGGACTCCATCCCATTTGCTACCACCCTGGCGGAGGGTGAGGAGTATAGTGCAGACATCCAGCCAAGCCATTTCGGGCTCATGCCTATTGTTGTGAGAACCTCCCCCATGAATGCCCAACTGACCCTGTCAAAGGCCTTCTCCGCGTCGAGGGCCAGTAGGAGCGTGCCTTCATCCCGAGCCACCCTGGATGTGAGCATGTGGAGAGTCTTCTGCATGTTGTCAGAGCCCTGTCTATTTAGAACGAATTCTGCTTGGTCGGGATGTATCAGGCGAGGAAGGCAGTGCTCCAATCTGGATGCCAGGATTACATTTGGTTGTTCCATCCCTCCATTTCCCTCCTCAGAGATCAACAGAAGGTCGATCCTGGTGTAGGTGCAGTGCGGGGGTGAGAAGGTGGTGTATCCGCCCTGGCCAGGGTGTGCTTTATGCCAGACGTCCACCCAGTAGTGTTCCCTAAGGAAGGCCTGCAGGGCCAGGTTGTCTTTGGAGGTCGTCTTGGGTGCCCCCCCTTTCGCAGACCACCAGTCCAGGCGGGGATCCAATATCAGGTTAAAATCCCCACCTAGTATCATGGCGCCCTCTGCCCATTCGTCCATGAGATTGAAGATCTGGGTCAGGAAATATATCTGTCCCGAGTTGGGTGCGTATAAAGTGGCCAGGGTGATGCGTTCCCCCTCGTAGGTTCCCTTAATACCCAGGAATCGGCCCCCAAAGCCCCTCTTGGTCTCTACTCCCGTAAGGCGAAACGTCCTATTAAGAAGGATACCCACCCCTTCCTTCTTTGAGCTCCTGTGGGAGGCCCAGTAGTTGCTACCAATCTCTTTCCCCTTTATTTTCGACTCCTTTCCTTGCCTGTAGTGTGTTTCTTGTAGGAAAAGGACCGTCAGGTGCTGTTTGCGGAACACATTACTCGTAAGGGACCTTTTGTTCTGGGAGTTGAGGCCCTTGACATTTAGCGTGCATTTTCCCGTCAATCATTGTCATCTTTCATCCTGTGCTCTATAAGCCCCTCTGAGTGACCGCTATCTAGAACCAGTTGTGTGATCGGTGACCATGACTTGAGCTGGATTACCCCCATTCCCTTCACCCCGTAACAAACTCCATCCCCCCTCACTCCCCCTTACCCATGTTGTCGGGCGTTCGCCGCCTGCTCCCCAAAGGGGGTTGAAGCGAGCAACCAACCGCCAGGGTCGCTACCCCGGCCCTGGGAAAAGAGATTTTTGGTGTGACACCTTGCGCCGTGCTTCTTTAGCAGTGCATGTCGGCCCTCTGGTGTCGATGGAGGGGATCCGGTGACAGTGTCCCCTTCCTTATCCGTCTTCCAACCCTGGTAGCCGACCATCAGCTCCCAACCCTCCAGAGTGTGTCGCTGTGCCTGGTCGCATGCCGCCAGTAGTTCTCCGAGGCAAAACGGGAAGTATCACATCATAAAACCACATAGCCTCAAAAATAGGCAACATTGCAACTCCGACCTGGATCGGTTGAACTAGGAACTCCACGCAAATTGTGGGGAAAACACATTGTGCCCAGCGAGGTCCCTGAAAGTACGGTGACTGTGGGAGGACCTAAACCAGGCCTTAGCTTAGTAATTCAGCCTTAAGTACTGCTTCTGTGGTCACGTGGGGTCCCCTCTTTCCATAGAAGGGTGTCTGGTCTTGCAATACTTGCGTGATCCCTTGACTGAATTTCCCATGAGGGAGGTCTGGGCCCCGGGGGACATGACTGCGATCTCTCTGGGTTCCACTCTGATCTCCAGATGGTCCCGCGTGGTCTCCTGTCAGGTCATCAGTGGCCCTCTGAATGTCCGTTTCCGTGACCAGTTGATATATCTGGCCTTGCCACTCGAACGCAAGGTAGAACGGGTGACCCCAGCGATATCGCACTCCCTTTTCTTGAAGCCATCTGGTGATGGAGCCGCACTTCTTTCTCACCTGAAGCGTGAGGGCGGAAAGTTCTTGGTATATTGTCACTCTGGAGTTACCGTGTTGGATATCGCACAAGGTTTTTGCCCTCTCCAGCACCCTAGCTTTATCTCTGTAATAGTGAAATCTTGCCAAGACCGAGCGTGGGCCCCTGCCTCTGCCCCCAGCTCGGTGAACCCTGCCGAGGAGAAGAGTCTCACCCGAGTCGGACCCCAGGACAATTCGGATGATGTCCTGAACTTTACTTTCCAGTCCCACAAGTGTTTCTCCTTCAGTCTCCTCGAGGCCGAAAATTCTCAAGTTGTTCCTCCTCTCCCGATTTTCCATATCAACCTTGAGCCGGAGATCCTCCTCGCAGCGCTGCAGTTTTTTGATTCTGGTATCCATTTGCATTTCGAGGAGGACCATTGATACTTGATTGTTCTCAACCCCCTCCATTCGGTCCTCTAGTGTGGAAACCTTAGCCGTGAGGTCAGCCAATTTGGCCCCCATATCTGTTCTCATGCCACGGATCTCCTCGAGGATCATTTGAATGTTACATTTCATTGCTTTCATATCTGGGGGCTGTGCAGCGGCGGGGCCGGTTTCCATTGCGTGGTGTCTAGGGGTGAACTAGTATTTTGCAAGGGTTGTCCTCCAGCTCATGGGGTGTCGTTTGCGTTGGGATATCGGGACCTCTCCAGGTGTCTCTTTCGGGAGGGTCTCGGGGTCCCAACCAGCAGACCCCGCTGTTTTGACTCAAAGCCTTGTGGTTATCTTTCAGGTAGAGGGGTTGTATGCCGGTGTGTGAGCTCCAATGGGTGGCGCGCCGCCGTGATGTCGCCAGGGGCACGACCTCCCTCTGTCCGGTCTTATTTCACTGAAGTTTGCTGGTCCAACCTGGTGTCCCCCCCGAAGGGTCGAAGTGGGCCTTAGCAGGCGGCTGGGTGTATGAGACCAGAGTTACCTCCACCCTCGGCGTGAGGCCTGGTTGTTGTTGTTGAGCGACCCGAGCCTGTCCCCGGTGTTCGTGTGGGCTCCTCTGCCCGCTGTTAGTGTACCCAGAGAGCCAGGCAGGGTGGGCCCCGCTATGGCAGAGGCGGCGGTGTGCAATAGTGGGGTGGGCAGCCGGAGCCGGCCTCCAACGACTTACGGGCAAATGATGGTCATTTGGAGGCGGCCGGGACACTACCGAGGGGCCCGGGCGCGCTCCCGCGTCGGCCCGGGCCAATTCGTATCAACAGTACCTGGGTCAGTGGGGGAGACACGGCTCCCCGCGTGCTCCGTGTGACAGGACGCAGAGAGTGCTGCGCTCATTGTTCCTCTGGGTTGAGCAGCACTTGTCTCCTGGGGCGGGAGGGCGAGCCTCCGGTCAGCGGCAGGGGTATCCTGGGGGCCCGCCCAGGCCCGTGATGCAGAATCGGGCGGCACTCGGCGGGCGGGCGGATGCAGGCAGAAGGCCCAGCCCTTCCTCCTTCAGCACAGCCAGCGAGCGTGCGGCTCTCGACGTGGAGCCACCGTGAGAGTTTGGGGGAGGGAGAGGACTACCGCCAGCAACAAGCCAGCGAGGGAACGGGGGCACCTCCGAAGTCCACGAAAAGTCCCTTGTGCTCCAGAAAAGTTACTCTTCCCGAATCCGGTTGGGATTCAGGGTTCGGGGATCGTTGGGACACGATTTGTAGCTTGTTTCCCGGGGCCATACGGGGAGCTTAAACTTCAGGCAGCCATCTTGCCTGCGCCCCATGGTGGCCTCATACACAAGTGTTTTAAGGCACGACGAGGCAAGGGACGGGGAACAGAGGGAAGACAGTCAACGATCCTACTAGGCCAGGTGTCATTCAGATTGCGCAAGTGAAAGGGAAAGGGGAAAAAGAAAGTGTGGGGGCTGGGGGGAGAAAGAGCAGTACATGGGATAATAAATAATAACAAAATAAAAAAAGAACGGCCAGCTGGTGACAAGTGCAGGGTGAGTGCAGACATAAGTGCTGGTTTGGGGACTGTAGGGATACAGAAAACAGTCCCCAGGTGCAGGGGTTGACAGGAAGCAGCGCAAGCGTACAACTGGCAAGGCTTGGGCCCGTGATCATATGGGGGGCCAGGTAACCCATGCAGTCCCATTATCAGCCAGGTCTTCAGCAGGGAAGAGGGGGAGAGAAAGCAGAAGCAAAGAGGAAGGTTTTTAGGTGCTTCCAGAACCGAAGATGGTTCTCCTCAAGTTTCAGGGAGGCGGGGAGGCTGTTCCAGACTGAGGCCCCAGCCGAAGAGAGAGATCTACCACCAACTTGTTGCTTGGAGAAGCGACTGACCCTGAGGGAGTTGGAGGCGGATGAGCGAAGAGCTCGAGAGGGAAGGTATTTAGGAAGAGAGAGTTGAAGGTATTGAGGCCCAGAAGGCCTTGTGGATGATGCAGAGAGTTTTGAACTTAATCCTTGCAGCCACTGGGAGCCATTGCAGAGATTCCAGTCCTGGAGAGATACGATCCCTGGGCTTGAGGCCAAGACAAGTCTTGCAGTCCTGTTCTTGGTGAGTTGCAGAGGGCGTAGAGCAGAAGCAGGCAGATTTAGAAAGAGGCTGTTGCAATAGTCCAGCCTGGAGAGAACCAGAGCTCAGGAGACAGTGAGCTTCTGGGGCACGAAGAGGAAAGGAAGAATACCTCCGAGGAGGTGCAGCTGGTAGTGTGATTTCTTAGAGACGTCAGAGATGTGAGGGGAGAATGAGTGTGGAGTAAAAGATGACCCCCAGGTTTTTAGCCTTGCAGGTGGGAGCAGGAAGAGGGCCGAGAGAGGCCGGCCACAGAGCTATAGGAAATGAGGAAGTGGGTGTGCTGATGAGGAGCATCTCAGTCTTACTGGCATTAAGGCAGAGGTCATTGGCGGCACACCACTCCTGGATAGCAGACAGTCAGATGAGGGACAGGGAAGAGGTGACCGAAGGTAGCCTGAAAATGAGCTGAGTGTCATCCGCATAGCACTGAAAATTGGGGCAGAGAGTGGCAATGCAGTGGCCAAGGAGTGTCAGTTATTGGTTGAACAGCCAGGGAGAGAGGTTGGAACCTTGGGGGACACCACAGATAGAGAAAAAGATAGCAGAGAGGAAGGACCCAAGTTGGACCTGGGAGGGTCGGTCAGAGAGGAAGGAAGTCAGCCACGCCAGGGCCTGACCGGTGATACCTAGGTTATCACAGAGACACTTTAGCAGGATGGCATGGTTGACAGTGTCAAAGGCAGAAGAGATATCAAGCAAGATGAGGATTGAGAGCAGGTCTTCACAGATGTTCAGGAGAGCAGGTTCCGTGCTTCTGGCAGCTCTGAAGCCAGACTGATGGTCATGAAGACAACCACAGATTCAGTGTGGAGATTAAGCTGGGTGAAGGCCAGTTTGACCAGGAGGTTGCCCAGGAAGGGAGTGATGGCGACTGGGCGATAGGTGGCTGGACAGGAGGGATCGGCAGAGGGTTTCTTAAGAAGAGGGTGCACAAGTGTATATAATAAATAACCCTATTTTTGTACAACTAGTGTGTAAGGGTTTCCTTGACTATAGGTATGCTCAAAGGTCTGTGTACTCGCCTACAGCTATTCTACCCTTCTAGACTAAGCCTTGCTGCTCGACTATAACTACCAACCCTTTTGGTAAGTTCAGGCCAAACCTAAGAGTTGGAGCCCTGTACTCCTAAGACTGAGTGTGCTAAAACCCTACCAGTGGTGGACTTTAGTAAAACTCCCTAACAGGGCCTGTTGCATGCCTTTCGTTTATTTATAGCCCCCTGCTCTAGCATAACTCAAAATGTACACCGAATTCTCAGCCAACCATTCCCCCCTTCCGATAACCCACATACCCGCTCTCTCACATTAGCGGCATACTTTCTTTACTTGTCTATTTCTTCTACCCTCCATCATGCACCTTGACTTTGCTCCATTCTTCCTTGTACATATTCTTCTCTTTCCCTTCTCTCATAGCCATCAGACTCAATTTTGTCTAACTTCTGCCTAATTCACCCTTCTCCCCATCACTCTTCTCACCCTTCACTGCACCCCTCAAACACCACAATGCGATTTCCCAAAATCTCCAACTTCATCTATACCCCTCATCTACTGCACAACCCTTGCTCTTCTACCCCCACCCTCCTAGGACTCTTACTTGACCTCTAGAATGCACAATCCCTCTTAACATTACAGACCACTTTGGCTCTTATCACCCTCAATCTTGCCTTTTTTGCTATCTTAGAGATCTTGATCGGCCCTTATGACTTTGATAAACTAACGGCTCTCCTCAATGACGCTGCTACCTTCTCAGACTCCCCAACCTGTTGGCAAGGATGGTGTTTGTGGGGTCCTTTAGCAATAAGACCCTCAACAGTCCCTCTTACTCCTGAACATGCTATTATTCAGCTCTTCCCTCCTACTCCTCTCACTGTTCTGGCAATCTACCAACTCCATGCTCCTCTCAACTCCTCCTTCCCGGACCTGAACCTTCTTGAGTCACTTCCTACAAACATACCCATTGTCATGCTGGGGGATGTGAATCTTCCCAAGCCCTCCGCAGGCATTCACCTGGAACTTCACTCCTTCCTACCCACCTCCTACACCCTTAACGACAGCCGACCCATTCTGATGGGAAGGCTCTTGCCCTTGCTTTTCACTCTACTTCACACCGTATTCTGGCCTCTCTATCCCTCTACCTCCGACCACTCCATTGTTCACTAACATCTCAGACCCACTACTCCTCCTCTACTCTATCCAATTGCTAGGAGGCACATCAAGCAGGACTCCTGTGCCAATTACCTTGACGTGAGGACCTCTCTCCAGTCGTACCCACCCTACTCCTAGCCTACAAAAAAATCCATTGCTGCCATCACCTCTGCCAAATTGTACTTCACAGACCCAATATCCTCACTTTGCATCAACTCCCACAAGCCAATATCCATTGACACCACCTGTTTCTGCCAACGACTTTGCTCACTACTTTTCCTCTAACATCTCTCAAATTTGTGAAACTTGCAGCCCTCCTCTGACCCTCCACCACTGTCCTTCTGCACATCATCTCTCCTCCATATCACTTCTACTCTATTTCTTCCCTGCCTCATTTACTAAATTAGCACCCATCTTTCATAGAGTGAACCCGTGAACCCATATTGCGCTCCAAGTGACCAGTTTGCTCCTCAAATTATCCAATACTTGTCTCAACCCCTACCTTTCTCTCCAATCTCTTTAACCCCTCTCTCGTCCTGCTAGACTTCTGCAGACCCCAACATTCTTGCAAACTATCGACCAACTATCCGCCTTCCACATTATTCAAAAGGTACTTGTGCTGGTGGTCTTCAACCGGATCACTAAGTATCTTGATGAGAATGGCTTTGGATATCTTCTTTAATAATTCTTCCATAGTAAATACTGCAACAAGACTGCATGTCCGCATGCTTGTTTGTTGAGCTCCCCACTCTAAACTATCTTCTATGCTCATCCTTTTAGACCTCTCTGCCGCTAGAAAAACAGTCACCAACTCCTCTCTCCTACTCACTCTCCAGGACCTAGTGTTCCCCAAATCTGCTCTGGGTCGCCTCTTATCTGTATGTTTGATTCTTTAAGACGTCCTGGAACTCGCAAACATCTGACACCACCACACACACTGTCGGCATTCCCCAAGCATAAGTCCTTTGACCTCTGCTTTTCGCCTTGAATACTGCTGCCCTAGGAAGACTTCTTGCCATTTGGCTTTCACAGTGACCTCTTTGCTGATTACTCTTATTCTCCTTCACCTTCTTCACCCAGCCATACCAGAACAGAACACTAACTATCTTACAGCAATTTATCACTGGATGCCCCTTTGCTGACTCATGCTGAGCGCTTCAAAAACAGAAGTAATTTTTCTCTCAGCTTCCAATGCCATCACTACTCCCTCTACTCCTTGCTGCCTAAACTTCTTGCACCGTAGCCAAAATCTGGCAACTGTGTGGTCCTCTTTGATGATGACCTCCAATTGCAACAATTCATCACTACCACTGCTTCTGTCGCTTATACTAACCTTCTCAACAGTCAGAAAAGTAGGACATTTTAAACTACTGACTCTAAGAAAACTAATCTTCACACTCACCAGCAAACTTGACTGCTGCTTGAGCCTACTCCTCAATAACCATCCTCTCTACTCCATCCTAATTGACTGAGTCCTCAATTATTCTACCCGCACTCAACAGCCTCCCCAGATCCTCCCCCACTTCTACCTACCAACATCCTATAGATGGCTTTCCATGCACAAAGGCTCCCTTCTCAGGTTCCTTCTAGTCTACAATGGTCTTCCCCTCTACCCAAACTCCCATCCTGAACCCACCAATCTCTCAAGTGACTCTTTATGTCGTCGTTTGGTGTATTTATACAGTACTCAACTTTTGTTTGATACACTTGCCCCCTTATGTTACTATTGACTTTCCAAGTAATCTGTTCCTTATATCATTTTTTGTTCATTTTATTTTTTGTTCATTTTATTTTGTGGCTGGTCCATGTCCCACTTTTATTGTATTTATTTTTTTTATTATTTTTTTTTTTTTTACAGCCTCAAAGTGGCTCACCACTTCTCATCAATTTAAGTGGCACCCTTTGAAGGACTGCCTCTACAATGTGTAAATATATTACTGCAAGCCGTTTCTCATCAACTAAATACAAATACGTAATACACATTATTCTAAATAAATATGTATATTCATTTTTAAGGAAGTACTGTGAAGACAATATTACTTGGTCTTCTCTGAGAGAGTGATCTTTACTCTATACCAGTATCTACTTCTCTTAAAAGAGAAGCCTAAATGATCAGTCAGGCTACCAGTCACACTACCAATGACAGTTGGTCTAACCTTTGGTAAAACCCTCAGCTCCACTACAGGCTGATTTCCCTACACCAGTGGAGATACAGAATAACCCTCCAAACAGAGACCAACAATGTAGACAAGGTCATAGGAACCAATAGGAAATGATCTACGCCTCAAATCAGTGGACCGAGGAAGAGCAGCAACAGCAAGTGAATCCAACACCAACACTTCTGAACAGGTGAATAGATTCTCCGCCAAGGACTTTGGACTGCAGGGCAGGACCAATTAGGTTATCTCGGAGGAACAAGAGGCCCAGTAGAAGTCCAGCAAAGGAGGGCATCAGAAGCAATGGCATGCAGACTCAACAGCAGAATGTGATTTCATGATGCTTGCAGTCCAGAAACTTCAAGACAGCACACAAAGCCTGCATAGAAGGAGGATCAGATATCCCAGGCTTTTGATACTGTCAATAGGGACCACCTCTGGGAGAAGCTGAGAGAATGGGGCTTGCCAGAATTTACTGACAATCTTGGTTGAATTACACAAAACCACAGACATGCAGGTCAGACTTGATAGATCTGGGGTCCTCTTAACACTGATCGTAATAACCAGGGGAGTTCGGCAGGGCTGTTTATTAGCCCCCTTTTAGTTCAATCTGTTTTTGGCCAATCTGGTGAAATGGTTATTAGACTCGGCATTGGCCAGCCCGAAATTGGGAACCACTAACATTAGCTGGGTGGCCTATGCCGACGATATTGTGTTACTGGATAGGACCCCTATTGGCCTGCAGAGGCTGTTGGCAGCGTTTCAGACATATGCTGAGGTGAATGGTCTGAAGAACCAACCCAGACAAATCAAGAATTCTGATTTTCAAACACCCTCAGAAGGCAATTAAGTCCTTCAGTTGGTGTGTGGATAACCAGAAAATCCCATTGGTGAAAGAGATTACCTACATTTGTTCTGTGGTTAGAGCTTACCCGAACAAGAGATTGGTTACGGGCAACCTAGATGCAAAGATGTTGCAGTCAGGGTCCCAGATAAAAAGAATATTGAGCAGATGCTGTACATTTTCTATGACTCCATTGATCAAGTACTACAATGGTAAGATTGTTCCGGCCTTGATCTTTGGCTTAGAAATGAATCCCCAATCATATAACATCGACTGGGAGAGGCTGTAGGGTAATCTCTGGATCTTACCCAACTGTGTGCCTATAGCAAGCCTGAGGTATGAGCTACGTCTCATGAAGGGCTTGCCTTTAATGGAATTGGATATTGCAATATAGATTGATTTTGACGCCACCTCCAAGTTCCCTATATGAGGATCTTCTAGTTTCACTGAGGGACTCGTCTAATAAATATGAGCAATTGGAAAAATACCTGCATTAAAATTTTGGCTGATGCGGATTGTGGGGAAGCTACTCGGACTCAAAATCCAGACAAGGCCAAAGAGCTCATTAAAATAATGGATTGGATTAGAACAATTGCACGAATGAGACTAACCAGGTTATTTGTTTCTTTGTCATTAACCGACAAAAGTATAGGTCATATTTGACTACATTTCCGGGTCCATTCATCAGAGCAGATTTCTTGAGATTTAGGCTGAATCTTTTACCGACTCTGGAAATTAAGCATATTAGAAACTCCGTAGGAACGCCTAACTCGGGTTGTCATAAATGGGGGAGTTTAGCTATTCAGACCCTAAGGCACTTGCTGAATGATTGTCCAGGGACCTTAGAGCTGAGGATTCTAAGGCTGCCCAGAATTGCTCCTCAGAGCTGGTGGTTGACCACCGATTGTTTCTGGCACAGATTGGCCTTGGGCAAGGAAGTCTTTTTTAACAGGAGTGAAATTCATACTACCTAAAGAATAGAGGTTTTTTTTTGCTACATGACATGTAAAAACCTTGTTTTATTTATAATTATTTGTTTGAAGGAATCATTTGTTTTACTGGTTTTCATGTACCTTTTATTTTACTTGTTTTTTCTTCTTTTCGGTTTTTATTGCCTGTACCGTTTCTGTTTAAAGGAAAAATGTATAATAAGATGGAAATGTTCAATCTTTGAGGACTGTGTCAGTTATTTTGATATGAGTTTGGCCGCTTGTGGCTTGTGTCTCTTTTCCCAACTTCTATGATGTTTTGTGAAAAGTCAAATTTTATACAAGTTGTTCTGACTGTCACATTTTTTTTAAAAAAAAGACATTGAGAGAAAAGACACTTGGCAGGAGAGTATACAAAGGGATTTAAAGAATCTATTTAAACAACTTTTTTGAAGACAGTTTTGGCCACCCTTATAAAAGAGACACTTCCGTTATTTCTCAAAATTACATTTTTTGCCATACTGAAGAAAGTTTTCTGAAGAAAGTGTTGTGTCAAAGACATTTCTGCTACGCTTAAGGAATCATTGTTTGAAAAAGACACGTGCGCTGTTCTACCAGAGACAATCCAGGGAAAGGGAACCACCTCCTGGATTCAAGGATAGTTTGTTGAGCGTGACAACCAGAATGCCAATAGCCAGGTCCTTCCAAATGGTAGTATGGTTACCCCACAAGAAGATACACTAACAACCAGTCTATCGCCTTGGGAGACCGAAGGGTCAGAAAGAACTTGACAAAGTGACATTGAAGATAAACTAAATCCGAGTTTAGGGTATGTATATACACACCACATCTGTGGACACATGCTGCAGGCACAAATCCTCATCCATGCAGTTATGGCAATGTCAAATTCGGTCTAGTTGCTCACATAGCCTTCCGCACTGAAACCCCTGACGAGCATCAACACCGATGCCATCAATATACAGCGACGACCTACAACAAATTCGGTCTAGCTTGGCACACATCGAGTCTCCTGCACTAACACGGTCTTAACCACAGACAGCAACCACCCACGTACCTGTCCTCTGGGTTGCTTACTGGAGCCGAAGTCCTAATCCTGGCAGAATGCACACACATATCTTAAAGTCCACTCTTAGAAGTTTTCCCATGCCTGGACTTCGGTCCCAGAGGGCGTTCCAACCCCAAAGCGTATCGAGGCCATACAATGGGGAAATGATTGATTATTTGTATAGCGCCTATACACAATGTGTTTCATGGCACTATATACAGGACTACAATACAATGTTTGTGTTTTGTTTAGCAGAAAGTGTGCAAAAACCAGAGACACCTGCCTTACACCTTTAATTGTTGAGTTTTAGTGTGAGGGTCAGATACGTTTTGGACACAAGGACAGTTTGCATGATTTTGACAAGAAACAGACTGGACACTAATTTTAGTTTCCTGAGCTTTAAATAGGAACAGAAGGCATTTTTCCAACCCCCTTTCCTTTAATAAAAATGTCTAATGTTCAAAACATTGCAACTTTGTGTCCACCTCTCATTTCTGACCCTTCAGGTCATTGTAACAGTATCTATATAGGACTCCATTAACCCTATGGTGTGGTAGGACACCTTACTATAATTCCATGCATGTGTATATGGTTTTTAATTATTTGCATTATTGTCGCTTAATGCATATATGTTGTCAGTTAACTGTGCGGACAATCTCTTGCTTGACAACCCTTTGTGTACGTAACTGTATTTTACAATAAGTTCCCGATTGCCTTAGGTGGGGCCTTATTGCTCAGCCTTCATACCAAGTGAGAGTTTGGTTAGCCCTTTAGAAGTCCATTAAGGTTGGCTTCCGAGGATCCTACAACTGTAGTGGTTCTGAAAACCTAACATGGCGGCTCTGCCACATTTACAATTAAGTGAATCAGATGCAATTGACAGTAACTGTTTCCTAGTTTTGAGTAGAAACTTCTCCCACCTGAACACAGTCCTGAGGAAAATCCTCTTCCCCCCCTGTGAAACCTTGCACAATTGACTAATTGCTCCATTTGGTGGTTAAAAAGATTAAACGATTCAGAATTTAGGTTGAATTCATCTGGTTATATGCAATGGGATGCTCTAGAAGGCGCCCCTTTGTTACAAGTAGAGAGCCATATAGCTACATTTCGTTCCTAGGAGTGAATGGGGCACTAATGTTGCCATGGGGAGAACATGGCTTCTGCTGGCTTCAGGAGGGCGGAGGACACAGCAGTAGAATCAGATCACAAAGGTGTCTGGATTCCTCACAGGAATTCACATATTGAGCGAAAGCCCAGGAAATTTGAATTTCGCAGTGCCCACAATTGGGTGGCTACAAAAGGTTTAATATTTTGTGACCAATATTGGCTAGGAATTCCACTGATCAAATTTAATTTGGATAAAACCTGTATAGGTGTTATCTCACAGAAAAGCAACAAAGCACAGGCCCCGACGAAGACCAGATTGATACATTTAAGATGGCACTATATATACACACATGGGGGGATTTTTTTCGACTTGTATTTAATGCAATATATGCTACATCTGTGGTATCTTGATCTTGGTCAAAAGCAGAAATAGAACTATTGTATAAAAAGGGGTAGAGAGAATCCAGCCAATTAACAACCAACTTCTCTTTTGGATGGAATGGACAAGACTTATATAAAAGTATTTGACTGCATGAATGGAGAGCAGCATCGTAATTTGTCATCTTGAGGTAGGCTTACAGTCGGGGGGTTAGTACTATTGATCGAAAATTCATACAAAACTTGCAATTACAGAAACGTGATGTTAAAAAGCATACATCCATACACTAGGTTTAAGTGGAAAACCACATTCAATGGTGTGTAACAGAGGTTTATGGTGTATCCATTTTAAGGGTGATTGTCGGACTAAGTTATGTTAAAGGATATTTATACCGCGCACTATCACTACCTGAGTGGTCATAGTAACAATTAAGCAGTAGTTAGGTGGGGTTTATCTGGTGATTCTACTGAACCTTTTAAGATGGAAAAGGCAATCGGTCAAGGGTGTGGGCTTGCCCCAACTCGCTTTTGTCTTTATATTAATGACTTGATTCAGCAAGTTGTAGCCTCTCCCCAATGAAGCACTCATTAGGTGCAGATAGGCCTC
Organism: Ambystoma mexicanum; assembly: GCF_040938575.1. Lineage (NCBI taxonomy): Eukaryota > Metazoa > Chordata > Amphibia > Caudata > Ambystomatidae > Ambystoma > Ambystoma mexicanum. The sequence goes on from NC_090929.1 coordinate 667,198,596, forward strand.
CTTGTTATTATTCACAGATGATGTGCTTTTAATGTTGAAAAAGCCCAAGTTACTTAGAGTTCAGGGTTCATTAAAAGTTGAGGGATGAAAATGAATAACAAAAAAACAAAAACAATGCTTTTTACAACTTCTAGAATGCAAGTAACCAGGCTTTAAGTACTGATTTTCCTATATAGCAAGTTCTATTTTATGAATATTCTGGAAACCATAAATTACTCACTGTAGTGACTAACGTACTCCTTGTGCATAGCCTCCTTTACGCCATACTGTATGGGCGTCCCTCGCTTTGTCAGTCTAGAAATCTAATTTGAGACCGCAAACGCATTTTGGTGGCCGTGGGCCAACCGTCTCATGCACGATACGACAGAATATAGGTTTTCGAGTTTTCCAATGAACGACCATTTTGATGTAACAAGAATCACCATTTTGTTTTCTAACCATTGCTCATTGCTTTCTGTTCCTATTGCTTCGCAGTATATTTTCCGCTTAGACTGCTCGACTGTGGAACATTGTTGTCTGTATATGAAAAGGACAAGGCCACAGGGCCGAGAGGATAACCAGAGTTTTGCTGAAACACAAACGTAGGCAGCGACAGGAAGAATGCCCGGCTCCCTCCTTAATGTAGCCTTGAAGCAGAGCCACAGGGCATTTAATCATTTCACAGCTGCCAGCCAGTCTCGTTATATGGTAGGATATGTTAGAATAATACCGCTAAAGGCTTGAATTATGCTTTTCTAACGGCCCCCCTTTGCTGAGCCCGCTAGAGCATTTTGGCTCCCAGCACACGAATAGCACCTGATAGATAGCAAGGTCTGGAATGCAACTCCCTCTGTATGTAGTTCGCTTCCAAGAACAGAAGCGCCATGTTCTATTCAATAACCGAAAGTTGCCTACGCACTCACGAATTGCAAATTGTTACTAGAATAGATGTTTGAAGGTGTCATAGTGGTCGGAGATGTCCATCATCACACCAAGTTCAAAGAAACCCAATGAAGAGGGGTGTTATACATGTCATAGCTGATTGTTTGATATGCATTTTGTATATATGTAACTGATGTACGTAATTCACTCTCTTGCGTCCCTCGAGGTCTAGAGATACACGTCGCGGGGCGTTGAGACCGAGTTGGCCAACTGAGACTTTTGCTTTGCAATAAAACCCTAGCTTTGGGAATACAACCTTGTGTCTGGCTTCTCTGTCGTGTGTGTGGTGACTTTCCTTGTTTCCATAGACGTCAGGGTCCCCTAGGGGCCCCTTTCAAGATGGCGCCCGAACAGGGACCCTCCCCCACTTGTTCCTTCGCGTAACATTGTAATTGAGAAAGGCAGAGAACGGCGAGGACGGGACGATTGAGCCGGGATCAAGAGGTGTTCGGGGCGCCCTGTAAAAGTGGGGACTCCTTTGCAGATCTGCACACATCTGATCCCTGATCGACGTGCCTGACTAGAGAACAAGGAGGCGAGGGTCCCGAAACGAGGCGGAAGCCAAGAAACGTAGACACGACTTCCTTTGGTGCGTCAGTATACAGACGACTTGATTTATCAGGTGAGTCATTCCCCGATTCAAAGCATCCTGATATTGGTTGAGAGTTGACTTTGCAAAATCAAATGCCCTAGGTAAGGTTGATTAACCAAGGGGAAGGTTGAAACATGTCTGGGGTATTGTCCACCTTAGCTGGGTTTTTCCGCTGTGGTAGACAATCTTTGGAAAATGGCCAAATTGTAACCACCTGGGTGAACGCCGGCGTATGAGATGTATGTGAAGTATGGGGGTGGTGCGATAATATTCTGTGAGACTTGGCATAGGCAAACCAGAAAGCAACAAGACCATCAGTGGTAGAAAAAGAAGAGGAGGAGTGGACTAAGAGTCTAAGAAGGGCAGCCAGGCGTGACCAGTTGAATATAGAAAAGATATACCCACAACGAGAATTACACATAGCAGATGAATTGATAGAAAATAGATTGACCCATACAAAACAAGGCCCAAGAACAGAAGTAAGACCAGATACGTCAGTAGCTATTGCCCAGACCCCGCCGTAGCGCAAGTTCCCCCTCCGGTGGCTCAAGCCTTCCCACAGCCACAGACCGCGCACGTAGCACTTCTTACTAGCCAACCAGGCCCACAACCGACACTCGCTGTTCCCATTGTTACATCCGCACCTCCCGCCTTAGACACAGACTCGGTACCGTCCGTTCCTCCCAGGGTTGAAATTGAAACCACGGGGGCAAGAGGCGGGACTGACCAACGGCAGTGCACGAGGGTAACCCGCAGCGCAATCAGCAAGGAAAGGAAAGTGGAATTGCAGCAACAGGCAGAGATGTATATAGACAGGAATGATGGGACGGCAACATTGGCTTCGATATATGACTTTCGTAGAAGCAACGAACGACAGGTAGTGTTGGAATGCATGGGTGAATATTTGGTGGAGAAATGGAAACAGCTAATTGGGAAATTACCACCGCAGCGATTGTTAGATTTGAATGCATTAGAACGCTGTAGGTAGAGGGATGAAGAAGTGAGATAACATGTGTATAGACTTCTTGAGTTTAGAGATTAATTAGATAATGATTATGTCGAAATGTTTACTACACCTACGTACAGCAGTGGGGATATCGGGAGACCTGCGAAGGGGGAAAAGGGGTCGCATAATAAACGGCAGCAGTTACCATCGCCGGGGCAGAAGGAGATGGTGAACAAATTATCGTTGCTAAAACAGGTGGGGGCAGACTTGAAGGAATGTCTAATTAGAACACAGGTACTATTGCAGCAAGTAACAGGACATAATATAGGGCGAGGAAACGCACAAGTAAGGAGTAGTTTGAATATGCATGGGGGAACAGTGGGGCCGAATCAGTGTGCATATTGTAAAGAGGAAGGACATTGGCGAGCGCAATGCCCGCATCTACAGAATAGAAATGGGTCTGGTCAGAGGAGACAGCATAGAGGACACCCAGGAGCGAATGGACCAAATAAGAATAGTATGCAGCAGCATCATAATAATGGAGGTAATCAAAACCAGGGCCAAAACCAAAATGCCCCAAATCAGAGTCAGGGACAGCAAAATCAACAATATGGAAATCAGAGTGGGGGAAATAGAGGAAAGAGTGGAAATGTTTTCGATACACAGCCAAACGCGTATTACAGTAATAATAATGATTACACATCGGACAATGTTATTTCCCCAATAGGACATCCCAGGACAGGGGTCGGAACCAGTGTCTATTCCCGTGAATCAGAGAGGACCCTACATAGAAATGAGAGTCGGGAATGAGGAACACCGCTTTCTTGTAGCTACAGGAGCACAAAAGTGTTCAATAGACCATCACTTGGTTCCGAATATACCACTGTCAGGGCAAAAGAATATTTCCGTAGGGTTCGCAGGTACATCAGTCATAAACCCAGTGTGCAAACCAGTCCCAGTTATCATAGGACCATTTACCAAACATTGTCCTTTCCTTCTAACAGGAAATTGTGGAGAAAATTTGTTGGGATTAAATTTGTTGAAAAAACTAGGTTCTGTTCTACATTGCACGGCAGACGGAGTGTTTCTAACGATATGGCCACACGATGCCCCTGTGTCAGAATTCATGTCCGAAGCGTTACCAGGGGAGTAGTAAAGTACCAACCTGTATATGGGCAATGCATGACAACGATGTGGGATGTTTAAAGATAGAGCCAGTAAAGATTATTTTAAAAGAAGGTGTTACCCTACCGCGAATACCCCAATACAAAATTTCTGTTGAAGGTGAGAAAGGATTGAAGAGTATTGTTACCGATTTGGTGAAATTAGGGGTAATAGAGGAAATCACAGGCAGTACATGTAACAGCCTGATCCTTCCGGTTTATAAAAAAGGAGGTAATGAGGTACCATACCGTTTCATTATTGATCTACGCGCATTGAATAAAGTAGTACATCCGCAATTTTCTCTAGTGCCAGACGTCATTACAATATTGACAATGATACCTGTTTCATCAGAATATTTTAGTGTAATAGATTTGAACAACGCATTCTTTAGTATTCCAGTGGACAAGGACAGTAGATACTTGTTCGCGTTCACATTAGGACGACGATCATTTACATTTACACGGATTCCGCAACGTTATACGGAAAGTCTAAGTATTTACAGTAGAGCACTAAAAGAACTAGACATGCTGGAATTACCCGTGGGTTGTGTACTTTTGCAATACATAGACGATTTATTGCTAGCTGCAGACACAGAGGAGATTTGTAAAGAAAGCACTGTATTACTACTGTCACACCTAGCGGCACATGGCCATAAAGCTAGTTTGAAGACATTTCAGTATAATCGAAAGGAGGTAGTTTACTTGGGCTACCTACTTTCGAAAGGAGGGAGAAAACTAACACCAGAACGCATAGAAAGTATTTCTTGTATAGCTATTCCAAAGACACAAAAAGGAGTCGGAGCCATAATAGGCATGGCTTCGTATTGCCAACAATGGATTGGTAATTTTGCCTTGATTGTGAAACCATTAGTGAATTTGACTAGAAAAGATGCGGTTATGCCTTTGCAGTGGGATGAGGAATGTCAGAGAGCATTTGATGGATTGAAAACTGCATTATACTCGGCTCCAGTTTTGGGCACGCCGAACTACAAGAACATTTTCAGACTATTTGTGTGTGAAAGTGAAGGATGTGCATTGGCGGTTTTGACACAGGAACAAGGTGGAAGAAATAGGCCGTGCGGCTATTTTTCTTCTGCGTTGGACCCTGTAGCGCGCGCACTACCACAATGTTTGCGATCTGTCGCGGCGGCTGCTGCGTCAGTGAAACAAACGGAAGGGATGGTATTGGTGCATACTAATTCTGATGGTGCCACATGCCATAGACGTTCTATTAAATAGGACACAGACGCAACACCTCACCTCTGCTAGATTGACAAGATATGAGATTATCTTGTTCGCGCCCCATATCCAAATTATGAGATGTAGCGCTTTGGATTCTGCAGAATTAATGCCATTAACCATAAAATAAATTGGGAAGAATGAATCACCCCCCCACGATTGCTTAATGGTAACTGAGGAAGAAACCAAGGGGAGAGTTGATTTAAGTGATATTCCACAGAAAGAGCCGGATGGAGAGTTATTTTGCGACGGCTCATGTTTTAAATTACCAGATGGCACGACAACTGCCGCATACGCCATCACTAACCTAGAGAGTGTTGTAGAAAGTAAAAGAATCCCCTATAATTCAGCACAAGCCGCGGAAATAATAGCAGTAACTAGAGCCTGCGAGATTTCTGAAAATTTGAATGTGAATATATATATATATATATATATATATATATATATATATACTGACAGTCAGTACACGTTTGGAGTGGTTCATAACTTTGGACGACTGTGGGCTGAGAGAGGGTTTCTGACATCACATGGTGCCAGAATTCAACATGGCCCTTTGATTGTACGATTGCTGTCTGCACTCACGTTTCCAAAGCGCCTGGCAATAGTGAAATGCGAGGCACATAAAAAGGTAACATGCAAAATAGGAGAGGGAAACGCGTTTGCAGACAGGATTGCGAAACAAACTGCCACTGATTTGAATACCAAGATGATGACGGTTCAGACAGAGGAAGTACCCTGTATGATAGAAGATGGAGTTGCGACTGTCAGAGAAATGCAGGCCGAGGCTACGGCCGATGAAATACAGGGATGGGCAGAGGGATCTGCTGAGTTGGATTTGGAGGGTTGTTGGGTGGACAAGGGAACTAGAAACTGGATGTTGCCAAATTCATATCTGACTGTGATGGTCACAATGGCCCTATGCGCCTCTGTGCCAAGAAAATGATACAGCACCTTTCTACAGTGTGGCAGAATGCAAACATAAAAAAAATGCAGAGAGGTTGGTGCAGAACTGTATCACGTGTTTACAACACAATGTAGGAAAGGGAACAATGACACCAACAGGCAGTTTTGGCCCGCCCTCCATGCCGTTTGAGGTAGTTCATTTTGGTTTCATAGAGATGGAAAGGTGCCAAAACTTAAAATACGTCTTGGAGGTAATCTGTGCATTCAGTAAGTGGGTGGAGGCATATCCTTTAAAAGACTGCACAGCGATGACTACGGCAAAAGTAATGTTGAAAGAGTATTTTTCCAGATTTGGCTTGCCCCGTGTCCTATGGTCCGATAATGGACCTCATTTTGTGGGTGCAGTGGTGTTACAGATATGTGCAGGTCTCCAGATTGATAAGAGATTCCATAGTTCAAGGCATCCGAGATCTGCCGGTCTTGTGGAGAGGCACAACGGGATTCTTAAATCAAAGATTAGCAGGATTTGTGCGGGAAGCAAGTTGAGTTGGGTGGATGCATTACCAATAGCACTATTATGCATGCGTACGTCTGTACAGGCTAAAACTGGGCTCTCCCCATACGAGATCATAATGGGAAGGCCGGCAAATGTATGGTGCGCACCTCAGCCAAACCTGTGCTTAGTACTTACTGTGGCCTTCTAATGCAGAAATTGCGTTTGATTCATCAGCAGGTGCAGGAGGCATTACCCGTGCGGTATACCGGTCCGGGGCACGCGCTGGAGCCAGGAGACTGGGTGCTGCTAAAAAACTCCTAAAGAAAGTCATCATTAGCACCCAGGTGGCGTGGGCCTTATCAAGTACTTTTGGCGACGCAGACAGCAATCCGGGTGGATGGAAGGAAGTTGTGGATCCATGCCACCCCATGCCAAGAAGATTCCAACTGCACTGAAAGTCTTGCCTGACACCGATGACCGGAAAGAGACAGCGGTCGCAGAAACGAAAGAAAATGTTGCCAGTGTGCAGCCACCTGATCTGCCAAAACATAGTGAAACTCGAAACAAAGCCTGAGACGATTGCCAAAGAGGGGGAAGGGCAAAGAGTGCCCCAACGTTGTCCAGCAGAATCGACATCACTACTGACCGACGTGAAATCTGCCTTGCAGATACCAGCAAAACTAAATAGTGTACCCCTTTGGCGCCCACCAGCACTTGCCAGCACGCCAAAGACCGAATCTGCATCATTGGCGCGGCGCACACCAGCACCTGCAGAAGCGCCACAGGCTGACTTCAAGCCTGAATCTGAAAGTGCACCGGCACTGTTCACGGATCATACGATACCAGGAGCAAGGCGATACAACCTGCAGCCTCGGAAGACAAAGTGATCCGCATTCTTTTTCTTTTGGTGTTTATGTCAACCTCTGGTTCAGCTCATGGACGCAGAAGGAACCAAGGGTGTAGAGGAGAGAAGCGTGAGAATTGTGCAAGTCGGACAATTCAAGACTCGCGGCTCCTCGGTGCGGTCATAAAAGTACATGTGTCCAGAACCAGAGCGGACAAGCTTGGGGCACATGATACTGAGGCGAAAACTGATCAAAGGTCCTCTGAGCAGTATAAGAAGGGACAAGTGATCTCGCCTAAAAACGAATGATCGAATCCAGGCTAAAAAGGACAGGCAAAACTGAATTATGAGAAATCCATTGAACTAATAGAGCAAACGCGATGAAGAGAGATATCCACAACGAACTGTGATAAGGAAGAAGGACGACGAGAAACATGCCAGGACCGGTTCCAGCCTCCTCCTGCACCACCACCGCTGAGAATGAGTCAGTTATAAAGACTAAGTTTAAGAAAAACGCATGGTAAAACAAATTTTATGCTGGCACCAACGATAATAATGTGCTTTATGAGCGTGGTAGCACTAATATCGACAGCCCTAATATTATGGTGGGTAGAAACAATACACCCATTAGAAATGTTTTTACCAATAATTAATATATCCACTACTGAAAGCCCGGTTTAGGTGATTACTTATACCCTGCCCCCAATGGAAGAAAGACACAGGGAAGGTTTTGGAAATACATTGCTATTGATCATGAACATGACGCATGCAATTCTGAAGAAAACAAACTGCTGGGTATGTGCCCATTTACCACAGCATGCCGGGAAAGGAATAGTGTGGTATGTGCAGCCATTACCATTAAGTTCTGCATGTAGTGCATCTTTAGTTGCAATGTTCTATGGGAAGTGGAATGAGAGTAATACGGGTCAATTAGACAGAACCAACATGAATGAGTTTGAGGAGATAATAATGAAGCCTGTGGGTTGTTCCATTTTCCATAAAGCACAAGTAATAGCCCCAGAGCCCACGAGGAAAGGTACACGGAAGATAACACGACAAAATAGACGAGATAGATTATCCCCGCCAGAAAAAACATCTGTAATGACGTTTCGTGTAAGAACAGAAGGGGACAAAGATGCAATTCCCCCATCTTACACGGTGAATTATAGCCCAAGAACTGTCCCTTTTTGCCTAAAAAAGAAAGTATCTTTTTCAGTCGGAACATATACTGGTTGTATGAATACAGTGGTACTAAAATGGGAAATATAACCAGTATACGTAGGTGATCCAGTTTATTTTATATGTGGAGAGAAAGCATACCCTTGGTTTCCCAGAAACTGGGGAGGTACATGTTATCTCGGGCTACTGTTCCCAGGAGTATTTCTCTTAGAAACAACAGCCATGGCCAGATTATCCAGAACCAGAGTCAAGAGGACTGACAAAGGTGTTTTAATAGCAACTGATGTAGCGAAATCATTCATTCCATTCTTAGCGCAGATAGTGAACTCCTATAATATGAGGCAACTGTCCAGAATCCTAAAGAATACAATAAACACAACAGATATATTATTTAACATGACGTTGGAAGAAAGAGGAATCAGGTTAATGACGCTGCAAAATAGAATGGCTCTCGATGTAATCCTGGTTGATCGTGGGGGAATTTGCAAAATAGTGGGATCAGCATGTTGCTTTTATGTCGATGACTATTCCCCCACGATCTTTGAAGCAATAAAGAAAATGCACGTTCTAAGCTCTGAACTCCCCACGGGAGAAGGGAGCTGGGGAATAGGATCTTGGTTTTGGAGAATACTACCATCTTGGGGATGGAAGTTGATCTCAATATTAGTAGTGGTGTTCGGAATATTCCTAACGTGCTGTTGTTGTATACATTGTTTACCCATAGTTTGTGCAGAGGTAACTGAGGGATGTACGGAAGGATGCATGCAAATGATAACGAAGAAAAAACAACCTCATGATCAAACTAGCCCAGACCCAGATGAGATGAGAGTAATGAAAGAGTTGATGGCAATATATATTAATGAAGACAATGATGACCACGATAGCATGCGAGACTCAGACATAAGTACTTCAGATTCATCATCACTAGAGGAGGTTTCAATAAATAGATGAGACGTTTGGCATACGGCCAAAGGAGGGTTTGTCAGTCTAGAAATCTAATTTGAGACCGCAAACGCATTTTGGTGGCCGTGGGCCAACTGTCTCGTGCACGATACGACAGAATATAGGTTTTTGAGTTTTCCAATGAACGACCATTTTGATGTAACAAGAATCGCCATTTTGTTTTCTAACCATTTCTCATTGCTTTCTGTTCCTATTGCTTAGCAGTATATTTTCCGCTTAGACTGCTCGACTGTGGAACATTGTTGTCTGTATATGAAAAGGACAAGGCCACAGGGCCGAGAGGATAACAAGAGTTTCGCTGAAACACAAAACGTAGGCAGCGCCAGGAAGAATGCCCGGCTCCCTCCTTAATGTAGCCTTGAAGCAGAGCCACAGGGCATTTAATCATTTCACAGCTGCCAGCCAATCTCGTTATATGGTAGGATATGTTAGAATAATACCGCTAAAGGCTTGAATTATGCTTTTCCAACGGCCCCCCTTTGCTGAGCCCGCTAGAGCCCGCTAGAGCATGTCGGCTCCCAGGACACGAATAGCACCTGATAGATAGCAAGGTCTGGAATGCAACTCCCTCTGTATGTAGTTCGCTTCCAAGAACAGAAGCGCCATGTTCTATTCAATAACCGAAAGATGCCTACGCACTCACAAATTGCAAATTGTTACTAGAATAGATGTTTGAAGGTGTCATAGTGGTTGGAGATGTCCATCATCACACCAAGTTCAAAGAAACCCAATGAAGAGGGGTGTTATACATGTCATAGCTGATAGTTTGATATGCATTTTGTATATATGTAACTGATGTACGTAATTCACTCTCTTGCGTCCCTCGAGGTCTAGAGATACACGTCGCGGGGCGTTGAGACCGAGTTGGCCAACTGAGACTTTTGCTTTGCAATAAAACCCTAGCTTTGGGAATAGAACCTCGGTCTGGCGTCTCTATCGTGTGTGGTGACCCGCCTTGTTTCCATAGACGCTAGGGGCCCCTTTCAGCTAGGGACAGGAACGGAACCTTTGTCACCAGAAAATACGTCTTTGCACTTTAAATGTAATTGCGCGCGGGGTGTGGCCTGCTTGATCCAGCCCACCGGCGCCACATCTCAGTCCCATTTGATGCATCAGCTATATGACATTTGCTTAATAACATTGTTTTTTAAGGAGGAAGATGGTCAGACTTATGGAGGAAAGGGGACTATGGACTAGGGGTACGTTAGTCACTACAGTGAGTAACTTATAATTACTCCTACAACCCATCCCCTTCCCTCCATACTGTATGGGCAATTATGAATGATTGAAGCCTCCGGGAGGAGAGATGTTGCAGCCCATAAAAACAACTCGGTTTTTTAGGACTGCTTGGCTAAAGGCCGCATCTGATCTAGCACGGGTGTCTAAGCAATAATGCTTGCAGAAGGCTGAGGGGGAAGCCCAAGTGACCGCCCTGCTGATTGTTTGCCATGGCACGTGTCTTTGGAAGGCCAGTGCTGTGGTCTGGGCTCTGACTGCATGAGCGTGCATGTTTGCTGGTAACTTCATGCAATGCCCTTCGTAGGTTTCCTGGATGGCCATAACCATCCACATAGCTATCAAGGCTTTTGAAGCCGGACACCCTGGTTTTCATCTGCAAATGTGATAAACAAGACACCCGACTTGCGGAAGCCCTTTGTCCTGTTCAGGTAGAATCTCAGTGCTCTCCTGTCATCGAGACAACGTAACACCTTTTCTGCTTCATCTTTCCGATTTGGAAAGAATGTTGGAAGGACTATTTCTTCATTGAGGTGAAAAGACTACACCACCACTGGGAGAAATTAGGGTTATGGCCGGAGCACCACCTTGTCCTGATGGAAAGCAGTATATGCCTCTGATGCCATCAGGGCATGAATTTCACTGATCGTGCGTGCCAGGGTAAGCCCCACCAGGAGCACGGTCTTAATAGTGACCAATCTGATGTCTACAGATGCCATGGCTCAAATGGTTTATGCGCCAGTGCGACCAGAACCACGTTGAGATCCCAGATCGGATGTGGCCGTTTGACAGGTGGGTACAACCTGGGTAGTCCTACCAGATGTCTTAACAACAGGGTTGGAAGTGGAGTAAAGATTATGACTGGAATGTTTGTGTGCACCTATGACTGACTGCCAGGAAGGTGCAGAATGTGTCAACTTGCACCCCTGACTGTGCCAGAAGTGAGGAGAATGACAGCATGTGATTGAGGGTGCACTAAAACCCCCCTTGCTGGGATAATAATGGGTCCGTCCCCCACTGAGAGAGGAACTGGTGGTTGAATCGACAGTTGCAAGAGCTTGGAGAACCATGGTCTGGCTGTCCACCATGGCGCTATCAAATGAGGCATAGTCGATGTGGCTCCTTTACCTTGCAGATGACCTTGTCGATCAGCGGAGTTGGCGAGAATGCGTACGCCCACATACTGTCCCACTGAAGCTCCAAGGCATCACCCAGCGATCCTCTGCGCTGTCCCATCCAGGACGCAAACTGTTGACACCTCTTGTTGTGCATGGTAGCAAATAGGTCTATCTGGGGTTGCCCCCACATGTTGAAGATCTCCTTCAAGACCCCTTCGTTCAGCTGCCACTCACAGTAGTCGACCCCCAGTCTGCTGAGCCAGTCCACCTATAGGCTGGACTCCCCAAAAGGTGGATCGCTAATAATCATATGTTGTTTGCCAAGGCTTCCCATATATTGATGGTTAGCTTGCACAGGGGAGGTAATCTGCCCCCCCCCCCTGTTTATTCAGGTAGTACATGCATGCAGGTAGAGCTGTCCGTCTGAATTCAGACTGGGCTGCTGTTAACTGGGAGAAAAGCTTTTAGAGCTAGCCATATAGCCATCATTTTGAGCCAACTGATGTGATTGTCATGGTCCTCTCTCGACCATAGGCCATACACACTGTTGTTACCCAGAGTGCCTCCCCAACCCTCGAGGGAGGAATCCGTCAAAATGGGGTATACCGGCCGGGGTTGTCTGAATGGTTTACAAACCATGAGATTCGTGTCCATCCTCCACCATAGTAGGTCCTGGTGAAGATGCGTTGATATGGTTACTAATGCAGCTTGAGACACAGCTTCTTGGCTCCATGAGGCTGCAAAATATAATTGCAGCCTCCTCATTTTGAGTCTTGTATGAGGCACTGTCAGGAAGCAAGCTGCCATAATCCCTACCAAGTGTTACCACCATGCCAAGGTCACCGCCCTGCTGAGGAAATGCATTGTTGCTGCTTTGATCACTGCGACCTTGTCCGCGGTGGGAAATATCAGCTCTGCTTTTGTATTCCATTTGATACCCAAGGTGGTCAAGGACTGTAGGCTGGAGTTGGACTTCTTAAGGTTGATGGAGAGCCCCAGTTCTTACAGCCAAGCTGCTGTATTCTCGACCTCCGCTGGAGATTCCACACAAACCAACCAGTCCTTGAGGTATGGGTATACATGGTGACCCCTCTGCCCAGAGTAGTGCCGCCACTGCATTCATGAGTCTCGTAAACACCCTCGGGCTGAATTGAACCCAAAGAACAAGTTATTTACCAACTTGTAACGTTCTTTCGACTGGATGTTCCTCCAAAGTATTCCACATCTTTGGCATGTAATGTCCACAGCTGTGTACTTCAGAAACTTTTTCGTCAGAGGGCGTCCGGCGTCGATGTCCCTCGAAGGCCTCCGTCAAGAGCGACATCACCGGATGTTATAAATAGGACGCATGGCACCCGTAGCCTCAGTTTATGTTTTTTGCTCCATAACGTGTGACATGCACATATCCAATGCCTGCTTGACTGCACATAGCATTGAGGAACGTAAGCTGCAATAGCATAGGAAATTCTCCAGAGGGGCAGGCTGGGAGGGCGATGTGGAATACATTGGAGGAACATCCAGTCGAAAAAACTTTAGCAGCTGGTAAGTAACTTGTTCTTCGAATGGATTGTGTCCTCCAACGTATTCCACATCTATGACAGACTCGCAAAGCAGTACCAGAAAATGGAGGAGGGAAAAGAATTTAGAACACCCAATTAGATGGCAGAATAAAGAACCGCCATTACCAAAGGCCATATATCTTGACCATGGAGCGTATCCAGGGAGTAATGTTTGACAAAGGTGTGGGCAGAAGCCCATGTGGCTGCGTCACAAGTATTCCTAATAGGAACTCCCCGCTGCAGGGCTTTGGAAGTAGCCACGCCCCTAGTGGAATGAGCTTTCAACCCTTCAGGAGGGTCCTTGCCCGCCAATCAGTAACATTCAGTAATGGGGAACGATAATCCACCTGGACCAGGTCTGTTTGGTAACAGCCTGGCCCAATCAGTGTCCAGCATACCCCACAAAGAGTTGATCGTCCACTCTGACCCTGAACATCCAGAACTATAAAAGCTCAGAGCTCTCCTAGGGTCCAACCTATGGAGTCGCTCCTCTTCCTTACCGGGATGAGGAGGAAAGAAAGAGGGAAGAACCACTTTCTGGCTTAAATGAAATTCAGATACTACCTTAGGTAGAAAGGAAGGACGTACCCTCAGTACAACACTATCCTTGTGGAACACAGTAACGGGCGGCTTAGAGGAAACTGCCTTCAATTCACTCACTCTGCGAGCGGATGTAACCGCAACCAAGAACACTGCCTTGAAAGACGACAGTCTCAAACAACAAGAGTGCAAAGGTTCAAATGGAGCACCCATCAGGAATTTCAAGACCAAATTCAGATCCCAAAGCGCCACCTGGAATGGGGATGGCAGGAACACATTAGTGAGCCCTTTAAGAAATTGAGAAATCGAATCAAAGGAATCTTTAAATAAGAACATTCTTCAGACGAGAGCTTGAAGATGGACAGCGCCTCCAGGTAACCTTTAATGGTACCTCCTTGAAGGCCTCCGTGGGCCAAAGAAAGCAAGAAAGATAGAACCATGGGAATGGAACGGTCAAAAGGATCAACATTTTGTCCTCTGTACCAGTCGCAAAACTTACGCCAACGGTACAGGGATTTTGTTGCTGGCCGCCTGTCCGAAAGCAACCCCCCTCATCACGTGATCCGGGAGGTCCCAATCCTTATACCTCAACCTTTCAGATACCAAGCGTGAAGGTTGAGAGTGTTGACCTCTGGTTGGAGAACCCAACCCCCTGGCCCCTTCGCACGCGAGAGCAGATCCTATCAGTAGGGAAGACGGCGTGGTTTGCAGATGGCCATTTCTAGAAGGTCCGGGTACCACGCTCTCCTGGCCCAATCCGGAGCAATGAGGATTCATGTGGGATCCAAACCTCCGCAACTTCCTTAATACTGGAGGAATGACTGGGACCGGAGGAAACGCGTACAGAATTGGGAATGAACAATCCACGACAAAGGCATCTCCTAAGGCTCCTCTAGGAGGAAATTCCCTTGAGCAGAATCTCTCACTTCCGGTTGGCACTTGTCGCGAAGAGATCCACTTGTGGGGTTCCCCAAAGGGCGAAGATCTCCAGAAGGACTTTCTGAGCCAACTCCCACTCGTGAGAGACTGTGCTCTGCCTGCTCAGAGTATCCGCCGCCGCATTTTCTTCTCCGGCTAGATGTACTGCCGAGAGTGATATTCCCTGCATGATTGCCCAGAACCAGAGATGCATCACCTCTGCCCTGCTCGATTGCCCAGAACCAGACATGCATCGCCTCTGCACAACAGAAGTAACCCTACCCTCCCCCCTTTTTGTTGAGGTAGTGCAAGCCCACTGTATTGTCCGTCATGATCAGGACACACTTCCCCCACACAGACGGCAGAAAAGCCTGATGGCCCTCAGCTCTAACAGGTTGATGTGGAGTTTGGACTCCGATGGAGACCAACGACCGCTGACTGTCAAATCTTTGGCATGAGCTCCCCATCCTGTAAGGGGAGCGTCCGTCACTACTGTCACCTCCGGCTACGGTTGCCAAAACGGCTCCGCCTTAATCAGGTTCCCCTTGTTGGCCCACCACAGCAGATCCTATGAGACCGAGAGTGGAATATGAACGGGATCCGACATCTTGCCTAAGAATTGTGACCACTGCATCTTGAGGACCCATTGCAGGGATCTCATCCTCAGTCTGTCCTCTGGCACCAGAAAAATGCAGGATGCCATGAGGCCGAGCAACCTTAAGAATTTGAAAGCCCGGAGACTCTGGGCATGTTGAAACTTGTACGCCATCTGCACAATGTGATGAGCCCTCACCTTGGGAGGCGAGCACTTCCCCAAGGACGTGTCCAACACAGCCCTGATGTACTGGAGCTGTTGGGAAGGTGTCAGATGCGACTTATTGAAGGGGAATACCAGCTTGTGGAGGGAGCGGCAGGTGAAACCGAGATGATCCATTGCTTGCTCGGGAGAATGCGCACGGATCAGCCAGTCGTCCAGGTAGGGGTAGACGTGAATCCCCCCTCATCTGAGATACGATGCCACTACCACCATCGGCTTGGTGAAGACCCTCGGGCAGAGGTCAATCCGAATGACAGAACCCGAATCTGAAAGTGCAAGTGCAAGTTGCCAGCCGCAAACCTCAGGTACTTTCATGTGCCGATTCATCCAAAGCACACAAAGTAAGCATCCTGTAGGTCCACAGACACCAACCAATCCGGACGTCGAAGGGCCTAGAGGACCCGAGAAAGTGTCCATCTTGAACTTGTCCTTCCTGAGAAGTTTGTTCAACCAACGAAAGTCCAAGATGGGTCTCAAGGCCCGGTCTTTCTTTGTAAAAAAATATGGGGGAATACCATCCCTTGTTCCTCTCTGCTGCAGGCCTCAGCTATAGCGCCTTTCTCCAGCAGGGTCAAGATTTCCTGCACAAGGAGTGGATCTGGAAGCCTCAAAGAGAGATTCCCCGGTGAATTGTCGTGAGGCCGCTTTAGGAAGGGAAGGCAGTAGCCGTGGGCTATTGTATCCAGAACCCACGCATCCAAAGTAATAGCTCGCCATTCTTCGTGATGCTGAAACATTCTGCCCCCAACCAGCGAACAATGGGACCTGGCCTCATAGTTGTTTTGGAGCAGCTGTGGCAGCGCCCGAAGGCAAAGAGGCAGCTGCCTGAGCGGCTTTGGTACCACCATTTCCCCGAACACCACGGGTACTTTTACGCTGACCCCTTTGACTGGCGGCTCCTCTCGTTCTACCAAAAGGAGGAGCAGTAACGAAAAGAACCTCCCCTCCACTGCTGTCCCCTAGGACGAAAAGGCAGAGGTTGACGCACAGCTGCGCTCAAAGATTTCGCTGCAGCTTTTGAGGTCTGCAACCTCGCAAGGCACTCGTCAGCCTTGCTGCCAAACAAATGCGCGCCATCAAAGGGCATGTTCAAAAGACGGGCTTGCACATCTGGAGCAAAATCAGACTTCCGCAACCACGCAAATCTGCGTATAACGGTGCTCGCAGCCATGGACCGGCTAACACTGTCGGCTGTGTCCAAACCAGACTGAAGGGATTCACACATGGCATCCTTGCCATCTTGCACAAGAGCAAGGAACCCATCCCTTTCTTCCCCTTCGGGAATATGCTCAGCCGCCAGAGAAACAATTCCACAGAGTGTGTGAAAATCTTGCTAAGGCACAAGTGGGGTTGGCTGATTTCAGCGCCATGCTCCCTGCAGAAAACACCTTGCGTGCCCAACCGTCAAAGCGTTTGTCGTCCCTATCAGGAGGGATGGTAGGGTACACCGCCTGCCTCAAGGTGGCCTTAGCCACCTGAACCACCAAACTCTCTGGAGTGGGGTGAGATGAAAGGTAGCTGGGGTCGCTACCGGAAGAGCAGTATTTTTTAGTTAACGATTTGTTAACTGCCGGAAGAGATCCCAGTGTCTGCCAAGCAGCCGCCACCCTTTTCTGCAACGTCAAATGAAAAAGGTAACACCAGGTCAGAAGACAGACCTTGATCCAAAATATCTGTTAAGTCATCCTGAACAAAAGCTTCTGGAGGACTGGACCAACCAAGTGACCCTAGCCATCAGTCTCCTGTAGGACGACTTGGCATGAGCCCCATGCTCAGGCCTACCAAATTACACCTCAGGAGAATTGTCAAAGCCACTGGCATCATGAAGGGATTGCCTCAACTCTTCCAATTGACTGTCCCCAGAAAAGACAGGAGTGAAATCAGGCTCAACAGGGTCAAAATCTAAATCCAACCTCTCCTCAGATGTCACCCAGAGAGAGGTAAAAGTCCTGCCTCGGGAAAGAAGAGGGTCTGGAGTCCTTAACAGGTCTCAAAGACTTGGAAGTAGCCTTCCTTGGAGGAGCCACAGTACCAGGGATCACCATCAGCAAATTCTGGCCAAAAGGCCCTGAAGGCATCGAGGGCCCGAAGGCTTTGGCTTCGATAACGGCGCTGAGGGCTTGTGCGAAGGCAAAGCTTCGATGTCCGTATCTGACGGACACGGCGCTGACAGTATTGACGCCGACCTCGAGCCCTTACCAGGTTTCTGCAGTCTCGCCAGAACCGAGACCTGGAAGCATGTCTCTTGCGACCATCGTGAGCCTTGTCCGAACGGGACCTTGAAGGTTCCCGATGAGAATCACAACGAGGACCCGAGCCCAAAGGAGTAAGAGCCACGGATCGAGACCGTTCCTTGCCGGCTTATTTCAAAGACGCGGCCGGAATGGTGCCCTGGGATTGGAAAATCGCCAGCATCTGCGCTCTGAAGGCAGCCCATTCCTCCGGAGTCGAGGACTTAGTTGGACAAGCCACTTTCCTCGCGGCGGCACCATCCTCTGAGGAGGACGGGGAAGGCGACCGGTGACAGCATTTCCTGGAATGCCGTGACAAGGACGAAGAATGGCGGGAACCACTCCAGGACTGAGATCCCCGGGACTCCTTCCAACACGGAGAGTCGCCCCTTGAATCGTCGGTGGACACCCCTTTAGAAGGTTTGCGGGACTTACTGGGTTTAGAACCCCTACCTACCTGGAGCTTACGCTCCCGCAAGGCCTTAGCAGTCAGCAACTGCATTTGGAACAGTCGTCTGTGTCATGACTCTCGCCCAGGCACCACAAACAAATGCAATGTGGGTCGGCAATGGACATCTTATACTTGCAATCCCGGCAAATCTTGAAGCCAAACCGTGGAGTTGGAGGGGTCGAAGAAGAAGACATTCATGAGGAATACACGAGGCGCACCGAGTCTCCGAAGCAAACACGTTTGCTGAAAAAACGGAACTCAAGCTACGTGCGCCATGCGTCCTATTTATAACATTCGGTGACGTCGCCCTCGACGGAGGCCTTCGAGGGACATCGACCCGACGCCATCGACGCAGGACGCCCTCTGCTGAAAAAGTACACAGCTGTGGACATTACATGTCAAAGATGTGGAATACGTTGGAGGACACAATCCATTCGAACAGAAGGACTTTGTATTGGAAATGCACGCTCATGACCCAAAACCAGAGGAAGAAGCGATGGGGCTGCCAAATTGGGACATGTAGGTATGCATTCTTCAGATCCAGGGAGCATGTCCAGTCTCCCCCACACTGGGACTCCGCTATCAGTGCTGGCGTAACCATCTTGAATCCTGAAGGTTTAAGGACAGATCTAGGACTACTACCAAGCCTTTCTGTATTGCGAAGATACAAGAGTAAAAACCCAAGCTTCTCTGCGAGGGAGGGACTTCCTGGGTTCCGCGAACCGTGTCTGCCAGGACCGACAGTGAAGAGCAAGCCTTCCCCCCACCGGAGAGCTGTGGATCTTGATGACCCAGTCACTGTGTCTTTCACGTTGAGGCTGGTACCTGGGAGGGGGGAGTGGAAGAAGCCTTTGTTTGTATTTTTCTGCTGTTTGCGTCGGTGTTGGCTGAGGGACCTATCGAGCTATCTATTACGGCGGTCTTGGTCAGGAGGAGAGAATCGCAAGCCTGTCTATATTTTGCATCCAACCACTTGTTGGTTGGCTGCGTGGAATGGGGTTTAGTCCAGCCGTTGTTAGCCAAGGCATCCACATACGTTGGTAGCGCAAGTCTGGTTGCGGAGCAGCTCCTCCTCCTCCTGCCTCCTCCTCCTCCGGTAGGAGGTGCACCATGTGACCTGGTGCATGAACATGGGAGATCATTCGACCAACTGAGTGAAATCCAACCACTGGCGTTCGCTTGAATGGCACACTTCTGAACTTGCTGCCACTTTGAGTGGCTGTGCGCCATTTTGTTTTATACTGCCCCACATGCAGCCTGCAAGTCCGTGGACATAATGGCTTTGGCTTCTGCCGGTTTGCCTGATCACGTAAGCTCAGACCTGCCAGCACCTCAGGTGTAAACCTGGTAGTCTGTTCACCCTCAGACATGGTGCCGGTATTGTCTTTATCACTGCGTTTAGGGGCCCCCTCAGGCATAAGCTGATATCAGAGCAAAGACCCTCGAGAACTGGCCCGGTATCAGAGACACGGTGCCCCACAGCTAAGGGATTGGAAGGATCGGTGCACACCTCGGACACAAGGCCGGTAGCTACCCGAGCCTTGGTACCCTTGCTGGCAACAAAGCCTACTAGGCCCCTCCCGCTAGGCCATCTTCCAGGGAAGGAGTTACCCTTGAGGGGTGCTTTCGAGAACAAGGTACTTACCTTCTTTGTCTTTCTCCTTATGTACTCGTTTATGTGGTCCGGGGGATATCAGTTAATCCGCTCTATCCACCTTGCCAGCCGGTTCTTCAGGGACCGGGGTGTAAGCGTGTTGCCAACTGAACAACCTTCCCAGCCGTGGTCTTCACCGAAGGCAGATCGCGTGTGGGTCTGATGTAGGGAAAGAACCGTCACAGGCCAGGCACCTATTGAAGCGTGTTGCGGCCGACATGCGCCAGGGAGGGGCGTGGCACCAGTGGACGGTGTACACACAATCCTAAACAAGAAAGGAAATAAAGATAATTATTGAAACATTATTGGGACAAATATCCCTAGGGAAGCCTTAACACACGTGGAATTACGGGCCACACAAAGGCCTCAACCACAGCGTTGGTGAGGCAGGTCTGCTCCAGCCGCTGCAGGAAAGAGGACTGAGGTGCAGCGTCGGTGGGCAGAGTCAGGGGGCCTCACGCAATTACATTTAAAGGGGAAAGATGTTTTTATAGGTGAAGGTACCATTCCAGTCCCTAGCGAGGTACGCCCATACAGTATGGAGGAAATGTAAGTGTTACTCACCGGAGTGACTAACATACTCCTAGTCCATAGTCCCCTTTCCTCCATACTGTATGGGAATCCCTCGATGGGGACGGGAACAGAACCTTTTTCACCTGAAAAATAACACTTTCCCTTTAAATTAATACGCAGGGGCGTGGCCCTGGGAGCACGCGCTCCCCTGACCCTGCCCACCGTCACCACACCTCAGTCCCCTTTGAGGCGTCGGCTGTATTAAACTGCACAACCTTGCTGCTCTTTTTTTAGGGTGAAGGATGGAGGGACGAAAAAGGGACTATGGACTAGGGGTACGTTAGTCACGTCGGTGAGTAACACCCAACTAATCCTACATCCCGTCCCCTTTCCCCCATCCTGTATGGGTGACGACAACCAATATAACCACCCTGGGGAGGAGAGATTGACACCTTAGGCAAACAGATTACACAGGACAGCCTGGCCAAATGCCGTGTCAACCCTGGCGCTGGTAACCAGATAAAGCCTGCAGAAGTCTGATGGGGTGGCCCATGTCGCCGCCCTGCTAATCACTTGCCACAGTACATGATGCTGAAAGGCAAAAGCTGCTGCCTTGGCCCCGATGGCGTGAGCCTGCATGCACCTTGGTGATTCGTTGTGCCGAGCCTTGTACGCCTCCTGGATGGCTGCAGTCATCCTCTAGCTACTGGAGTTTTGGACGCTTGCTTTCCAAGCCTTCACCTGCCAAATGTGACAAATAAGGAGTCTGCCTGGGAAAGTCCTTGGTCCTGTCAAGGTAGAATTTTAGTGTTCTTCCGACGTCCAAACAGTGAAGAGCCTTCTCAGCGTCTTCCTTGGTGTTGTGGAAAGAAAGTGGGGAGCACAATTTCTTTAATGTGGAAGGAGGAGACCACCTTTGGTAGGAGCCTGGGGTGAGTGCGGAGCACAACCTTGTCCCGATGAAAAAACAGTATAGGTCTTAGAAGCCACCAGAGCCTGAATGTTGCTAACTCTGCAAGCTGAAGTAAGCCCCACTGGTAGCACTGTCTAGAGCGTGACCAATTTGATGTCCACTGTGGCCATGGGCTCGAACGGTTTGTGCGCAAGTGCGCCAAGAACACTGCTGAGATCCCAGACTGGGTGCGGGTGTCTGACAGGAGGGTACAGACTGGTTAACCCCGCTAGATGCCTCTTCACTACTGGATTGTCCAACAAGAAGGTAAATTTATCTAAGTTCCTGTGTGCGCCAATAGCCGCTAGCTATGTCTGGCAGGTGTCGACCGAGACCCCTGGCTAAATACGCAGAGAAAGACAACACCTGGTCCAGTGTGCAAGATAGCGGGTCCACTCCTTTTCC
Organism: Ambystoma mexicanum; assembly: GCF_040938575.1. Taxonomy (NCBI): domain Eukaryota; kingdom Metazoa; phylum Chordata; class Amphibia; order Caudata; family Ambystomatidae; genus Ambystoma; species Ambystoma mexicanum. The sequence goes on from NC_090929.1 coordinate 667,220,236, forward strand.
TTTGGACCAGAAACAGAACCTGGTCCATTAACTTTTGTACTGCTTTTTGAGTAGCCCGACTCCTGGCTCTCTGGATGATTTCCAGGTTGCCCAGAGACAGGAAGAGATGTTGAGTCCCCTGCTCAGATACCAGGCTGCTATGGCTAGCCTCTCCGGGCAGGCGTGAAGGACCACCCCCCCCCCCACTCCGCTGTGCCAGGAGTGGGCTTTTCCCGAGTGGAAGATGAACTTCTGGCTGTACCGACAGCTGTCAAAGGTCTGAGAACCATGTCCTGGTCGGCCACTGAGGCGCTGAGAGAAGGAGACACAGCCGCTGGGTCTGCATGATCTTGCAAATAACCTTGTGGATGAGAGGGATAGGAGGAAATGCATACACACCCACATCCCTTCCCAGGGGATCTGAAGCGCGTGCCCGAGGGAGCCACTCCCTTTTCCCCCCCACAAGACGCATACTGCTGACCAGTCTGGTTGCTCTCCATCGCAAACAGGTCTGTGACATGGTGACCCCACCTGCTGAAAGTGTCTCGAAGGACTCGCTCGTTCACTTGCCATTCGAAGTCGGCGGTGCCCAACCGACAATCTATCCACCTTCTGGTTCGATTCCCCCAGCAGATGCACGGCTGAGATCCAGAGGTCCTGCGCAATCACCTACTCCCAAATGCTAAGATCCAGCCTGCATAGGAGCAGGGATCTGGTGCCCCCCTGCTTGCTGAAGTAGTACATGCAGGTAGAATTGTCAGTCCGAATGCAAACTGCAATGCCCCTGACCATTGGGAGGAACGCGTTGAGTGCGAGCCAAATGGCCATAATTTCCAGCCAGTTGATGTGATTTTGTTGGTCGGTCTGGGACCACAGACCGTGCACAGAATGTGTCCCCCAGGGTAGCGCCCCACCCATGGAGTGATGAATACGTAGTTATAGCATGCTCCGGCGGAGGCAGCCTGAATGGTCTGCCCACCATGAGGTTTGTGTCCTGCTGTAGGTGAGCAGGTACAGTGACTGGGGCTGCTTGATAACCTGACTCCGGATCCCAGGGTGCCGAAAAAATGCAGCTGCAGCCTTCTCATTCGCAGCCTTGTGTAAGGGTTGGCCAAAAGGCATGCCGCCAGTACTATCAGCAGGTGCTGGTACCACCAGGCCGTAGTTCTGATAAGGAAGTGAGCAACAGAGGATTTGATCGCAACCACCTTCTCCCTCATGGGGAATACCTTCTGCTTCTGAATAACCCACAGCAGCCCCAAAAAAACCAGTGTTTGTATAGAACAGAGCTGAGACTACTGGAAATTGACTGAAAACCCCAGTTCGTAGAGTAGTCATGAGTCTGCCCGCTGAGTACCTGACCTGCTCCGGGCCCCCCCCCCCCTCAGACTAATGAGTCATCAAGGTAAGGATATACATGAAGGCCTTCCGACCTGAGCAGGGCCGCCACCGTGCTCATCGGCCTTATGAATACCCCTGGCGCAGAGTTCAGGCCGAATGGCAACACCTTGTATTGAAAATTCAAACCCATGACCTGGAACCTGAGGAAGGACCGATGAGGCTGCACTATGGGGACATGTAAATATGCATCTTTCAGATCCAGGGAGCATGTCCAGTCCCTCCCACACAGCGTCTCCGCTATAAGAGCTGGCATCGCCATTTTTTACTTCTGCAGAGGTAGGCACAGATTTAGGAAAGAAAGATCTAGGACCTCTGGCAGGCCCGCCTGGTTCTTTTTCTGAATAGCAAAGATCCAGGAGTAAAAGCCCTGTCCCTGCTGAGGGAGAGGAACCTCCTCCACCGCCTCGATCCGCACAAGGGAACTTATCTCTGCTAAGAGTGAAGGACTCCTTATCTGTGGGAGGGTGGGGGAGGGGAAAGGGGAGGGCATGGCAGGGGAAGCCAGAAGCCTGAGGACACTACCGAAATCGAATTCCCAAAACTTGAGTGCCAAGCTTGACTGTGCAGGGCCAACCTGCCCCCGAATGTGGATCTGAAACAAGCAGTTATTGCTTTTTTGGGTCTGAGGCAGATGACTGGGAGGGGTACTGAAAAAAGCCCTTGTGCGAAGACTTCTGGTGCTTTCACCTATGTTGACTGGGCGACCTGTCCGGTTGCCTGGCCCGGCAGTCCTGGAAACCCCAGAAACCGCCAAAGGAATGCCTTCTTTCTGTCTGATCAAGAGTGGCCCTGTGCTAAGATTTTGGCTGCTGGCTTGGCGAGGATTGTCAGGGATTTGGCAGTCTGTGAGCTGCTCTTTTTATCGAGTTCCTCATCAGTGGTGGAGTGAAACAAGTCGCCACCCTCAAGAATCAGGTCTAGGATTCTGTCCTGAACATCCGGGTTGAATCTGGTCGCCTTGAGCCATGCTGTCCTTTGCATGTCAGTGGCCACACAGATTGCCCTGCTAGCGGTATCTATGTGCGCCAGCTTGGCTTCCATGATGTCCTGCCTTGAAAGAGGCTTATTTGTCGATGGAATATCCGGGAAGAAGTCTGCAATTTCCCTCCACAGCCATTGATTAGCAGCTGCCAGGATGACATCAGCGTTGGCCTGACTGAGGTGGAGCCCTGCATTAGAGTACAACTTCCCATAAGCCGCAAGCATTTCTTCTTCCTTGTCCAGTAGTGCTGAAATTGAGGTGCTCTTGGTAGGGGTCTAAGGCTTGGAGAACATAGACACTGCTGCAATGACAGACGACAGTGGCTGCACTGACAAGAGCAGAGTGTAATCCTCCAACTGCCTGAATTTTTCATCTAGCCTTTTATTTGTTGGCTCAGTGGAGTGGTGCTTGATCTAACCTTTCTTCGCCAGAGCCTCCATGTCCTTCTGCAACGGGATGCCAGATTGGGATTCCGCCAGTACCCCTGACTCTGGCAGCTCCTTCTGGGGTTGAGGGATGCCCAGGCATTCAGCTAGGACCGCAATCCTATCATGGAATGCCCTCGCCGAAGAAGGCATGTCCTGCTCCTCCTCCTCAGTGTCTTGTTGGCAACGCGAGTTAGAAGGAGTCCCTGGGTCCGCAGGCATTAGGTCTGCTGCTGGAGTTGGCCCAGGCGCTAGAACCGGAGGTGTAGGTGCTGCAAACAGAACTACCATAGGCAAGGGCAACGGTGGTGGTGGTGGTGGTGCAACAGACTGTGCAGGCACCAGCTGAGGTGGAGGTGTGGGCGTCATCTCCTGAATTATGCCTTTAAGAATGTTCCCCATCTGCAGAGATGGCATAAAGGTCAACAACTTGTAGAAAAAACTATCCTTGGAAGCGAGCTGGGTGCAATCCTGCACTGGCGCCAGTGGAGTAAAGGCCTGTTGTCTGCCCCCACCTTGGGAGAACATGCCCTCATGGTAGTGTGCTGGACCCGTGAAGGTCGGGTATGAAGTGGTCCATGAGATCAGTCATAGAAACCCAATCTGTCCTGGCCATAGGTTTGCGCCTTTGCAGTTCGCACTGTTGGTGGGCTTCTGACCTGGTCGGGATAGTTTCCTGCCTTTGGTGGTCCGCCATCTTGTTTGTGCCTTCCGCATGTGGGACAGTGGACGACGCGAGCCTGGGCTCGGCCTGCATGCCTGAACGCATCCGCTCCGCCCCAACCCTGTACATCAAGCGTAGGCCTGCTAGACAGTTGGCCCTCGGCCGTGGGGCCGGTAGTGCCGTCTGCACTGTGTCTAGGCGCCCATCAGGCGTGTGCCCAGGAACAGAGCTAAGCCCCTCGGGATGTGTTGTGGTACCGGGGCCAGCAGGCTCCTCTGTAGCAAAGCCAGTAGGGCCCTTAGACTCCTCGACAGTTAAGCCGGTAGCTACAAGAGCCTCAATGCTCTTCCCGTCGGTCCACGGATCCGACTGACCCCTCCCATCAACAGGCTTCCCTGGGAAGGGGTGGCCCCTGCGGGGTGCTTTTGAGAAGAGTACGCTTACCTTCCCCAGGAAGGAGTCTTCGTGTGTACGTATTCCTTAATGCTCTCTGGCGGAGTCCTGGAGAACAACTCCCTCCACCGCGCAAACCTGTTTGAGGGACAGGGGCCTGCGAGCGTTACATGCCGAGCTGCTTTCCCATCCGTGCTCTTCCCCACGGCACCGGAGGCAGAGGGTGTGCAGATCAGAGGTGGGAAAGGAACCGTCACATGACAGGCACCTGCTACCGACAGCCGCAGCTGACATGCGCCAGGGCCAGGACTAGGGCACTGGTGGACGGTGTTCCCAAAAAGCTGAAAATTATAAAAAGCAAAAGATCAGGGAAAGCGCATGAAATTAAGAGGCCTCACCCAGGAGCGCTGGTGGAAACGGTCTGCTCCCGTCGATGCAGAAAAGAGGACTGAGGTGTGGCAGTGGTGGGCGGGGCTAGAGGAGCACACGTTTCCAGGGCCATGCCTCGTGCGCGTCTAAATTTAAAGGGAAAGTATTCTTTTTCTGGTGAAGAAGGTTCCATTCCCGTCCCTAGCAAGGGACCCCTATACAGGATGGAGGAAAGAGGACGGGACATAGTACGAGATTTAGCAATACCAATATATGGGACAGATTATTAAAGGTAATCTTATGCTAGGTCATTAAAGTTCAGTTATTTATTTATTTTTTTTTTTTAAAACATGGTAATTGAGAAGTTAAACCCACTTTGAATAAGTAGAAGTTAAAGGCAAAACAAGCTAGCATCTATGGCACAGAGATATGGGGCTATCAACCAGTAAACAAACTGTCACAGAGAAATTAAAGTTACTCACTGTAGTGACTAGAGTTCTCAGTCCTTGGTCCCCTTTCGTCCATCCTTGTCGGTGTTCCCCAACATGGGAACGGTACCGGAAACTTTGGCAGTGAAAAATTGAGCTGCCGCTTTAAAATTTAGTGCAGCGTGTGGGGAGGGGCGCAGCCGGGCGTGGGAATGCCCCCCCCCCACAAAGTCCAGTCCTCTGGCGCCTCACCGGAGTTCCCTTTTTAACACATTGGACGCTTTAATGCCTGGCTATACTGAATACTTCAGCCCGTGGCTTACAAGTGTGGGAAGGTGAATGGGGCGTATGGAGGAAAGGAGACTAAGGATTAGGAGTACTCTAGTCACTACAGTGAGCAACTTCAATTACTTTTACGTCCCGCCCGCTTTTCCTCCACCCTTGTGGGTGATTCCACCGAACAAGAACATAGGGTGGAGCTGTGACAACCTGCTTCATATCTAGTATGAAGCAAGAAGGTTTTTTAGAACCGCCTGACCGAACTCTGCATCTCGCCTGGAACTTGGATCCAGGAACTAGTGCTCACAGAACGGAGTGGCCTAAGAAACTGCCCTGCTGACGACATCTCAAAAACCATGTCTCTTAAACGTGACGGCCGTGGTCTTAGCTCGGTCTGCATGGGCATGGCTCCCCTCAGGAACCAGTTTGCCCATGGCTGTATATGCCTTTGAAATGGCCTGGACCATCCAACAGGTGATAAGAAGCTTTGGAAGCCTGGGAGACGTGCCCCCAAAAGTGATTAGCAATGCCTCAAACCGACTGAAGGATTTTGTCCATGAGAAGTAGAACTTGAGGACTCTTGAGGTCTAAGGAATGCAAAGTCCTTTCAGCATCCGACTGCGGCGTATGAAAGAACAGCGGTAGGCAGATTTCCTCATTCAAATGGATTGGAGAGACCACCATGGGCAAGCTGAGTGTGCAAGATGACCTTGTCGTTATGTAGCAGGGTGAAGGGCTTGCATGATGACAAAGCTTGCAGCTCGCTGAAGTGAGCGCCACCAATACTGTCTTCAACGTCACCAGCCTGATGTTCATAAGGCCACTGGCTCAAAAAGATTGAGCTGCAAGAACCACATTTAGATCCCAGACCGGATGAGGCCTATATACCGAAGGTAAGAGCCTGGACAACCCATGAGGTGGGCCTTAACCACCAGCCTGGCTGCTGAAAAAATCATGCTCTTGGGAATTCATGTAGGCCCAAATGGTCACCAAATAGGTGCGGCAGGTATCGACCTGAACGCTAGACCAAGCTAGATTTGCGGAAAAAGCAAGCACATCGGCAAGGGCGCAGGTAAGGGGGTCCATACCCTTGATGCAAGCCCAGTGGCAAAATCTTGTCCACTTACTCTTGTACTGGGCCTGCGTGGACGGCCTCCTGAATGATGCCACAGTTGTCCTCAGAGAACTGATCATAGTGGAGTGTCAGCTAGTCGGGAACCAGGCCACTAGGGCCAGCCCGACCAGGTCTGGGTGCTCCACTGCCCCGCCCTGTTATGTCAGGAAGTCCCTGCTGGGGATCGGAAGATGGACCGGTCCCTGGGAACACAACTGCAGCAGATCCGAGAACCATGCCCTCGACGGCCAGTGCGGGGCGATCAGGAGGAGGATGAGGGTGCAGCCCACCGACACCCGATGTTAGGCAGAATTGCATGCAGTACCATCTGGGACCACCACATACAATTAGGGCTACAGGTTTAAGGAAAAACAACCTTTGGTATAAGTCTGTACTACACAGGTTTTGGTAGCGAGCCGAGCAGCCAGGCTTATCTCAAGAGAGAATGTGAGCAGTAAAAGGATGTTACACAGAGGTCTTACAATCGCAGTGGTTCAAGTAGACACTTACACTCAAGGTTTCTTGGTAAAACACTAATTTATTACAGTCATTTAGAAAACATTCACTAGAAGGAGGCAACTTAATATTATACACAAACACTTCAATATCAAACCAATAAGTTTGAGTAAATTAGGCTCCCCTGAAATAGGAGCAAAATGGCATTTCAGTCACTTTAAATAGGATTTTAAAAGGCACAAGTTAATAAAAATAGTTCACAAATACTTTCTTAGGCAGTGCAAATAGTTTCAGTTCACAATAGGCCGAGGCCAAAGTGAATGGGCTAGTGTCTTGGATAGGAAAGAGCAGTTCTTGTAGTACCCAGTAAAGTCTTTGCCAAAGTTCTCAGAAGTAGTTTGTACAAAAAAGAATCATATGTTGGGTCACAAGCTGATTAGGCCTGCAGTTGGGAAAGTTTCACGAACTTTCATTGCGAGAGATAAGTTCTCTCAATCGGGTTGGCACAGCACCTTAATATGAAGAAAAGATGCCGCTGAAGACGTTGGTTCCTGGCAGTTCCTGCAGATCTCACTGTTCCTGAGCCTCAGAGTTGGGGACAAGAGGGAGGACGTCCTGCACTGCACGGGGACTGGTCAAACAAGCTTGCAAAATGGAAGATCTTTGGTTCGAGTAGCAGTCGTCAAGCACACAAACTGATGTCCTTCCCCCTGGTTAAACCTAACCAGGTCCGAGAATGGTATCCAGGTGGCTTATGAGTTGATTGGTCCCACTAACTCAAAGGAAGAAGTCGTCCTTGAAGGGGCTCCTCTGTCGAGATGAACTTGGCAATTCGGACCTGCAGCAGGTCTTCACCGGGCAAACCAATGGTCCAGAAGTTACAGCAGCCATCCTCTTCCAGTTCGTATTCAGTTCTTTCGTTCCAGTGGTCGACTCTGCTTTCCAGTCCAGGAGACTCGCCTTTTAAACAGTTTTCTCCCTTTCATTCCAGCCTAGCTGTCACTCACCCTGCAGGGTGGCTGTCCTTGCCGGACAGTCACCCATCCAATCACGCCAGAGTGCATTTGGGTCTCCTAGGAGACTAAGCACAGGGAGTTTCTGGCACCTCCCTCACTTCCTGCCCACCCTAGACACTCAGGCGCCAGAGGCAGTCTTCAGTCCTAAAGCCCGCCAACGGCATACGAACAAAGGGACCAAACCTGGTTTGGCGCGCAGAGAAACTCTAGAAGGACCTTTCCAAAAAGAAACAGTGAAAAAAGAAGACTGGGACCTGTTTAAACAAAGGGTCTTAAGGCGCCATCTTGAAAAACATAGTTCCAGCGATTTTTATCTACCGGTGTTCGCGATCGGGAAAATTCATGGTAGTTCGTTGTAAAACCACTGCCACCAGCCATTTCGATAGGAAAGGGTAGCAATTGACTGCTACATGAGCTTCTAGACACAGGGGATACTAGGTAACCCCTCCAGCACTCCATTGTAAGATGGGGTGTGCTGGGTCTAGGAATTTAAAAAGACTAGTAAAGTCAATTTAACCTTACATTCTCTGGGAAAGAGTAGTTGATCCCAGAGAAGGTATTGAAACCTTTTGGAAGTCTAAAAAGACATCCCTGTGTCATTGCACTGAGGGTTATGTGACACATAAAAAAGATGATGCCTATGGAGTTGTCTAAAACTCCATAACCAAAAGAAATAAACACAGAAAAACAGAATTATAAAGTTCAAAGCCCCAAAGTTTAGCAAAAAGCTGGAGGGCTCCAAGGTAAAGGGAATTAGCACATTTATGAGAATTCTCCCTAACACCCGGAACTTGCGGAGGGTCCACTGAAGCAACAGTGGACAAGGAAACGCATAGCACCTGCGGCCGTGCCAGCAGAGCTGGAACACATCCCCCAGAGAACCCCAACCTCAGCCCACCCAGGAGGCAAACCGGGGGAACTTGGAATTCAGAGATGTGAATAAGCCCAGATCCGGAAACCTCCATCTCTGGAACGGGGGCAACAAGGAGTTGATGTGTAACTTCCACTCATAGGTGTTTAACCCTAAGCGACTGAGCTGGTCCACTTCCGCATTGCGGTCCCCCAGGAGATGGACCGCAAATCCAAATCCCTTCCGTAAGGGCCCATTTCCAGATTGCCACTGCCTTCATGCACACGAGGGGGTGGGTGCAGGGGGGTGGATAGGTGCCACCCTGCTTGTTCAGGCAAAACATTTAAGTGGTATAGTCAGTCTGGACCAAAAACACTGTTATGCTCACTCCGTATCCATGGGGCGCCACACGATACTGGATGGAGGTCTATGTTAGGGAAAATTCTCATAAATGGGATGAAGGATGACTGCATGGCATACTTGGATGGCATTGCAGTATTAAGCCCTGCATGGAAAGAACATATTGATCTCCTGCGATATGTTTTGCAGGCTCCTGAGCAGGCCCATCTGACCATAAAGGCAAGTAGATGTCAAATTAGTCAGAGTAAAGTGGTATACCTTGGTCATGAGGTAGGAGGAGGTGAGATAAAGCCATTGCCCAGCAAAGCACAAGCTGTGCAAAACTGGGCCACCCCTACTACTCAAACCCAGGTGAGAGCTTTCCTAGGTCTCACTGGGTACTACAGGAATTTCATAGAGAACTATGGGTCCAAAGCTTCTCCCTTGAATGGGATATCCTCTCCAAAATTCCCTAAAAAGGTTAAAAGGAATGAGGAGTGAAATCAAGCCTTTAAAAACCTGAAGAAAGCCCTTTGTCAAGCTCCAGTCCTAAGAGCTCCTGATTATCACCAACCCTTCATTGAGCAGACAGATGCCTCCAATATACGTATAGGTGCAGATGAGAAAGGTAGGGAGCACCCCATTTGCTTCACCAGTATGAAACTGAAGGAACCAGAAACAAGGTAGGCAACCATAGAGCGTGAATGTTTTGCCATTGTGTGGTCTCTGAAGAGGTTTAGACCATACTTGTATGGATCTACCTTTGTGATTCAGACAGACCACCAACCCTTGAGATGGTTAATGCAAATGAAAGGGGAGAACCCAAAACTTCTAAAATGGTCAATCTGCCTGCAAGGGTTTGATTTCACCATTGAGCACAGAGCATGATGTCACCACCAAAATGCTGATGGTCTCTCTAGGATGTTTTTAACCGACAAGAGGTAGAGATTCATCCAGGAGTGGATTAAATCCTCCTGTCCCTTAGTCTGGGGGTGGGGTGGGCGAGTGTTAGGGAGAATTCTCATAAATGGCTAATTTCCCTTACCTAATGAGTCCCTCAGCAGCTTTGCTGGATTTGTAGGATTTAATTTTTTCACCTGGTAAGAGTGTGAGCCTTTTTCCCACTCTTGCATGTATTTTGCTGTGTGTGTGTTTTACCATTTGTGTGATCTTGGGCTCTTGAGCATCACCTACTCCATGAGCATCTTTTTTATATGTGTTGCACAGAACCTTCAGTGCAGTGACACAGTGTTGTCTTTTAGACTTCCCACTGACTCCCATTTTTCTGGGACTGACTGTCTACCAGAAACATGTAAAGTTGCCATTAACTTTATGTAGTCTCTTTAAATCACAGACCCAGTACAAACCATATTACATGGAGTATTGGAAAGGGTGAATTCCTATCCCTTTTTGTCCGTCTCTTGGAGCACTGGTTCGCTCCCTTTACATCAAGACTTGGCTGGTGGCTGTGGTAACTACGCTAACTTTTCTATTTCTAAATACATTTTATTTTTGCTACGGCTAGGTTTATTCGCCATTTCTTTTTGTTAAAGTCTTTCTCGTGTTTCTCTCTGCGCGCCAAACTGGGGTTGATTCCTTTGTTTGCCGTCTTTTCGCAGGCTTCTGCACAGAAGCCCTCCTTAAGGCGCCTGAAAGTCTGGGTAGGCAGGATGTGAGGGAGGGGTCTTAGGACCCCTGCCATGGGTTCCCTTGGTAACCCAAGTCGCACTCCTTTTTGATTGGCTGGGTGACTGTGCTTGCCAGGTCAGCCACCCTGCTGTGTGATTGACAGCCAGGCTGTATGAAAGGGGGAAAAACTGCATAAAAAGCAGGTCTCTGGGACTGAAAAGGCAGAGTCGCCACTGGAACGAAAGGACCAACGAGGAGCTGATGGAAGAGGATTCAGTCGCGACTGAACCGCCCGGTGAAGCCCTGCTGCAGGTCCGAATCTTCAGAACTTGACGACAGAAGATCCTCCAGGAAACTTCTTCCCTTGAGCTGGTGGGACCAACCAGTTCGCCCAAACTGCAAGCCAGGACCCCTCCTCTGGTCGAATTCGCTGTACAGAGCTACAGTGGGCCGGATAGCCAGGAAGGTCGGACCGTGCTTGGGTTTTAAGGAGCACACCTTTTATTGGTTGCTTTGCTCTGCTGCTGGTTTCTTCCCTGGGTAGTGCAGGACCCTCCAGTCTTCCTACTTCGTGTCAGTCCGACAGTCGCTTCAGGAACCGTGAGCCTGCAGGAACTACCAGGAACATCCACCTCAGCTACAGCTTCCTCTCCGTTTTAAGGTACTGTGCAAATCCGGTTGTTAGTTATGTTTAGCCGCAGTGAAAGTCTTTGAAATCTTTCTCCAATCCGAAGACTTGTCCTTCTCTTTGAACTAACTTTTCTACCGACCAACCTCATCCGGAATCTGTAGCACGAACTTTCCCGCGAACGACCCTGAACCGTGTGATCTTGAGCAAAAGACTTTTGTCCTATTAACTTTGGCCCTAAGCCTTTTCTACCGGATTCTATCACTGTAGTTCCTCTTGCTCAATTACCCCGAGTACTTACCTGTTGGTGTGGTGCAATTTCTATCAACTTTGTCGTTCCCTCCCTATTTAAATTGCTGGAGTGCCATTTTGCTCCCACTTCATTTTGTGAGCTTAAACTTGCCTGGAATTTAAGGGAAGTGGTGTGGTGTATTAAGAGTGTGATTTTTAAACTGCTTATAATAGTGTAATGTAATACAACTGAAAAGTAAAATGACAATGCATTACTTACCGTAAAAGCATTTCTGATGGTTGTATCTGCTTAGATTCACATGCTGTGCATAGTCCGACATCCAGTGGTCACTGCAGAGTATTGCATTTTGTTTTTCGTAGTCGAAAAGGGGACGTCGACAAGGCGTGTCTGTAACACTATCCCTATAGTGACGTGCAGTGTACCCACAATCCCTCATGCGTTGAGGTCCCTCTGTTTGTATTTTTTCTGCCCTGAGGGATCCTTCTATACGTGAGTGAGTACAGAAAAGATGGAGAGATGTATAAAGATGTCTATGTTCCTTCCGTCCGAGCGGGGAGGAAGGGTGGGCGCATGTGAATCTAAGCAGATACAACCATCAGAAATGCTTTTACGGTAAGTAATGCATTGTCTTCTGATGTTTGTTAATCTGCTTAGAATCACATGCTGTGCACAGACTAGCGAGCAGTACCCGAAGTTGGAGGAGGGTTGTGAGAAGGAACAGTAGAGAAAAGATGTCTTAATACTGCTTGTCCCACCACCTGGGAATCAGATCTAGAGTGAGCATCTAGACAGTAGTGTTTTGCAAAGGTGTGTACAGAACTCCAGGTTGCAGCTTTGCAAATGGACTCAAGGGGAACGTTTGCAATGAATGCTATGGATGCCCCAGTGCCTCGAGTAGAGTGTGCTCTTGGCTTGAAGGGTAGTTCTCTCTTAGCAAGAGAGAAACAGAGAGTGATGCATTGAACAATCCATCCAGAAATAGTGGACTTTGAAACTGCATCTCCTTCTCTTCCTGCTGCCACCGAGACAAAGAACTGGTTAGTCTTTCTCAGTGGCCTAGTTCTTTCCATATAAAACATGACAGCTCTGCGCACATCAAGTGTATGCAGGCTTTTTTTCTCCCAAATTGGAAGGGTTTTGAAAGAATGTTGGTAGTTCTATTGACTGGTTGACATGGAATTTCTATATGAATTTCAGTGCAAACCTTGGGTGTGTGCGTAGAACCACCTTATCTTTGTGAACTGTAATGAAGGGGTCTAGAATAGAAAGAGCCTGTAGTTCACTTACTCTCCTAATGGAGGTGATAGCTATTAGCAAAGCAGTCTTAAGGGTGAGGTCCTTAAGAGTTGCCTTGTGCATGGGTTCAAAGGGTGAGCCCATGAGCCTGGTAAGTACCACATTAAGGTCCCAGCCGGGAACTGGGTTTGCTATCGGAGGGTGTATTCTCTTTACCCTCTCCATGAAGGCTTTGATAACTGGGACTTTCCACCATGACACCTTAAGTTGAGAGGTGGTGTATGCAGAAAGTGCCGCTAGATGGACTTTAATAGAATTGAACACTAGACCTGAGTCCAGTAAATGGGTCAGGTACAGGACAATTTGTGTGGGAGAGCAGTGGACTGGGTTGATGCTCTTACCTCTACACCAGATGACAAATATCTTCCACTCGCTAGAGTAGCAGTGGCGAGTGTTGGGTTTTCTAGCTTCTTTGAGAAGGTCCATGCATCTATGGGGGAGTTGTAAATGGCCAAATTCTATGACCCCAGGAGCCAGGCTGCTAAATTCATGTTCTGTGGGCATGGGTGTAGTGTCTTGCCCTTGTCCTGTAACAGCAAGTTGTACGGGCAGGGCAGTTTCACTGGTGGGGACAGGGACCTCTCCATCAGGTGAGCAAACCATGATTGGCGGGCCCACATCAGGGCTATCGGTATCATGGTGACTGGTTCCTGGTGCATCTTGTGCACTATCTTGTTCATCAGAGGAGTCGGTGGAAAAGCGTAAAATTTCCCTGACCATGGTATCCAGAGACCGTTCCCCTTGGAGCGGTTCTGTGGGTATCTGGAGGCGTAATCTAGGCATTGTGAGTTCTCCAGAGTTGCGAACAGGTCTATTTCTGGGAAGCCCCATTGTGTGAAGACGTCGTAGATGATGTCTTCGTGTAACCGCCATTCGTACTCTGAGGGCAGAGTGAAGTCTCTGCTGAGTTCGTCTGCTAGCAGATTGAGTTCCCCTGGTACATGTGACAATAGGAACATGTGTCTGAGAGCCCACTTCCAGATGTTCTGGGACAGCTTGGACAGTCCTGGAGAGTGAGTGCCCCTTTGCTTGTTGAGGTAGTACATGGCTGTGGTGCTGTCCGTGAGGACCATCACTGTCTTCCCTTGTAGGTGTGTCTGGAAGGCTTTTAGTGCCTTGAACACCGCAAGTAGCTCTAATAAGTTTATGTGTTTTGACGCTACGCTCGGAGTCCAGACTCCGTGAGCAGTCTGATGGGATAGGTGAGCCCCCCATCCTGTGAGGGATGCGTCAGTGGTTAGAGTGGCTTCCACTGCGGGGGGTGGCGAATGGTTTCCCTATTACCAGGTTTTCCTTTGACGACCACCGTAGCGAGAGAACCAAAGCCTGCAAGACCACCACTAGATCCTCCCATTGTCCGCTGGCCTGCGGTACCAAATAAATACATGACGCCATCATTCCTAGCAAGCGCATTGCTTTGCGTACCATCACCTCCCGACCGGCCACATATTGAGGGATCTGAAAGAGCATATTTTGGACCCTCTCGTTGGAGGGGAAGACGAGGCCGTCCTTTGTTCGAATTAGAGCCCCTAGGAATTGTTTGATTTGGCTGGGGTCTAAGCTGGAATTCTTCTCGTTGATGGAGAAGCCCAGTTGGAATAAAAGGTCTGTCTTCTGGGTGTTTGAGAGGCATGTCTCGTAGGACTCCCCTGTTATGAGCCAATCGTCGAGGTAAGGGTATACCGGTTTGGACAACCTGCGCAGGTGGGCCGCTGCCACTGCCAGTACCTTCGTGAATACCCTCGGTGCAGAAGGGTAGCACTCTGAACTGGTAGTGTTTGCCCTCTATCATGAACCTGAGGTATTTTCTGTGCACTGGCAACATCAAAATATGAAAGTATGCATCTTTCATGTCTAGTGTTGTCATGTAGTCCCCCTGCGATAGCAGGGGAATTACCTCCTGTAATGTTACCATACAACATTTTTGTGGTTTTAAAAATTTGCAAATTTGTTCGCTGGGCGCAGATCTAGTACAGGGCGCATGGTTAGGTCCTTTTTGGGTACAAGGAAGTACACTGAATAAATACCTTCCATTACCTGAGATAGGGGCACAACCTCTATTGCTCCTTTCTGTAGCAGCTTTCTACTTCTTGCAGGAGGATGACGAGGTGTTCTGGTGACAGGCGTCGTCCCCTTGGAGGTCTGTAGGTGGGGGACCGATTAAACTCTATACATTACCCGTGGGCTACGGTTGACAATACCCACCGGTCTGATGTTATTCCCTCCCATGCTAAAAGGAACGATGTTATCCGGCCCCCAACCGGAGACGCATGGGAGGGGACCCGAACCTTCGGGTCATTTGGTGTTACTTGACGGGGTGCCTCTGGGGCTGGAGCCTCGGCCTCTGCCCTTGCCACGGCATTGTCCTCTTTGGTTATACTGGTTACTGGTACCCTGATTAGAGGGCCAGTTGCCCGCAGTGTAATGCTGTTGCTGCTGTTGGCGTTGGCCACGAAAAAAATGCTTGTTCCCAAATCCCCGCCTGTTTGGAGGCTTTGAGATTTGGTCTAAGGTCTTTATGGTGTCGAATTCTTTCTTTGCATTTTCCAGTGCATCGTCCACTGCCCTTCCAAAGAGATTTGACTCTTCTATTGGCTTATTAATGAGCGACGCCTGCGTTTCTGCCTTGAAACCGGAATTGCGAAGCCAGACGTGAGGCTTCAACAGAATTCCCTGCACCAAAGAACGGCCAGCAGTTTCTGCCGCATCAAGAGTGTTCTTAATGATGCTCTGGTTGACCAGAACTCCTTCTGTAACTGTAGCCAATAAGCGTGTTCTTAGAGGTTCAGGGGCTTCTTCGATGTCCTGCTTAAGTTTTCCCCATTGAGCATCGGCATAGCTTGCCAACAATGTATTATTATTGGCAATCCTAATTGAAAACGCTGCCGAGGCGGAAATTCTTTAGCCCAAGGCGTAAAGTTTTTTCCCTTCTTTGTCTGGGGGTGCCTCGCTGGTTGACAGTGGAACCCCAGCCCTCTTCCTTGTGTTAGTAACCACTAAGGAGTCCGGGACTGAGTGATCCCCGATATATAATGGGTCTGACTGCGAGGGTGAGAACAATTTCTCGATTCTTGGATTGACCCCTCTTACCAGCGCAGGGGTAGACAGCGATGGGGTGAGTCGTCTCTTAACCGAGGCGAGGATAGGAATAGTTTGACTAATTGGAGGTTTTTCCTTAATAATCGTTTCGACGAAATCAGTATCTGGGTGACCTCCCCAGTTTCAACTTCAAAATGCGCTGCTGCCTTCCTCAGTAGCACATTCAAGGTGGGCTGATCGTCTACTGGAGATGGGTTCCTGACCGGTGTGGTCCGAGGAGAAGAAATGTCTATAAAGCTGGCGGTCTGTAGACCCTGATGGCGACTGCCAGGGATGTGAGCCACCTTCGCCTGGGTCCTCCTCGTAGCCCTCCTCACCTATGCTAGTGTCATCATGAAAACCTTCTTCCTCTTGTTGGACTTCATTATTCACAAACTCATCCTCTTCCTGGAAGTGAGAGTCCTCTTCAGTGAGGTCGTAAGAGTTCATGTCTTCCTGTAGGGGGTTAAAGAGCTTCGGGTATTTAGCCCATGGCCCCCTCCTGGAGTACCTCCCTTGGCCTCTTGGGTGTCCTATTTTCTGGGTTGGCCATGAACCTGTCCAGCTTGTCCATACATGACTGGAACCTCTCTGCAGTCCAGTAAGGTAGGCCAGAGAGGTCTGGGAGTGAAAAGGGAGTTCCTTCTGCCTGTAGTTGCTTAGTTCTGTTCCACAGCGTCGAAGATAGCGTCCCTTCGCCTTCTGAGAAACCTTCTTGCTGGCTAGGGTCTTCTGTCAACGGTGGGAGCTGTCCCAGCCTACCCTCCGGCGTCCTCAGCGTTTCTTTGGCCTTGTGAGCGGTTATCGACGTGTTACCCGCCGTCCGTCTCTGGCCATCTTTCGAAGCTATACGCGCAAGGCTAGCGGAGAGCAGCTTCTCCGTCGAGGGATCGCTCGCCGTTGCTGTAGGCAGTGCAGAGTCTTTACTGGCGACGTACGCACTCTTGCGAGGCGCGTTGCCTGAGGATTTGGGGTTAGCGCCCTTATGGTCGGCGGAAGGTGCCGGTGGACCCGACGTCTCCGTTGACGCTATGGCTGCCTTCGTCTTCGACGAATGCGTGCCGTGGGGTATGTGCTTATGTGTTTTCCTGTGTTCGTCCTTGTCGCCGGGGTGTTCATCCCCATAAGCAGGGCGTGAGCCGGGCTTGTCGGGGCCGGGGACGGATGCCGAGGAGCGGGAACGCTCCCTCGAGAAGTCTACAACCTCTGTTGCGGAAGCAGTGTAATCACTTTTCTCGTCACATTCGGCGACAGCGGCAGTCGGCGAGGAGTCAGACCTAGACATCGCATAGGCTGCCCACCTTTTGACCCTGCGGTCTTCTAAGGTTTTGGGTTTAAGTAACTTACAGGCTGCACAGCTGTCCTCTTTGTGATCGAGGGGCAAGCAACGGTTACACTGTTTGTGCTTGTCCTTCCAGGTAAACTTGCCCTTGCAGCGCGGGCAAAACCTAAAGGGCGTCCTCTCCATAGCTGAGGGTATGAAATGTGATTACGACCTCGAAAGAGAGGGAGGGGAAAGAGAAAGGCATTCTTAGAGTGAAGCAAAGAAATGACCACACGACCCCACTCTCCCTACTGTATTAGGCCGGCGAGGCCAGGCGACGTGTTCGGCAGCGCCGAAGGATCTCCTCCGCTCGTCCCTCCGTCGAAGATCTTGCTCGGCGGAGAACAGCTTCCGCATCGAGGGAGGGATCTATGTGTATGGTTATAAATAATAGTAAACGACCACGGGTCGAGGAAATGATTTCACAATGTCTCTCGAAGAGCTCCGCATAAAGGCGAACAATAACTGGGTGGAAAAAAACAATCCGAGGGACCTCAACGCGTGAGAGATTGTGGGTACACTGCACGTCACTATAGGGATAGTGTTACAGACACGCCTTGTCGACGTCCCCTTTTCGACTACGAAAAACAAAATGCAATACTCTGCAGTGACCACTGGATGTCGGACTATGCACAGCATGTGATTCTAAGCAGATTAACAAACATCAGAAAAATGTATATTTTTTAAATGAATCATAGTAATTGTGTTAACTATATGATACTGCTCACTTACTCTTGAGATTTGAGTTAAGTCTGGCTGCTCAGCCATCGCTACCACTTTACTGTGTAGTACAGGCTTGTACCAAAGGTGAATTTGCACTGTCACTTGTCTTAATTGTCTGTGGTATTCCCAAAGGGTACTGCATATAATTCTGCCCAACAGTCTAAGCGCTATCCCGGACCCCTCTCTGCTTGGTTATGTGCCAGTAATTGGGTAGCACCTATAACAGTAGAATGGAGGGTTAAGATACTGGTTCTGTGATGGGTGGACTCCCACCTCCCTCTGGTCCAAATCCCCTCCCTTGGGGTTATTGCTCACCTTAGGTTTTTGTGCGTTGAACTCTCCGTCCTGCGTCTCTGTGCAGGGGCGCGTGGTTGGTGCGGGCATTCCGTGGACCTAGTTGCTTCACTGGTCCGTGTGCCCCTATGTCTGGTCCAGACCGCCTGTGACTCCGTCTCTGCTGTCTTTTAGGTGAGTTATAATGTCTTTTTCGTCTTTATTCTGTCTCTTGCTCCACTACGCTGTTCCCCAACAATGTCTCTTATTGTTTTCACAGGGATGGTTGCGATCTCAGAGTTGCTGTGCCGATGGCGAAGACCACGGTGAGTTATTGGTTCACGGAGCGCTGCGCTGTTTATTGGTGTTAATTGCTAACCTGTGTTCTCTTCCCTTCTTTGTACAGGCCGCAGTGATGTTCCAGAGTGATGAGCGATCGAAGCGCTGCTTGCCTAGGTACGTGCTTTGTTAATCCTGACCTTGTTCCTTCTCCCTTGCAGGTTGCGGTGAAACCTGGAGATGGGCGAGGTAAGAGAAGCGCAGGGTGCCGCCAGGACTCACTGCTTGCCCAGGTAAGAATTGTTATTAATGCGGTCCTTGTTTCTTTACCTTTGCAGGTTGCAGCGAACTCCGGAGATGGGCGAGGTAAGCGAAGCGCAGGATGGATTCAAGACCTGTTCCTTCACAGACAGTCTGTTTTTGCACGCTAATGCTGTTCTTGTTCATCCAGGTTATTAATGGAACCCAGATCTAGGGCTTCAGGATCAGGCCTCCGGAGAAGCAGATGAGCAGGAGTTGGACACGGTGAGCGTTACGCTGCAGGAGTGCAGAATAACGCAAAGCGTGTTCTGCTGTTCGGGTGTGGTTTAAATAGCCCAGGTAAAGTAGTTCCAGGCCAAGTAGTTCCAGGCCCAGCCACACCAAAAACACTAGACCGCATGGCTTGGGTTCTAAAGAATTGAGCTGTCTAAATACGCCTCCATGTTGGATTAAGGTCCAAAACTGGCATTGCTTTATTCCTGATAATGAGCCTGGCGCCAAAGGCACCAGGACTGACTCCATGTAGGTTTCTGATGGAGTTTTACGGCCCTTGGGGCCGGTGTGAAGGGCTTTAGCCCCACTGCTGCCAGGGGGCTGTTATACCTGAGGGGGTCAGGGGCATGGATCATGACACGCTGTGTCCCTGATCAGAGGCAGAAAAGCCTTGAGCACAAGGCCCACTGCCCTGAGTTTGAGCAGATTGATCTGCATCGTCCTCTAGCCCTCCAGAGTAGCCCCCCCAGCCCGAAAGGGAGGAATCCATCACCACCAGGGTGGGCTCCGGGCGGGTAAACGGTGCTCCCACTGCCACATTGCCATCCATCAGCCACCAACAAAGGTCCGGAGGGAGGAGTGGGGGTATTGGGATCATGTCGGAATGAGACCCCATATCCAGGGACCAATTGGCCACCAGGTGCAGCTGTAGGTGCCTCCTCTCGAGGGGAGTGTGCTGGACCATGAGATCAGTCCCAGAAGATGCTGGAACCACCATGCCAAGGTGGTTGAGCTTTCCCGAAAGTGCCCTATCGCCTTGCAGAGGGAAATTATAAGTTACTCACCGTAGTGACTAATGTACTCCTAGTCCATAGTCCCCTTTCCTCCATACTCTATGGGCGTCACTTCCAAGGGACGGGAGACAGAACTTTTTTCACCAGAATAAACCTTCTTCCCCTTTAATTTTAGAGGCGTGCAGGGGTTCGGCCCAGGGAGCAAGCGCTGCCCTGAGTTCACCCTCCAACGCCACACCTCAGTCCCCATTGACGCATCGACAATAGTTTTAACATTGCCTAATGACACCAGTATTATTAGTGGGAGGTTGGTGGGACGTATGGAGGAAAGGGGACTATGGACTAAGAGTACGTTAGTCACTATGGTGAGTAACTTATAATTACTCTTACGTCCCGTCCCCTTTCCTCCATACTGTATGGGCGATTACAACTGATTGGAGCCCCAGGGCGGAGAGGAGACACTCCTTAAGGAAATAGGTTCCTGAGAACCGCCTGTCCGAAAGCGGCATCAGATCTAGAGCCGGCATCCAAACAGTAATGCTTGAAGAAAGCCGAGGGAGAGGCCCAAGTGGCCGCCAGGGGACATGGCGTTGGAATACGATGGCCGTTGCCTTGGCCCTGACTGCGTGGGCATGCATGTTGGCCGGGAGTGGCTTGTGCTGGCCCTCATATGCTTCTTTAATGGCAGAGACCATCCAGCGGGATATGGAAGCCTTAGAGGCCTGATAGCCTGGCCTCGAGCGGCCAAACGTGACAAACAGGGCATCCGACTTGCGGAAGCCCTTTGTCCTATTCAAGTAGAATTTTAGGGCACGCCTGCCATCCAGGCAGTGCAGCACTCTCTGTGCTTCGTCCTTGGGATCGGAAAAGAACGTAGGAAAGACTATTTCCTCATTCAAGTGAAATGCAGACAGAACCTTGGGCAGGAATGCCAGGTGCGTCCATATGACAACCTTGTCCTTGTGAAAGGTGGTATATGGTTCAGTGGCGACCAGCGCCTGAATGTCACTGCGAGCCGAGGTAAGACCGACTAGTAACGCCGTCTTGATGGTGATCAGCCTAATGTCCACTGACGCCATTGGCTCGAATGGTTTGTGCGCCAGGGTGCCCAAGACTATATTAAGGTCTCCTGAAGGGCGGGTAGAGCCTAGCGAGACCCGTCAGATGTTTGACTATGGGGTTGGAGGAGGAAAAAAATGCCTTCCGAGTTCCTGTAAGCCCCAATGGCTGCGAGGTATGTACGGCAGGTGTCGACCTGTACTCCCGAATGAGCGAGGTGCGCCTAAAAGGAGAGCACGTCGTCCAAATTGCAGGCCAAGGGGTCAATTCCCTTGGAATCTGCCCAGTGGCAGAACCTGGTCCATTTGCTCTTGTACTGAGCACTGGTGGCTTTGCTCCTGGCGCTCTGTATGATATCCAGATTGGCCTGTGAGAGGCTAAGGTGCCGAATCGTTACCTGCTCAGGTACCACGCTGAGAGTTCTAGTTTCCCTGGCTCGGGTGGATGATTCTGCCTCCCTGCTGTGCCAGAAGATGTGCTGAGCCCGTCGAAATGTGTATAGGTGGCACCTACGAGAGGCTGAGGAGCTCTAAAAACCATGGCCTGGCCGGCCACCATGGAGCTATCAGAATGATGAGGAGTCAGTGAGACTCCTTGATCTTGCAAATTACTCTGTATCAGAGGAGTGGGCGGAAAGGCGTAGGCTTTCATGCCAGTCCACTGTAGGTGAAATGCATTGCCCAGCAAGCCAGGGCCCTTTCCTTGCAAGGATGCGAATTGGGGACACTTGTGCCAGGTGAGAAAGAGATCCACGTGGGGATGACCCCACCTGTTGAAGATCTCCCGAGTGACGAGGTGGTTTGGCTGCCACTCGTTATTGTCCGCTCCCAGCCTGCTGAGCCAGTCCGCCTCCAGGTTGGATTCCGCCGGGAGGTGGACTGCCGAGAGGTAAATTTCATTTTCCAAGGCCCATTCCAACATGCTCAGACCTGCCAGCACCTCAGGTGTAAACCTGGTAGTCTGTTCACCCTCAGACATGGTGCCGGTATTGTCTTTATCACTGCGTTTAGGGGCCCCCTCAGGCATAAGCTGATATCAGAGCAAAGACCCTCGAGAACTGGCCCGGTATCAGAGACACGGTGCCCCACAGCTAAGGGATTGGAAGGATCGGTGCACACCTCGGACACAAGGCCGGTAGCTACCCGAGCCTTGGTACCCTTGCTGGCAACAAAGCCTACTAGGCCCCTCCCGCTAGGCCATCTTCCAGGGAAGGAGTTACCCTTGAGGGGTGCTTTCGAGAACAAGGTACTTACCTTCTTTGTCTTTCTCCTTATGTACTCGTTTATGTGGTCCGGGGGATATCAGTTAATCCGCTCTATCCACCTTGCCAGCCGGTTCTTCAGGGACCGGGGTGTAAGCGTGTTGCCAACTGAACAACCTTCCCAGCCGTGGTCTTCACCGAAGGCAGATCGCGTGTGGGTCTGATGTAGGGAAAGAACCGTCACAGGCCAGGCACCTATTGAAGCGTGTTGCGGCCGACATGCGCCAGGGAGGGGCGTGGCACCAGTGGACGGTGTACACACAATCCTAAACAAGAAAGGAAATAAAGATAATTATTGAAACATTATTGGGACAAATATCCCTAGGGAAGCCTTAACACACGTGGAATTACGGGCCACACAAAGGCCTCAACCACAGCGTTGGTGAGGCAGGTCTGCTCCAGCCGCTGCAGGAAAGAGGACTGAGGTGCAGCGTCGGTGGGCAGAGTCAGGGGGCCTCACGCAATTACATTTAAAGGGGAAAGATGTTTTTATAGGTGAAGGTACCATTCCAGTCCCTAGCGAGGTACGCCCATACAGTATGGAGGAAATGTAAGTGTTACTCACCGGAGTGACTAACATACTCCTAGTCCATAGTCCCCTTTCCTCCATACTGTATGGGAATCCCTCGATGGGGACGGGAACAGAACCTTTTTCACCTGAAAAATAACACTTTCCCTTTAAATTAATACGCAGGGGCGTGGCCCTGGGAGCACGCGCTCCCCTGACCCTGCCCACCGTCACCACACCTCAGTCCCCTTTGAGGCGTCGGCTGTATTAAACTGCACAACCTTGCTGCTCTTTTTTTAGGGTGAAGGATGGAGGGACGAAAAAGGGACTATGGACTAGGGGTACGTTAGTCACGTCGGTGAGTAACACCCAACTAATCCTACATCCCGTCCCCTTTCCCCCATCCTGTATGGGTGACGACAACCAATATAACCACCCTGGGGAGGAGAGATTGACACCTTAGGCAAACAGATTACACAGGACAGCCTGGCCAAATGCCGCGTCAACCCTGGCGCTGGTAACCAGATAAAGCCTGCAGAAGTCTGATGGGGTGGCCCATGTCGCCGCCCTGCTAATCACTTGCCACAGTACATGATGCTGAAAGGCAAAAGCTGCTGCCTTGGCCCCGATGGCGTGAGCCTGCATGCACCTTGGTGATTCGTTGTGCCGAGCCTTGTACGCCTCCTGGATGGCTGCAGTCATCCTCTAGCTACTGGAGTTTTGGACGCTTGCTTTCCAAGCCTTCACCTGCCAAATGTGACAAATAAGGAGTCTGCCTGGGAAAGTCCTTGGTCCTGTCAAGGTAGAATTTTAGTGTTCTTCCGACGTCCAAACAGTGAAGAGCCTTCTCAGCGTCTTCCTTGGTGTTGTGGAAAGAAAGTGGGGAGCACAATTTCTTTAATGTGGAAGGAGGAGACCACCTTTGGTAGGAGCCTGGGGTGAGTGCGGAGCACAACCTTGTCCCGATGAAAAAACAGTATAGGTCTTAGAAGCCACCAGAGCCTGAATGTTGCTAACTCTGCAAGCTGAAGTAAGCCCCACTGGTAGCACTGTCTAGAGCGTGACCAATTTGATGTCCACTGTGGCCATGGGCTCGAACGGTTTGTGCGCAAGTGCGCCAAGAACACTGCTGAGATCCCAGACTGGGTGCGGGTGTCTGACAGGAGGGTACAGACTGGTTAACCCCGCTAGATGCCTCTTCACTACTGGATTGTCCAACAAGAAGGTAAATTTATCTAAGTTCCTGTGTGCGCCAATAGCCGCTAGCTATGTCTGGCAGGTGTCGACCGAGACCCCTGGCTAAATACGCAGAGAAAGACAACACCTGGTCCAGTGTGCAAGATAGCGGGTCCACTCCTTTTCCTTTGGACCAGAAACAGAACCTGGTCCATTAACTTTTGTACTGCTTTTTGAGTAGCCCGACTCCTGGCTCTCTGGATGATTTCCAGGTTGCCCAGAGACAGGAAGAGATGTTGAGTCCCCTGCTCAGATACCAGGCTGCTATGGCTAGCCTCTCCGGGCAGGCGTGAAGGACCACCCCCCCCCCCACTCCGCTGTGCCAGGAGTGGGCTTTTCCCGAGTGGAAGATGAACTTCTGGCTGTACCGACAGCTGTCAAAGGTCTGAGAACCATGTCCTGGTCGGCCACTGAGGCGCTGAGAGAAGGAGACACAGCCGCTGGGTCTGCATGATCTTGCAAATAACCTTGTGGATGAGAGGGATAGGAGGAAATGCATACACACCCACATCCCTTCCCAGGGGATCTGAAGCGCGTGCCCGAGGGAGCCACTCCCTTTTCCCCCCCACAAGACGCATACTGCTGACCAGTCTGGTTGCTCTCCATCGCAAACAGGTCTGTGACATGGTGACCCCACCTGCTGAAAGTGTCTCGAAGGACTCGCTCGTTCACTTGCCATTCGAAGTCGGCGGTGCCCAACCGACAATCTATCCACCTTCTGGTTCGATTCCCCCAGCAGATGCACGGCTGAGATCCAGAGGTCCTGCGCAATCACCTACTCCCAAATGCTAAGATCCAGCCTGCATAGGAGCAGGGATCTGGTGCCCCCCTGCTTGCTGAAGTAGTACATGCAGGTAGAATTGTCAGTCCGAATGCAAACTGCAATGCCCCTGACCATTGGGAGGAACGCGTTGAGTGCGAGCCAAATGGCCATAATTTCCAGCCAGTTGATGTGATTTTGTTGGTCGGTCTGGGACCACAGACCGTGCACAGAATGTGTCCCCCAGGGTAGCGCCCCACCCATGGAGTGATGAATACGTAGTTATAGCATGCTCCGGCGGAGGCAGCCTGAATGGTCTGCCCACCATGAGGTTTGTGTCCTGCTGTAGGTGAGCAGGTACAGTGACTGGGGCTGCTTGATAACCTGACTCCGGATCCCAGGGTGCCGAAAAAATGCAGCTGCAGCCTTCTCATTCGCAGCCTTGTGTAAGGGTTGGCCAAAAGGCATGCCGCCAGTACTATCAGCAGGTGCTGGTACCACCAGGCCGTAGTTCTGATAAGGAAGTGAGCAACAGAGGATTTGATCGCAACCACCTTCTCCCTCATGGGGAATACCTTCTGCTTCTGAATAACCCACAGCAGCCCCAAAAAAACCAGTGTTTGTATAGAACAGAGCTGAGACTACTGGAAATTGACTGAAAACCCCAGTTCGTAGAGTAGTCATGAGTCTGCCCGCTGAGTACCTGACCTGCTCCGGGCCCCCCCCCCCTCAGACTAATGAGTCATCAAGGTAAGGATATACATGAAGGCCTTCCGACCTGAGCAGGGCCGCCACCGTGCTCATCGGCCTTATGAATACCCCTGGCGCAGAGTTCAGGCCGAATGGCAACACCTTGTATTGAAAATTCAAACCCATGACCTGGAACCTGAGGAAGGACCGATGAGGCTGCACTATGGGGACATGTAAATATGCATCTTTCAGATCCAGGGAGCATGTCCAGTCCCTCCCACACAGCGTCTCCGCTATAAGAGCTGGCATCGCCATTTTTTACTTCTGCAGAGGTAGGCACAGATTTAGGAAAGAAAGATCTAGGACCTCTGGCAGGCCCGCCTGGTTCTTTTTCTGAATAGCAAAGATCCAGGAGTAAAAGCCCTGTCCCTGCTGAGGGAGAGGAACCTCCTCCACCGCCTCGATCCGCACAAGGGAACTTATCTCTGCTAAGAGTGAAGGACTCCTTATCTGTGGGAGGGTGGGGGAGGGGAAAGGGGAGGGCATGGCAGGGGAAGCCAGAAGCCTGAGGACACTACCGAAATCGAATTCCCAAAACTTGAGTGCCAAGCTTGACTGTGCAGGGCCAACCTGCCCCCGAATGTGGATCTGAAACAAGCAGTTATTGCTTTTTTGGGTCTGAGGCAGATGACTGGGAGGGGTACTGAAAAAAGCCCTTGTGCGAAGACTTCTGGTGCTTTCACCTATGTTGACTGGGCGACCTGTCCGGTTGCCTGGCCCGGCAGTCCTGGAAACCCCAGAAACCGCCAAAGGAATGCCTTCTTTCTGTCTGATCAAGAGTGGCCCTGTGCTAAGATTTTGGCTGCTGGCTTGGCGAGGATTGTCAGGGATTTGGCAGTCTGTGAGCTGCTCTTTTTATCGAGTTCCTCATCAGTGGTGGAGTGAAACAAGTCGCCACCCTCAAGAATCAGGTCTAGGATTCTGTCCTGAACATCCGGGTTGAATCTGGTCGCCTTGAGCCATGCTGTCCTTTGCATGTCAGTGGCCACACAGATTGCCCTGCTAGCGGTATCTATGTGCGCCAGCTTGGCTTCCATGATGTCCTGCCTTGAAAGAGGCTTATTTGTCGATGGAATATCCGGGAAGAAGTCTGCAATTTCCCTCCACAGCCATTGATTAGCAGCTGCCAGGATGACATCAGCGTTGGCCTGACTGAGGTGGAGCCCTGCATTAGAGTACAACTTCCCATAAGCCGCAAGCATTTCTTCTTCCTTGTCCAGTAGTGCTGAAATTGAGGTGCTCTTGGTAGGGGTCTAAGGCTTGGAGAACATAGACACTGCTGCAATGACAGACGACAGTGGCTGCACTGACAAGAGCAGAGTGTAATCCTCCAACTGCCTGAATTTTTCATCTAGCCTTTTATTTGTTGGCTCAGTGGAGTGGTGCTTGATCTAACCTTTCTTCGCCAGAGCCTCCATGTCCTTCTGCAACGGGATGCCAGATTGGGATTCCGCCAGTACCCCTGACTCTGGCAGCTCCTTCTGGGGTTGAGGGATGCCCAGGCATTCAGCTAGGACCGCAATCCTATCATGGAATGCCCTCGCCGAAGAAGGCATGTCCTGCTCCTCCTCCTCAGTGTCTTGTTGGCAACGCGAGTTAGAAGGAGTCCCTGGGTCCGCAGGCATTAGGTCTGCTGCTGGAGTTGGCCCAGGCGCTAGAACCGGAGGTGTAGGTGCTGCAAACAGAACTACCATAGGCAAGGGCAACGGTGGTGGTGGTGGTGGTGCAACAGACTGTGCAGGCACCAGCTGAGGTGGAGGTGTGGGCGTCATCTCCTGAATTATGCCTTTAAGAATGTTCCCCATCTGCAGAGATGGCATAAAGGTCAACAACTTGTAGAAAAAACTATCCTTGGAAGCGAGCTGGGTGCAATCCTGCACTGGCGCCAGTGGAGTAAAGGCCTGTTGTCTGCCCCCACCTTGGGAGAACATGCCCTCATGGTAGTGTGCTGGACCCGTGAAGGTCGGGTATGAAGTGGTCCATGAGATCAGTCATAGAAACCCAATCTGTCCTGGCCATAGGTTTGCGCCTTTGCAGTTCGCACTGTTGGTGGGCTTCTGACCTGGTCGGGATAGTTTCCTGCCTTTGGTGGTCCGCCATCTTGTTTGTGCCTTCCGCATGTGGGACAGTGGACGACGCGAGCCTGGGCTCGGCCTGCATGCCTGAACGCATCCGCTCCGCCCCAACCCTGTACATCAAGCGTAGGCCTGCTAGACAGTTGGCCCTCGGCCGTGGGGCCGGTAGTGCCGTCTGCACTGTGTCTAGGCGCCCATCAGGCGTGTGCCCAGGAACAGAGCTAAGCCCCTCGGGATGTGTTGTGGTACCGGGGCCAGCAGGCTCCTCTGTAGCAAAGCCAGTAGGGCCCTTAGACTCCTCGACAGTTAAGCCGGTAGCTACAAGAGCCTCAATGCTCTTCCCGTCGGTCCACGGATCCGACTGACCCCTCCCATCAACAGGCTTCCCTGGGAAGGGGTGGCCCCTGCGGGGTGCTTTTGAGAAGAGTACGCTTACCTTCCCCAGGAAGGAGTCTTCGTGTGTACGTATTCCTTAATGCTCTCTGGCGGAGTCCTGGAGAACAAATCCCTCCACCGCGCAAACCTGTTTGAGGGACAGGGGCCTGCGAGCGTTACATGCCGAGCTGCTTTCCCATCCGTGCTCTTCCCCACGGCACCGGAGGCAGAGGGTGTGCAGATCAGAGGTGGGAAAGGAACCGTCACATGACAGGCACCTGCTACCGACAGCCGCAGCTGACATGCGCCAGGGCCAGGACTAGGGCACTGGTGGACGGTGTTCCCAAAAAGCTGAAAATTATAAAAAGCAAAAGATCAGGGAAAGCGCATGAAATTAAGAGGCCTCACCCAGGAGCGCTGGTGGAAACGGTCTGCTCCCGTCGATGCAGAAAAGAGGACTGAGGTGTGGCAGTGGTGGGCGGGGCTAGAGGAGCACACGTTTCCAGGGCCATGCCTCGTGCGCGTCTAAATTTAAAGGGAAAGTATTCTTTTTCTGGTGAAGAAGGTTCCATTCCCGTCCCTAGCAAGGGACCCCTATACAGGATGGAGGAAAGAGGACGGGACATAGTACGAGATTTAGCAATACCAATATATGGGACAGATTATTAAAGGTAATCTTATGCTAGGTCATTAAAGTTCAGTTATTTATTTATTTTTTTTTTTTAAAACATGGTAATTGAGAAGTTAAACCCACTTTGAATAAGTAGAAGTTAAAGGCAAAACAAGCTAGCATCTATGGCACAGAGATATGGGGCTATCAACCAGTAAACAAACTGTCACAGAGAAATTAAAGTTACTCACTGTAGTGACTAGAGTTCTCAGTCCTTGGTCCCCTTTCGTCCATCCTTGTCGGTGTTCCCCAACATGGGAACGGTACCGGAAACTTTGGCAGTGAAAAATTGAGCTGCCGCTTTAAAATTTAGTGCAGCGTGTGGGGAGGGGCGCAGCCGGGCGTGGGAATGCCCCCCCCCCACAAAGTCCAGTCCTCTGGCGCCTCACCGGAGTTCCCTTTTTAACACATTGGACGCTTTAATGCCTGGCTATACTGAATACTTCAGCCCGTGGCTTACAAGTGTGGGAAGGTGAATGGGGCGTATGGAGGAAAGGAGACTAAGGATTAGGAGTACTCTAGTCACTACAGTGAGCAACTTCAATTACTTTTACGTCCCGCCCGCTTTTCCTCCACCCTTGTGGGTGATTCCACCGAACAAGAACATAGGGTGGAGCTGTGACAACCTGCTTCATATCTAGTATGAAGCAAGAAGGTTTTTTAGAACCGCCTGACCGAACTCTGCATCTCGCCTGGAACTTGGATCCAGGAACTAGTGCTCACAGAACGGAGTGGCCTAAGAAACTGCCCTGCTGACGACATCTCAAAAACCATGTCTCTTAAACGTGACGGCCGTGGTCTTAGCTCGGTCTGCATGGGCATGGCTCCCCTCAGGAACCAGTTTGCCCATGGCTGTATATGCCTTTGAAATGGCCTGGACCATCCAACAGGTGATAAGAAGCTTTGGAAGCCTGGGAGACGTGCCCCCAAAAGTGATTAGCAATGCCTCAAACCGACTGAAGGATTTTGTCCATGAGAAGTAGAACTTGAGGACTCTTGAGGTCTAAGGAATGCAAAGTCCTTTCAGCATCCGACTGCGGCGTATGAAAGAACAGCGGTAGGCAGATTTCCTCATTCAAATGGATTGGAGAGACCACCATGGGCAAGCTGAGTGTGCAAGATGACCTTGTCGTTATGTAGCAGGGTGAAGGGCTTGCATGATGACAAAGCTTGCAGCTCGCTGAAGTGAGCGCCACCAATACTGTCTTCAACGTCACCAGCCTGATGTTCATAAGGCCACTGGCTCAAAAAGATTGAGCTGCAAGAACCACATTTAGATCCCAGACCGGATGAGGCCTATATACCGAAGGTAAGAGCCTGGACAACCCATGAGGTGGGCCTTAACCACCAGCCTGGCTGCTGAAAAAATCATGCTCTTGGGAATTCATGTAGGCCCAAATGGTCACCAAATAGGTGCGGCAGGTATCGACCTGAACGCTAGACCAAGCTAGATTTGCGGAAAAAGCAAGCACATCGGCAAGGGCGCAGGTAAGGGGGTCCATACCCTTGATGCAAGCCCAGTGGCAAAATCTTGTCCACTTACTCTTGTACTGGGCCTGCGTGGACGGCCTCCTGAATGATGCCACAGTTGTCCTCAGAGAACTGATCATAGTGGAGTGTCAGCTAGTCGGGAACCAGGCCACTAGGGCCAGCCCGACCAGGTCTGGGTGCTCCACTGCCCCGCCCTGTTATGTCAGGAAGTCCCTGCTGGGGATCGGAAGATGGACCGGTCCCTGGGAACACAACTGCAGCAGATCCGAGAACCATGCCCTCGACGGCCAGTGCGGGGCGATCAGGAGGAGGATGAGGGTGCAGCCCACCGACACCCGATGTTAGGCAGAATTGCATGCAGTACCATCTGGGACCACCACATACAATTAGGGCTACAGGTTTAAGGAAAAACAACCTTTGGTATAAGTCTGTACTACACAGGTTTTGGTAGCGAGCCGAGCAGCCAGGCTTATCTCAAGAGAGAATGTGAGCAGTAAAAGGATGTTACACAGAGGTCTTACAATCGCAGTGGTTCAAGTAGACACTTACACTCAAGGTTTCTTGGTAAAACACTAATTTATTACAGTCATTTAGAAAACATTCACTAGAAGGAGGCAACTTAATATTATACACAAACACTTCAATATCAAACCAATAAGTTTGAGTAAATTAGGCTCCCCTGAAATAGGAGCAAAATGGCATTTCAGTCACTTTAAATAGGATTTTAAAAGGCACAAGTTAATAAAAATAGTTCACAAATACTTTCTTAGGCAGTGCAAATAGTTTCAGTTCACAATAGGCCGAGGCCAAAGTGAATGGGCTAGTGTCTTGGATAGGAAAGAGCAGTTCTTGTAGTACCCAGTAAAGTCTTTGCCAAAGTTCTCAGAAGTAGTTTGTACAAAAAAGAATCATATGTTGGGTCACAAGCTGATTAGGCCTGCAGTTGGGAAAGTTTCACGAACTTTCATTGCGAGAGATAAGTTCTCTCAATCGGGTTGGCACAGCACCTTAATATGAAGAAAAGATGCCGCTGAAGACGTTGGTTCCTGGCAGTTCCTGCAGATCTCACTGTTCCTGAGCCTCAGAGTTGGGGACAAGAGGGAGGACGTCCTGCACTGCACGGGGACTGGTCAAACAAGCTTGCAAAATGGAAGATCTTTGGTTCGAGTAGCAGTCGTCAAGCACACAAACTGATGTCCTTCCCCCTGGTTAAACCTAACCAGGTCCGAGAATGGTATCCAGGTGGCTTATGAGTTGATTGGTCCCACTAACTCAAAGGAAGAAGTCGTCCTTGAAGGGGCTCCTCTGTCGAGATGAACTTGGCAATTCGGACCTGCAGCAGGTCTTCACCGGGCAAACCAATGGTCCAGAAGTTACAGCAGCCATCCTCTTCCAGTTCGTATTCAGTTCTTTCGTTCCAGTGGTCGACTCTGCTTTCCAGTCCAGGAGACTCGCCTTTTAAACAGTTTTCTCCCTTTCATTCCAGCCTAGCTGTCACTCACCCTGCAGGGTGGCTGTCCTTGCCGGACAGTCACCCATCCAATCACGCCAGAGTGCATTTGGGTCTCCTAGGAGACTAAGCACAGGGAGTTTCTGGCACCTCCCTCACTTCCTGCCCACCCTAGACACTCAGGCGCCAGAGGCAGTCTTCAGTCCTAAAGCCCGCCAACGGCATACGAACAAAGGGACCAAACCTGGTTTGGCGCGCAGAGAAACTCTAGAAGGACCTTTCCAAAAAGAAACAGTGAAAAAAGAAGACTGGGACCTGTTTAAACAAAGGGTCTTAAGGCGCCATCTTGAAAAACATAGTTCCAGCGATTTTTATCTACCGGTGTTCGCGATCGGGAAAATTCATGGTAGTTCGTTGTAAAACCACTGCCACCAGCCATTTCGATAGGAAAGGGTAGCAATTGACTGCTACATGAGCTTCTAGACACAGGGGATACTAGGTAACCCCTCCAGCACTCCATTGTAAGATGGGGTGTGCTGGGTCTAGGAATTTAAAAAGACTAGTAAAGTCAATTTAACCTTACATTCTCTGGGAAAGAGTAGTTGATCCCAGAGAAGGTATTGAAACCTTTTGGAAGTCTAAAAAGACATCCCTGTGTCATTGCACTGAGGGTTATGTGACACATAAAAAAGATGATGCCTATGGAGTTGTCTAAAACTCCATAACCAAAAGAAATAAACACAGAAAAACAGAATTATAAAGTTCAAAGCCCCAAAGTTTAGCAAAAAGCTGGAGGGCTCCAAGGTAAAGGGAATTAGCACATTTATGAGAATTCTCCCTAACACCCGGAACTTGCGGAGGGTCCACTGAAGCAACAGTGGACAAGGAAACGCATAGCACCTGCGGCCGTGCCAGCAGAGCTGGAACACATCCCCCAGAGAACCCCAACCTCAGCCCACCCAGGAGGCAAACCGGGGGAACTTGGAATTCAGAGATGTGAATAAGCCCAGATCCGGAAACCTCCATCTCTGGAACGGGGGCAACAAGGAGTTGATGTGTAACTTCCACTCATAGGTGTTTAACCCTAAGCGACTGAGCTGGTCCACTTCCGCATTGCGGTCCCCCAGGAGATGGACCGCAAATCCAAATCCCTTCCGTAAGGGCCCATTTCCAGATTGCCACTGCCTTCATGCACACGAGGGGGTGGGTGCAGGGGGGTGGATAGGTGCCACCCTGCTTGTTCAGGCAAAACATTTAAGTGGTATAGTCAGTCTGGACCAAAAACACTGTTATGCTCACTCCGTATCCATGGGGCGCCACACGATACTGGATGGAGGTCTATGTTAGGGAAAATTCTCATAAATGGGATGAAGGATGACTGCATGGCATACTTGGATGGCATTGCAGTATTAAGCCCTGCATGGAAAGAACATATTGATCTCCTGCGATATGTTTTGCAGGCTCCTGAGCAGGCCCATCTGACCATAAAGGCAAGTAGATGTCAAATTAGTCAGAGTAAAGTGGTATACCTTGGTCATGAGGTAGGAGGAGGTGAGATAAAGCCATTGCCCAGCAAAGCACAAGCTGTGCAAAACTGGGCCACCCCTACTACTCAAACCCAGGTGAGAGCTTTCCTAGGTCTCACTGGGTACTACAGGAATTTCATAGAGAACTATGGGTCCAAAGCTTCTCCCTTGAATGGGATATCCTCTCCAAAATTCCCTAAAAAGGTTAAAAGGAATGAGGAGTGAAATCAAGCCTTTAAAAACCTGAAGAAAGCCCTTTGTCAAGCTCCAGTCCTAAGAGCTCCTGATTATCACCAACCCTTCATTGAGCAGACAGATGCCTCCAATATACGTATAGGTGCAGATGAGAAAGGTAGGGAGCACCCCATTTGCTTCACCAGTATGAAACTGAAGGAACCAGAAACAAGGTAGGCAACCATAGAGCGTGAATGTTTTGCCATTGTGTGGTCTCTGAAGAGGTTTAGACCATACTTGTATGGATCTACCTTTGTGATTCAGACAGACCACCAACCCTTGAGATGGTTAATGCAAATGAAAGGGGAGAACCCAAAACTTCTAAAATGGTCAATCTGCCTGCAAGGGTTTGATTTCACCATTGAGCACAGAGCATGATGTCACCACCAAAATGCTGATGGTCTCTCTAGGATGTTTTTAACCGACAAGAGGTAGAGATTCATCCAGGAGTGGATTAAATCCTCCTGTCCCTTAGTCTGGGGGTGGGGTGGGCGAGTGTTAGGGAGAATTCTCATAAATGGCTAATTTCCCTTACCTAATGAGTCCCTCAGCAGCTTTGCTGGATTTGTAGGATTTAATTTTTTCACCTGGTAAGAGTGTGAGCCTTTTTCCCACTCTTGCATGTATTTTGCTGTGTGTGTGTTTTACCATTTGTGTGATCTTGGGCTCTTGAGCATCACCTACTCCATGAGCATCTTTTTTATATGTGTTGCACAGAACCTTCAGTGCAGTGACACAGTGTTGTCTTTTAGACTTCCCACTGACTCCCATTTTTCTGGGACTGACTGTCTACCAGAAACATGTAAAGTTGCCATTAACTTTATGTAGTCTCTTTAAATCACAGACCCAGTACAAACCATATTACATGGAGTATTGGAAAGGGTGAATTCCTATCCCTTTTTGTCCGTCTCTTGGAGCACTGGTTCGCTCCCTTTACATCAAGACTTGGCTGGTGGCTGTGGTAACTACGCTAACTTTTCTATTTCTAAATACATTTTATTTTTGCTACGGCTAGGTTTATTCGCCATTTCTTTTTGTTAAAGTCTTTCTCGTGTTTCTCTCTGCGCGCCAAACTGGGGTTGATTCCTTTGTTTGCCGTCTTTTCGCAGGCTTCTGCACAGAAGCCCTCCTTAAGGCGCCTGAAAGTCTGGGTAGGCAGGATGTGAGGGAGGGGTCTTAGGACCCCTGCCATGGGTTCCCTTGGTAACCCAAGTCGCACTCCTTTTTGATTGGCTGGGTGACTGTGCTTGCCAGGTCAGCCACCCTGCTGTGTGATTGACAGCCAGGCTGTATGAAAGGGGGAAAAACTGCATAAAAAGCAGGTCTCTGGGACTGAAAAGGCAGAGTCGCCACTGGAACGAAAGGACCAACGAGGAGCTGATGGAAGAGGATTCAGTCGCGACTGAACCGCCCGGTGAAGCCCTGCTGCAGGTCCGAATCTTCAGAACTTGACGACAGAAGATCCTCCAGGAAACTTCTTCCCTTGAGCTGGTGGGACCAACCAGTTCGCCCAAACTGCAAGCCAGGACCCCTCCTCTGGTCGAATTCGCTGTACAGAGCTACAGTGGGCCGGATAGCCAGGAAGGTCGGACCGTGCTTGGGTTTTAAGGAGCACACCTTTTATTGGTTGCTTTGCTCTGCTGCTGGTTTCTTCCCTGGGTAGTGCAGGACCCTCCAGTCTTCCTACTTCGTGTCAGTCCGACAGTCGCTTCAGGAACCGTGAGCCTGCAGGAACTACCAGGAACATCCACCTCAGCTACAGCTTCCTCTCCGTTTTAAGGTACTGTGCAAATCCGGTTGTTAGTTATGTTTAGCCGCAGTGAAAGTCTTTGAAATCTTTCTCCAATCCGAAGACTTGTCCTTCTCTTTGAACTAACTTTTCTACCGACCAACCTCATCCGGAATCTGTAGCACGAACTTTCCCGCGAACGACCCTGAACCGTGTGATCTTGAGCAAAAGACTTTTGTCCTATTAACTTTGGCCCTAAGCCTTTTCTACCGGATTCTATCACTGTAGTTCCTCTTGCTCAATTACCCCGAGTACTTACCTGTTGGTGTGGTGCAATTTCTATCAACTTTGTCGTTCCCTCCCTATTTAAATTGCTGGAGTGCCATTTTGCTCCCACTTCATTTTGTGAGCTTAAACTTGCCTGGAATTTAAGGGAAGTGGTGTGGTGTATTAAGAGTGTGATTTTTAAACTGCTTATAATAGTGTAATGTAATACAACTGAAAAGTAAAATGACAATGCATTACTTACCGTAAAAGCATTTCTGATGGTTGTATCTGCTTAGATTCACATGCTGTGCATAGTCCGACATCCAGTGGTCACTGCAGAGTATTGCATTTTGTTTTTCGTAGTCGAAAAGGGGACGTCGACAAGGCGTGTCTGTAACACTATCCCTATAGTGACGTGCAGTGTACCCACAATCCCTCATGCGTTGAGGTCCCTCTGTTTGTATTTTTTCTGCCCTGAGGGATCCTTCTATACGTGAGTGAGTACAGAAAAGATGGAGAGATGTATAAAGATGTCTATGTTCCTTCCGTCCGAGCGGGGAGGAAGGGTGGGCGCATGTGAATCTAAGCAGATACAACCATCAGAAATGCTTTTACGGTAAGTAATGCATTGTCTTCTGATGTTTGTTAATCTGCTTAGAATCACATGCTGTGCACAGACTAGCGAGCAGTACCCGAAGTTGGAGGAGGGTTGTGAGAAGGAACAGTAGAGAAAAGATGTCTTAATACTGCTTGTCCCACCACCTGGGAATCAGATCTAGAGTGAGCATCTAGACAGTAGTGTTTTGCAAAGGTGTGTACAGAACTCCAGGTTGCAGCTTTGCAAATGGACTCAAGGGGAACGTTTGCAATGAATGCTATGGATGCCCCAGTGCCTCGAGTAGAGTGTGCTCTTGGCTTGAAGGGTAGTTCTCTCTTAGCAAGAGAGAAACAGAGAGTGATGCATTGAACAATCCATCCAGAAATAGTGGACTTTGAAACTGCATCTCCTTCTCTTCCTGCTGCCACCGAGACAAAGAACTGGTTAGTCTTTCTCAGTGGCCTAGTTCTTTCCATATAAAACATGACAGCTCTGCGCACATCAAGTGTATGCAGGCTTTTTTTCTCCCAAATTGGAAGGGTTTTGAAAGAATGTTGGTAGTTCTATTGACTGGTTGACATGGAATTTCTATATGAATTTCAGTGCAAACCTTGGGTGTGTGCGTAGAACCACCTTATCTTTGTGAACTGTAATGAAGGGGTCTAGAATAGAAAGAGCCTGTAGTTCACTTACTCTCCTAATGGAGGTGATAGCTATTAGCAAAGCAGTCTTAAGGGTGAGGTCCTTAAGAGTTGCCTTGTGCATGGGTTCAAAGGGTGAGCCCATGAGCCTGGTAAGTACCACATTAAGGTCCCAGCCGGGAACTGGGTTTGCTATCGGAGGGTGTATTCTCTTTACCCTCTCCATGAAGGCTTTGATAACTGGGACTTTCCACCATGACACCTTAAGTTGAGAGGTGGTGTATGCAGAAAGTGCCGCTAGATGGACTTTAATAGAATTGAACACTAGACCTGAGTCCAGTAAATGGGTCAGGTACAGGACAATTTGTGT
The DNA here is from genome assembly GCF_040938575.1 of Ambystoma mexicanum. NCBI lineage: Eukaryota > Metazoa > Chordata > Amphibia > Caudata > Ambystomatidae > Ambystoma > Ambystoma mexicanum. The sequence continues at coordinate 667,256,682 of NC_090929.1, forward strand.
GGGAGAGCAGTGGACTGGGTTGATGCTCTTACCTCTACACCAGATGACAAATATCTTCCACTCGCTAGAGTAGCAGTGGCGAGTGTTGGGTTTTCTAGCTTCTTTGAGAAGGTCCATGCATCTATGGGGGAGTTGTAAATGGCCAAATTCTATGACCCCAGGAGCCAGGCTGCTAAATTCATGTTCTGTGGGCATGGGTGTAGTGTCTTGCCCTTGTCCTGTAACAGCAAGTTGTACGGGCAGGGCAGTTTCACTGGTGGGGACAGGGACCTCTCCATCAGGTGAGCAAACCATGATTGGCGGGCCCACATCAGGGCTATCGGTATCATGGTGACTGGTTCCTGGTGCATCTTGTGCACTATCTTGTTCATCAGAGGAGTCGGTGGAAAAGCGTAAAATTTCCCTGACCATGGTATCCAGAGACCGTTCCCCTTGGAGCGGTTCTGTGGGTATCTGGAGGCGTAATCTAGGCATTGTGAGTTCTCCAGAGTTGCGAACAGGTCTATTTCTGGGAAGCCCCATTGTGTGAAGACGTCGTAGATGATGTCTTCGTGTAACCGCCATTCGTACTCTGAGGGCAGAGTGAAGTCTCTGCTGAGTTCGTCTGCTAGCAGATTGAGTTCCCCTGGTACATGTGACAATAGGAACATGTGTCTGAGAGCCCACTTCCAGATGTTCTGGGACAGCTTGGACAGTCCTGGAGAGTGAGTGCCCCTTTGCTTGTTGAGGTAGTACATGGCTGTGGTGCTGTCCGTGAGGACCATCACTGTCTTCCCTTGTAGGTGTGTCTGGAAGGCTTTTAGTGCCTTGAACACCGCAAGTAGCTCTAATAAGTTTATGTGTTTTGACGCTACGCTCGGAGTCCAGACTCCGTGAGCAGTCTGATGGGATAGGTGAGCCCCCCATCCTGTGAGGGATGCGTCAGTGGTTAGAGTGGCTTCCACTGCGGGGGGTGGCGAATGGTTTCCCTATTACCAGGTTTTCCTTTGACGACCACCGTAGCGAGAGAACCAAAGCCTGCAAGACCACCACTAGATCCTCCCATTGTCCGCTGGCCTGCGGTACCAAATAAATACATGACGCCATCATTCCTAGCAAGCGCATTGCTTTGCGTACCATCACCTCCCGACCGGCCACATATTGAGGGATCTGAAAGAGCATATTTTGGACCCTCTCGTTGGAGGGGAAGACGAGGCCGTCCTTTGTTCGAATTAGAGCCCCTAGGAATTGTTTGATTTGGCTGGGGTCTAAGCTGGAATTCTTCTCGTTGATGGAGAAGCCCAGTTGGAATAAAAGGTCTGTCTTCTGGGTGTTTGAGAGGCATGTCTCGTAGGACTCCCCTGTTATGAGCCAATCGTCGAGGTAAGGGTATACCGGTTTGGACAACCTGCGCAGGTGGGCCGCTGCCACTGCCAGTACCTTCGTGAATACCCTCGGTGCAGAAGGGTAGCACTCTGAACTGGTAGTGTTTGCCCTCTATCATGAACCTGAGGTATTTTCTGTGCACTGGCAACATCAAAATATGAAAGTATGCATCTTTCATGTCTAGTGTTGTCATGTAGTCCCCCTGCGATAGCAGGGGAATTACCTCCTGTAATGTTACCATACAACATTTTTGTGGTTTTAAAAATTTGCAAATTTGTTCGCTGGGCGCAGATCTAGTACAGGGCGCATGGTTAGGTCCTTTTTGGGTACAAGGAAGTACACTGAATAAATACCTTCCATTACCTGAGATAGGGGCACAACCTCTATTGCTCCTTTCTGTAGCAGCTTTCTACTTCTTGCAGGAGGATGACGAGGTGTTCTGGTGACAGGCGTCGTCCCCTTGGAGGTCTGTAGGTGGGGGACCGATTAAACTCTATACATTACCCGTGGGCTACGGTTGACAATACCCACCGGTCTGATGTTATTCCCTCCCATGCTAAAAGGAACGATGTTATCCGGCCCCCAACCGGAGACGCATGGGAGGGGACCCGAACCTTCGGGTCATTTGGTGTTACTTGACGGGGTGCCTCTGGGGCTGGAGCCTCGGCCTCTGCCCTTGCCACGGCATTGTCCTCTTTGGTTATACTGGTTACTGGTACCCTGATTAGAGGGCCAGTTGCCCGCAGTGTAATGCTGTTGCTGCTGTTGGCGTTGGCCACGAAAAAAATGCTTGTTCCCAAATCCCCGCCTGTTTGGAGGCTTTGAGATTTGGTCTAAGGTCTTTATGGTGTCGAATTCTTTCTTTGCATTTTCCAGTGCATCGTCCACTGCCCTTCCAAAGAGATTTGACTCTTCTATTGGCTTATTAATGAGCGACGCCTGCGTTTCTGCCTTGAAACCGGAATTGCGAAGCCAGACGTGAGGCTTCAACAGAATTCCCTGCACCAAAGAACGGCCAGCAGTTTCTGCCGCATCAAGAGTGTTCTTAATGATGCTCTGGTTGACCAGAACTCCTTCTGTAACTGTAGCCAATAAGCGTGTTCTTAGAGGTTCAGGGGCTTCTTCGATGTCCTGCTTAAGTTTTCCCCATTGAGCATCGGCATAGCTTGCCAACAATGTATTATTATTGGCAATCCTAATTGAAAACGCTGCCGAGGCGGAAATTCTTTAGCCCAAGGCGTAAAGTTTTTTCCCTTCTTTGTCTGGGGGTGCCTCGCTGGTTGACAGTGGAACCCCAGCCCTCTTCCTTGTGTTAGTAACCACTAAGGAGTCCGGGACTGAGTGATCCCCGATATATAATGGGTCTGACTGCGAGGGTGAGAACAATTTCTCGATTCTTGGATTGACCCCTCTTACCAGCGCAGGGGTAGACAGCGATGGGGTGAGTCGTCTCTTAACCGAGGCGAGGATAGGAATAGTTTGACTAATTGGAGGTTTTTCCTTAATAATCGTTTCGACGAAATCAGTATCTGGGTGACCTCCCCAGTTTCAACTTCAAAATGCGCTGCTGCCTTCCTCAGTAGCACATTCAAGGTGGGCTGATCGTCTACTGGAGATGGGTTCCTGACCGGTGTGGTCCGAGGAGAAGAAATGTCTATAAAGCTGGCGGTCTGTAGACCCTGATGGCGACTGCCAGGGATGTGAGCCACCTTCGCCTGGGTCCTCCTCGTAGCCCTCCTCACCTATGCTAGTGTCATCATGAAAACCTTCTTCCTCTTGTTGGACTTCATTATTCACAAACTCATCCTCTTCCTGGAAGTGAGAGTCCTCTTCAGTGAGGTCGTAAGAGTTCATGTCTTCCTGTAGGGGGTTAAAGAGCTTCGGGTATTTAGCCCATGGCCCCCTCCTGGAGTACCTCCCTTGGCCTCTTGGGTGTCCTATTTTCTGGGTTGGCCATGAACCTGTCCAGCTTGTCCATACATGACTGGAACCTCTCTGCAGTCCAGTAAGGTAGGCCAGAGAGGTCTGGGAGTGAAAAGGGAGTTCCTTCTGCCTGTAGTTGCTTAGTTCTGTTCCACAGCGTCGAAGATAGCGTCCCTTCGCCTTCTGAGAAACCTTCTTGCTGGCTAGGGTCTTCTGTCAACGGTGGGAGCTGTCCCAGCCTACCCTCCGGCGTCCTCAGCGTTTCTTTGGCCTTGTGAGCGGTTATCGACGTGTTACCCGCCGTCCGTCTCTGGCCATCTTTCGAAGCTATACGCGCAAGGCTAGCGGAGAGCAGCTTCTCCGTCGAGGGATCGCTCGCCGTTGCTGTAGGCAGTGCAGAGTCTTTACTGGCGACGTACGCACTCTTGCGAGGCGCGTTGCCTGAGGATTTGGGGTTAGCGCCCTTATGGTCGGCGGAAGGTGCCGGTGGACCCGACGTCTCCGTTGACGCTATGGCTGCCTTCGTCTTCGACGAATGCGTGCCGTGGGGTATGTGCTTATGTGTTTTCCTGTGTTCGTCCTTGTCGCCGGGGTGTTCATCCCCATAAGCAGGGCGTGAGCCGGGCTTGTCGGGGCCGGGGACGGATGCCGAGGAGCGGGAACGCTCCCTCGAGAAGTCTACAACCTCTGTTGCGGAAGCAGTGTAATCACTTTTCTCGTCACATTCGGCGACAGCGGCAGTCGGCGAGGAGTCAGACCTAGACATCGCATAGGCTGCCCACCTTTTGACCCTGCGGTCTTCTAAGGTTTTGGGTTTAAGTAACTTACAGGCTGCACAGCTGTCCTCTTTGTGATCGAGGGGCAAGCAACGGTTACACTGTTTGTGCTTGTCCTTCCAGGTAAACTTGCCCTTGCAGCGCGGGCAAAACCTAAAGGGCGTCCTCTCCATAGCTGAGGGTATGAAATGTGATTACGACCTCGAAAGAGAGGGAGGGGAAAGAGAAAGGCATTCTTAGAGTGAAGCAAAGAAATGACCACACGACCCCACTCTCCCTACTGTATTAGGCCGGCGAGGCCAGGCGACGTGTTCGGCAGCGCCGAAGGATCTCCTCCGCTCGTCCCTCCGTCGAAGATCTTGCTCGGCGGAGAACAGCTTCCGCATCGAGGGAGGGATCTATGTGTATGGTTATAAATAATAGTAAACGACCACGGGTCGAGGAAATGATTTCACAATGTCTCTCGAAGAGCTCCGCATAAAGGCGAACAATAACTGGGTGGAAAAAAACAATCCGAGGGACCTCAACGCGTGAGAGATTGTGGGTACACTGCACGTCACTATAGGGATAGTGTTACAGACACGCCTTGTCGACGTCCCCTTTTCGACTACGAAAAACAAAATGCAATACTCTGCAGTGACCACTGGATGTCGGACTATGCACAGCATGTGATTCTAAGCAGATTAACAAACATCAGAAAAATGTATATTTTTTAAATGAATCATAGTAATTGTGTTAACTATATGATACTGCTCACTTACTCTTGAGATTTGAGTTAAGTCTGGCTGCTCAGCCATCGCTACCACTTTACTGTGTAGTACAGGCTTGTACCAAAGGTGAATTTGCACTGTCACTTGTCTTAATTGTCTGTGGTATTCCCAAAGGGTACTGCATATAATTCTGCCCAACAGTCTAAGCGCTATCCCGGACCCCTCTCTGCTTGGTTATGTGCCAGTAATTGGGTAGCACCTATAACAGTAGAATGGAGGGTTAAGATACTGGTTCTGTGATGGGTGGACTCCCACCTCCCTCTGGTCCAAATCCCCTCCCTTGGGGTTATTGCTCACCTTAGGTTTTTGTGCGTTGAACTCTCCGTCCTGCGTCTCTGTGCAGGGGCGCGTGGTTGGTGCGGGCATTCCGTGGACCTAGTTGCTTCACTGGTCCGTGTGCCCCTATGTCTGGTCCAGACCGCCTGTGACTCCGTCTCTGCTGTCTTTTAGGTGAGTTATAATGTCTTTTTCGTCTTTATTCTGTCTCTTGCTCCACTACGCTGTTCCCCAACAATGTCTCTTATTGTTTTCACAGGGATGGTTGCGATCTCAGAGTTGCTGTGCCGATGGCGAAGACCACGGTGAGTTATTGGTTCACGGAGCGCTGCGCTGTTTATTGGTGTTAATTGCTAACCTGTGTTCTCTTCCCTTCTTTGTACAGGCCGCAGTGATGTTCCAGAGTGATGAGCGATCGAAGCGCTGCTTGCCTAGGTACGTGCTTTGTTAATCCTGACCTTGTTCCTTCTCCCTTGCAGGTTGCGGTGAAACCTGGAGATGGGCGAGGTAAGAGAAGCGCAGGTTGCCGCCAGGACTCACTGCTTGCCCAGGTAAGAATTGTTATTAATGCGGTCCTTGTTTCTTTACCTTTGCAGGTTGCAGCGAACTCCGGAGATGGGCGAGGTAAGCGAAGCGCAGGATGGATTCAAGACCTGTTCCTTCACAGACAGTCTGTTTTTGCACGCTAATGCTGTTCTTGTTCATCCAGGTTATTAATGGAACCCAGATCTAGGGCTTCAGGATCAGGCCTCCGGAGAAGCAGATGAGCAGGAGTTGGACACGGTGAGCGTTACGCTGCAGGAGTGCAGAATAACGCAAAGCGTGTTCTGCTGTTCGGGTGTGGTTTAAATAGCCCAGGTAAAGTAGTTCCAGGCCAAGTAGTTCCAGGCCCAGCCACACCAAAAACACTAGACCGCATGGCTTGGGTTCTAAAGAATTGAGCTGTCTAAATACGCCTCCATGTTGGATTAAGGTCCAAAACTGGCATTGCTTTATTCCTGATAATGAGCCTGGCGCCAAAGGCACCAGGACTGACTCCATGTAGGTTTCTGATGGAGTTTTACGGCCCTTGGGGCCGGTGTGAAGGGCTTTAGCCCCACTGCTGCCAGGGGGCTGTTATACCTGAGGGGGTCAGGGGCATGGATCATGACACGCTGTGTCCCTGATCAGAGGCAGAAAAGCCTTGAGCACAAGGCCCACTGCCCTGAGTTTGAGCAGATTGATCTGCATCGTCCTCTAGCCCTCCAGAGTAGCCCCCCCAGCCCGAAAGGGAGGAATCCATCACCACCAGGGTGGGCTCCGGGCGGGTAAACGGTGCTCCCACTGCCACATTGCCATCCATCAGCCACCAACAAAGGTCCGGAGGGAGGAGTGGGGGTATTGGGATCATGTCGGAATGAGACCCCATATCCAGGGACCAATTGGCCACCAGGTGCAGCTGTAGGTGCCTCCTCTCGAGGGGAGTGTGCTGGACCATGAGATCAGTCCCAGAAGATGCTGGAACCACCATGCCAAGGTGGTTGAGCTTTCCCGAAAGTGCCCTATCGCCTTGCAGAGGGAAATTATAAGTTACTCACCGTAGTGACTAATGTACTCCTAGTCCATAGTCCCCTTTCCTCCATACTCTATGGGCGTCACTTCCAAGGGACGGGAGACAGAACTTTTTTCACCAGAATAAACCTTCTTCCCCTTTAATTTTAGAGGCGTGCAGGGGTTCGGCCCAGGGAGCAAGCGCTGCCCTGAGTTCACCCTCCAACGCCACACCTCAGTCCCCATTGACGCATCGACAATAGTTTTAACATTGCCTAATGACACCAGTATTATTAGTGGGAGGTTGGTGGGACGTATGGAGGAAAGGGGACTATGGACTAAGAGTACGTTAGTCACTATGGTGAGTAACTTATAATTACTCTTACGTCCCGTCCCCTTTCCTCCATACTGTATGGGCGATTACAACTGATTGGAGCCCCAGGGCGGAGAGGAGACACTCCTTAAGGAAATAGGTTCCTGAGAACCGCCTGTCCGAAAGCGGCATCAGATCTAGAGCCGGCATCCAAACAGTAATGCTTGAAGAAAGCCGAGGGAGAGGCCCAAGTGGCCGCCAGGGGACATGGCGTTGGAATACGATGGCCGTTGCCTTGGCCCTGACTGCGTGGGCATGCATGTTGGCCGGGAGTGGCTTGTGCTGGCCCTCATATGCTTCTTTAATGGCAGAGACCATCCAGCGGGATATGGAAGCCTTAGAGGCCTGATAGCCTGGCCTCGAGCGGCCAAACGTGACAAACAGGGCATCCGACTTGCGGAAGCCCTTTGTCCTATTCAAGTAGAATTTTAGGGCACGCCTGCCATCCAGGCAGTGCAGCACTCTCTGTGCTTCGTCCTTGGGATCGGAAAAGAACGTAGGAAAGACTATTTCCTCATTCAAGTGAAATGCAGACAGAACCTTGGGCAGGAATGCCAGGTGCGTCCATATGACAACCTTGTCCTTGTGAAAGGTGGTATATGGTTCAGTGGCGACCAGCGCCTGAATGTCACTGCGAGCCGAGGTAAGACCGACTAGTAACGCCGTCTTGATGGTGATCAGCCTAATGTCCACTGACGCCATTGGCTCGAATGGTTTGTGCGCCAGGGTGCCCAAGACTATATTAAGGTCTCCTGAAGGGCGGGTAGAGCCTAGCGAGACCCGTCAGATGTTTGACTATGGGGTTGGAGGAGGAAAAAAATGCCTTCCGAGTTCCTGTAAGCCCCAATGGCTGCGAGGTATGTACGGCAGGTGTCGACCTGTACTCCCGAATGAGCGAGGTGCGCCTAAAAGGAGAGCACGTCGTCCAAATTGCAGGCCAAGGGGTCAATTCCCTTGGAATCTGCCCAGTGGCAGAACCTGGTCCATTTGCTCTTGTACTGAGCACTGGTGGCTTTGCTCCTGGCGCTCTGTATGATATCCAGATTGGCCTGTGAGAGGCTAAGGTGCCGAATCGTTACCTGCTCAGGTACCACGCTGAGAGTTCTAGTTTCCCTGGCTCGGGTGGATGATTCTGCCTCCCTGCTGTGCCAGAAGATGTGCTGAGCCCGTCGAAATGTGTATAGGTGGCACCTACGAGAGGCTGAGGAGCTCTAAAAACCATGGCCTGGCCGGCCACCATGGAGCTATCAGAATGATGAGGAGTCAGTGAGACTCCTTGATCTTGCAAATTACTCTGTATCAGAGGAGTGGGCGGAAAGGCGTAGGCTTTCATGCCAGTCCACTGTAGGTGAAATGCATTGCCCAGCAAGCCAGGGCCCTTTCCTTGCAAGGATGCGAATTGGGGACACTTGTGCCAGGTGAGAAAGAGATCCACGTGGGGATGACCCCACCTGTTGAAGATCTCCCGAGTGACGAGGTGGTTTGGCTGCCACTCGTTATTGTCCGCTCCCAGCCTGCTGAGCCAGTCCGCCTCCAGGTTGGATTCCGCCGGGAGGTGGACTGCCGAGAGGTAAATTTCATTTTCCAAGGCCCATTCCAACATGCTGATCGCCAGTCTGCACTGAGGTGGGAATCTGGTGCCTCCCTGCTTGTTGACGTAGTACATGCTGGTCGAGTTGTCTGTCTGGATGAGGACAACCTTGCCCTTGAGAAGTGGGAGGAATGCCCTGAGCGCTAGCCAGATAGTTTTCAGCTCCAACCAATTGATGTGGTATTCCTGCGCCTGTCGAGTCCAAGTGCTGTGGGCGAGCGATCGTCCAGGGTGGCTCCCCAGCCCTCGAGCGAGTAGTCTGTGGTGATGGTGGCCTGCAGAGAGGACGGCCGAAAGGGCTTGCCCATCCGTAGGTTGTAGTCCATGGACCACCATGTTAGGTAAGGGTGAAGAGATGGAGGAACATTGATCGTCTTGGATTGCGAGCCCCGCTCCTTATTCCATGAGGCGGCGAAGTGCAGCTGAATCCTTCTCTCCTTCTCATCCTTAGTCTCGTGTGCGGCACGGCTAGCAGAACCGCTGCTAGTAGACCCAGGAGATGCTGGTCCCACCATGCCAAAGTCACCTCTCTGCTGAGGAAGTGGGCGGTGGTCCTCTTGATGGCCGAGATCTTGTCCTCTGACGGGAAAACCCTCTCGGAGCATGTGTCCAAAATGAGTCCCAGGAACGTCAGTCTGCGTAGGGAGCAGCTGTGACTTCTTGAGGTTGAGCGAGAAGCCCAGGTCGTGCAGTTTGTTCATAAGGGCATGGGACGAGAGGTGAACCGCTTCCGGAGATGTAGCCCTGACGAGCCAGTCGAGGTATGGGTAGATGTGGAGGACCTGCGCTCTGAGGAGGGCAGCTGCAGCGTTCATGAGACTGGTAAAGACCCTGGGGGCCCGAGTTGAGGCCAAACGGAAGGACTTTGTATTGGAAATGGTAGCCCATGATTCTGAATTATAGGAAAGAACGATGGGGCTGCCAAATCGGGACGTGTAGGTACGCGTCCTTCAGGTCCTGGGAGCACATACAGTCTCCCTTGTCCAATGTCTCCACTATAAAAGCTGGCATAACCATCTTGAATTTTTGCAGGGATAAGGAGAGGCTGGGGGTGGAAAGGTCCAGCACAACTCTCAGGCCCGCCTGGTTCTTCTTCTGAATGGTGAAAATCCTGGAATAGAAGACAAAGCCTCGCTGGGAGGCTGGAACTTCCTCCGCTGCCTGGCTCTCTACGAGCGAGCGGATCTCGGCCAAAAGAGTTGCTGTTCCAACCTGTGGGAGAGGAGGGGAGGAGCGGCTGGGATAGGAAGGCGGTACCCCGTGGACCAGAAAGGGCGTGTCATCTCTTCTTTGCCTCGGAGGCAGAGGAGGGGGACTGGAAAAAGCCCTTAGCCCTCCCACCCACTTTTTTTTTGTTTGCGCCGGCTCTGAGACGGCGAGCGGTCCGGCTGCCTGGATCTGCATTCCTGGAAGCCGCGAAAGACTCCATATGTACAACCCTTCTCTGAGCGCTGCTGAGATTGGGTGTAAGATTTGGGCGTGGTCTTTGTAAGAATGGACAAGGACTTGTCTGTCTGTGAGCTGTTATTTTTGTCCAGCTCTTCGTCCATAGAGGAGTGGAAGATGGTGACTCCCCCCTCCCTCGAACGGGAGAGCTAGGATGTGCTCCTGGAGGTCCGGGTTGAATTTCATTGGCCGGAGCCAGGCTGTGCGCCTCATGTCCATGGCAATGCAGATGGCACGGCCAAAGGTATCAATATGCGCTACTGTGGATTCAATGAGGTTGTGCGCCACGAGCTTGGCCTCCGCTAGCCCCGCCTTAAAGCGTGATTGGCATTGGGAGGGGAGTTCCGGGAGGAAGTCCGCAATTTCCTGCCATAACCGTTGGTTGGCAGCGGCCAGCATGGCATCTGCGTTGGCCTGACGCAGGTGCAAGGAGGCGTTGCAATAGATCTTCATGCCGTAAGCCTCCAAGATCTTCTCCTTGCCTAGCAGCACTGCAGAGGTGGTGGTTGAGGACGACTGAGGCATGGAGTAGTGATGCTGCAGCGATCGAGGAGTGTGGCTGAGGATGGGTCGAGAGAAAGAGTGTGTCCCCCTCCCATCTGCCTGTACTTGGCATCCAGGTGTCGGTTGACCAGATGGACTCAGTGGGGCTTGAGCCAACCCTGCTTCGCCAAGGAGACTACATCGGTTTGCAGTGGAATCCCCATGTTGGCAGAGGGGCGTCTTGTGAGGACTTCAGCCAGATCCCCCTCTGCCGGCTGTTCGACCTCGGGCTGAGGGAGGCCCAGGTACACCCAGGTCAGCAAGACGTTCATGGAAGGCCCTGGCTGAGGATGGCCTGTCCGGATCCGGAGGATCTTGTGGAGGAAGAGGGGTAGATGGAGCTGGAGGCTGGGGTACAGAGACGGCACCCAGAGGCGGCAGAGGTTGCGGAGTTGGCTGTGGAGCCGGAGGAGTCGCCTGCACCGGGGTCAGCAAGCCCGATGGAGGAGTCTGTGGTGCCGTTAGCATGGCAGGGAGGACTTCCCTGACTTCGTCCTTGACGATAGCCCCCATCTGCGAAGACCTCATGAGGCAGAGGAATTTGTCAAAGAGCACCTCCTCACTGGCCGAAGAGGTGGTAGGGGGTACCGACGGGTCCGTATGGACGCATGCGAAAGTTGCCCTGCGCATATGAAGGGTAGACTGTAGGCCACGCACCTGGTTACGACCAGTCCCACCTTGACACTCGTTCTTCTCCAAACTCATCGAATGGCGGACGGGTGTTCCTGTTTGGCGCAGCTGCCATTTTGTTGAGCTGCCTGCGACGTGATGTCCAGCCCGCTGGGTCCAGCCTCGTCCAAGATTCTCGCTTGTGGATCACCGGGCCTACCCTGCTCCTCGGGTCTCGGACCAGTAGGTGCGACACCCTCGACCCGGGGGTCGGTAGAGCTACTTTTAGGCACCCCCTCAAACGTATTGCCGTTGTTAGGGTGTAGCCCCTCAGCCATTGCGCCAGTAAAAGGGCAGAGCTCCTCGGGTATAAGCCCGATACAAGAACCTTCCGGTCCCTCGACACTGCGTCCGGGAGGAGCCGAGGACCCCTCGACCCGAGGGCCGGTAGCTGTAGCAGCCTCGGTGCATATGCCGGTGGAAGGACCTGGCCGGTCCCTCCCACTCGGGAGAGTCCCTGGGAAGGAGTCTCCCTTGCAGGGTGCGCTGGAAAATGTCGGCTCTACCTGGGACGATGCTTCACAAAGTTCTTGAGATCCTCTGGGGACGACTTCTGGAAGAGCTCCCTCCACCTGGCTAGTCTGTTCTTCAGCGCCTTCGAGGACAGCAAGTCACACGCCAAACATGATTGCCAACCGTGGTCTGGGCCAAGGCAACGTAGGCAGAGGACGTGGGGGTCTGAAGTTGGGAAGAGCCGTTGCAGGACAGACACCTGCTGAACCCTGTAGAAATCGACATGCGCCGGGGAGGATCGCGTACCTGAATGATAGAAAAGACAAAAAGCCAAAGGGAAGAAGTATCTGCGTATGCAATTACATGACTGAAGCCAAACCCAGGAGCGCTGATGAATTCGGGCCGCTCCCGTCGACACGGAAAAGGGGACTGAGGTGTGGCACCGGAGGGTGGAGTCAGAGCAGCGCATGCTCCCTGGGCCGCACCGCCACACGCCTCTATATTTAATGGGGAAAAGGTTTTTTCTGGTGAAAAAGGTGCTGTCTCCTGTCCCTTGGAAGGGACGCCCATACAGTATGGAGGAAAGGGGACGGGATGTAAGAGTAAGGAGCCTCTCGGGCGTGCGTCCCAGCAAGCTCCAAGGAACACCAGATACTGGGCGGGAGTCAGCAGAGACGTCCGCCGGTTGATGGGAATAGCCCAGCTGGTCAAGAACGTCTGCCAGCCATTGGCAGGAGTGCACCGCCCCCTCGGGGGAGCAGGCCCTGACCAGCCAGTCAGATAATGGTATACGTGATGGCTTTCCAGGCGTAGAAGACCCACCACTGCATTCATCAGCTTCATGAACACAGGAGGAGGAATTGAAGCCAAAAGGACATTTCTGATGCAACTGGTATGTGGGGACAAGGAGGTACGTTCCTTGAGTTCTAGGGAACACATCCAGTCCACTGAACACAGACTCTGCTATGTGTGCAGGAGTAATCATCTTAAAGCGTTCGAGCGGTAAAGACAGGTTGAGCAATGACAGGTCCGGGACTACCCTCAGGCAGGCCTGGTTGTTCTTGGGTACCACAAAAAAATCCTGGTGTAGAAGCCAGAGCCGCTGTCTTGACTGATGAACCGGCTCCACTGCCTGAATCTCCAAAAGAGGAAGGATCTCTTGTAAAAGGGCCTGTATCTGAAGCAAGGGAGGAGAGAATAGAAGAAAACTGAAGCTCGTGGAGACTATAGAAAGGATCCAATGACTCTCAAAAGAACACTTCCAGCTGTCCTGGAAGAGTGCCACCCAGCCCCCTACAGTTGAGCTGTGTTCCCTGACCATTACGTCACTGCTTCTTGACATCCGAGGTGGAAGCGGAGGAGGGAGAGCGAGAAAAAGAAAAAAAAAACATGAAAAGACCTTGCTGCTTCCTCCTGTGGTCACTGGGTGACTTATCAAGCTCTGTGCACCACAGTCACAAACCCCCTTGAAGCCGGTGAAAGCGCTGGGTTTGAAGTCAGTCCTGCCCTGAGACTAAGAGAAGGACTTCTGCTCTGGCTTAGTCAGAATGGCCAAGGACTTGGCCGTCTGTGTAGAGGTCTTTTTTGTCAACTCGTCAACGGTAGACAAATGAAAAAGATCTGAGCCTTCAAAAGGAAGATCCAGGATTCTCTCTTGCACATCAGAAGAGAATTCAGTGGCATGCATCCACGACGTCCGTCACAACACGACCCCCAGGCACAGCCATCGGCTGTCTGCGTCAATGTGGGAGACCAAAGACTCCATTAGTTCCACCGTGGCTGCCCGGGCATCCGACCAGGCCGGCTTTTAATGAGGTCTGCCTCTCCACAGGGAGATCAGGCAGGAACTACTGAAGCTCTTGCCACAGCTTCTGGTTCGCCGTGGCTAGGAGGGTGTCTGCGTTAGCCTGCCACAAATGCAGCCTTGAGATGACGTAGCAACATTTGCTGAAGACTCAAGGACAAGGTCCTTTTTAGACAGACAACTGAAGGCAGCCCGTGCAGAGGAAGACGACAAAGACACTGCTGCCACCACTGAAGGGTGTAGCTGGGGGTTGGAGACCAGGAAGACTGGCTCCCCATCCAAAAGCCTGAACAGGCTGTAAAATGTCTTGTTAATCTAGGCATTGGCCCTGGGCTTCTCCAAAACCTTTTTTGCCACCTGCAGGACATCCTTCAGGAACGGAATGCCTGAGCGGCTCGTGGCGCGCCTGGCAAAAACCTCTGCTAGCAATCCTTGGGGGGTCAGCTTCCTTTGGCTGAGAGGCCCGCAAGAACGCTTCAAGGCCCTGAAGGCAGTCATGAAAAGCCTTTAAGATGCTGAGGGTTCGTCGTCATCATCGTCCGCCCCCCCCCCCTGCAGAGGCCAACTGCCTGTACCTTAAAGTCCAGTGCCGCTTGAAGGGGACTGCAACCTTCTTGCATGGCCCACTCTGTGGACGAAGGAGCAGGGAGGCAAATCATAATCCAAGATGGCTCACCGCCTAGCAGGCTCAGCCATGTGCTTTTCTGCCATCTTGGGGCCTTGTGCCACACTCTTGGTGCAGGGCGCGAAGGCCCTGTGCCGGATCAGACATGGAATAACACTCCTTGACCCTGGAACCTGAATCAGAAGCGTCAACCTCAGAGATGGCTCCAGTAGGCTCAGAACCCACGGCCTGCTGGCCGGTAGTCGAATCATCCTGTACCGCGTTCTCTGAGGTGGCTCCGGTAGGCTGGGCGACCACTGCACCAGAGCTGGTAGTCATGCTGGATCGCCTTACGGACTGACTCTTGGAGGCAGAACTAGACAATCCCTTGCTCAATGTGGCCAAAGAGGAGGACTAACTTGATCATTCCTCCGTGGACTGCCCAGTACAGCTATTGAGCCCCTCGGCTTGGAAGCCGGTAGCCTTGCCGGCCTCGGGTGCCCAGAAGAGCCCCTGGGCACCTCTGCTTGGGAACAGATAGCCTTAATGGGATCTATGTGATTACTGCGACCACATAATTGCGATGGCCGAAAATGCTGACTTTTTATTTATTAATCCCCCTTTACACCAGACCCCCACGCACCCTCCTCATTACTATAATATCCCATACCCCCCACATATATATGTGGTGTAAAGGGGGTGTTTATATATAAAAAAAAAAATTTTAAAAAAAGAGTCGGGCATTTCGGCCGTCGCAATTGTGATGGTGACATTTTTGGGCCATTTCCCCTTAATGGCCTTGGGTCTGCCAGAACCAGAATCCAAGGTACCCCTTTCCCGTGGGAACCCCCGGGAAGGAGTCTCTACGCTGAGAAGCCATACTAAACATAGGGCCTACCTGGTCTGGACAGTAGTGTCCTGGAGACAAACTCTTCAAGGTGACCTGGAGGAGAAAGTTGAAATTATATCCCTCCAGCGTGAAAGACGATTCTTCAAGGCCCAGTGACAGAGCGCGATAGAAATAAAATATCTATCAATGATGTCATGACACAAGGAGTAGGGTATATCGGGTTCCCTGGTTTAGACATGTTACAAAATCCATAGTAGCTCTTGGTATGATTGATATTTGAGGGATACCAATAAACAATGTTAATAGTAAAGGAGAAATAAGATGAAAGTGAATGAAAACTACAAGAGATGTCAGGAAATCTCTTTGGCTAGAACATAGTGTATGTATAAAGGAGTATTGGTTGAAGCAGAATATCTTAACAGTAAATATAATGCGTAAACATATGTACAATTCCATTTTGGTATCTACCAACAGGTAGAATGTTAATCCATGCCATTCTGCATCCTCAAGTTATTGCCTGAAATTCTGAAATGTGATGGAAACAATGTAACATTTTCTTTTTTAGCTAGCCACTCTACAGTGATTTTTAGGCATATGTTAAAAACGGTTTTCAGTTTGTTTTAATTAGAAGAATGATTGATGCAGAAGTACTTTGTAAATCAACAGGTTATCCATATGTGTGTTGTGCTGTTGCTACATTTTTGCTCAAAACTGGATTTTCTTAATAAGGTTAGTATTTAGATAATTGATAGAATTTGTTATGAAGTGTTGTGTAATTTTTGGTAGCATGTGATGTGTAAGGAAAGGCTTTAAGTAAGAACTTTATGTGTTATATCGGGACCAGAAAAACCAGTAAATACCCTCCCAAAACATCTACAAAAATGTCCTAACCTTGGCCGCCAGCAATTACTTTCAAGAATGTGGTTTACTCATGAACTCTTCAAAAAATATGCTTAACCATTTTGATCCTCTGCTGCGTACAATCAAAACGGGTGGCTGTAGGCCCATAATCTACAACCTTCACATCACTACTCTCTGCTACAATGTCGTTTACTATAACTAACCCAACACTGCTATTCAATGCAACTTCGCTGCCTCTGTATTTGTAATGAATTTGCTCCCGACTGTGACCACACTGCAACCCTAAACTCACAATACATTTACTGTAATGTTACCACCCTAGCGCCGGGATACCTCCGGGTCTGGGCACTATCAACAAATACATTAAAAAAAAAAAAAAGTGTGTGTATATATCATACTAGTAGGATAAAGGGGGCATGCTCAAACATCCAAGGCTCTTAACAGTTTTTTTGCAGATTCTGCAAGTCTGATATTAAGATCAGAAACACTAAAACCTCTCGTTGAATTCCCATGTTTTAATTTGTCATTCTTGCGCTGTATGAATGTTAAAAAGTGTTTTAGTCAAGATGAACTGTGGCAAAGAATTTTAGTGTGTATCACATTATGTTAATGTTAGCAGCTTTTACATTCTCTTACTCACAATCTTCTCTGACAGATTTCGGGCTTAACGGCTAAATTGAGACTGATGAAATGTGAACTAAGTACTATTTTATCCGTAACAGAACAACTTTATAAGGGTTTTAATCTACATTTTTCTATTTTCTATGATGTATGTTATTGCATTGTTTTGGGAAAGGTTTGTATCGCAAGCCATATTACATATACATTTTTTTTTAAATACTTATTTGTTATTTATGTGTTGCTTGTAAGATTGTCAAATAAAAGCATTCATCATTAAATCCAATATTTGAAAAGGTGCATCCTTGTGAATGAAAGAGCGTCAACTCTTCTCGGAATTTTAAAATTTAACCTGGGAGTCTACATCCTTACCAAAGCTATAACAGACAAGTTGGAGAGAACACTCTGCCAAACTGTCTAGAATCTATGTTGAAGGTGAATCAAAGAGGAATGTGATGAGCTCTACTGCTACACCTTGCAAAGGCCCGCCGGACTAGTCAGAAGTCCCAAACAGCAAGTCATCACTTGTAAAAAAAAAAGTGTCTGCCCGACTGGAGATTGGGACTGGCATGGCTGACCTTTGCGCAAAGTAACAAAGCTTTCACAGCCAGTGGGTAGGAACAACCAATCTTGCCAGACTGGGACTGCAGATTTTTGGGACTGGGTCCTCCCTTTAGCTGTGTGCATATAGTTAATGTTATGGGGTAGAGCAGTATCATATCCCACTTTGCAAATCAAACAGTCCATCTATCCAAGTTTTCACTGGAAGTGGAGAGCATACATATTTCCAGCAAACCCCAGGGCTACGATTATTCAATTTGATGCCCAGACTGTCTGCTTTACATTAGACACTGCTGGTAACCCTAAATTAAAGGATCAGACAACCTTTCAACTTGGAAAATACTCTTCTTTTACTTACCTGTAACCTACATATCATTTTACTTACCTTCTCAGAACATAAAGTATTTTTTATAACATCCCTGCATGCACACATACTCATTTTGAATGTCATGTGTAATACTAAATCAAGCCACTGTGACCCTCTAAAGAGTTGCCCTTAACTGCATAGACATCACTAGCCCTAGGTGAACCAGACAAAATGGCTTGCCATTACAAAGCATCTTTGCAACTTATAAGATAAGGTTCTTTCTGAAACCCCACCCTTCCTGTCAGGAACTGCCAAATAATATCTAAAGATAGCCGTATTATCAGATTACAGTTTCTATTTCACAAAATCCAAGTGCTCAAAAAGCAAACAATCGCAGAAGATAACCTGTTTGTGAATGTTATATATCACCTCAAGCGACAACGTTTATAGGCTGCACTAGATTAATAATTGCTGAATTTCAGAATCCTGTATCAATTAAAGTTAGTATTTATGATAAAAGCCAACCTTCAAAACTCTGACGAAGGATCATTCTGAAGAAACAATTAACATTCGAAAAAACATAGTGCCCCATCAAATTGCCACCCAAACACTGGTTCCTGGGCAAACACATTGTTTTAGTCCAACTGACATAATAAAATGGACAAGTGCATTATTCTAATGGGCTGATAAAAAGAAATATTCGTCGGGTGAAAACCTGAATCATTAGACAATGTCCACTATCAACTGATCCTATTTTCAATGTGCAGAAAAATGCTAAAAGTATGAAATGAGGGCAGGCCCAAAATGATGGCCCACCGAGTAGCCTAAACTATATCTTCGAGACTATGCATACCATTTTGAGTCCCACAAAAGTAACATATTTCCCCACCATCTTTCGTTCTGTATGCCTTTCTCAACAATACCCTTACCCTCAAATCTAGTTCCATCGTATTGTGTTCAATGTTATGTCATGATTAAAGACTGGAACTTACAGCAGATTTTCCATGGAACTTCTCATTATTGGCCAACAATGCGCTGGAAAATTCTCGTTGTCTTTCCTTGAAAATGTGCACAAACCGCACAGTGTCTTTGGTATTTGCCAAGGCAAAGGAGAGAAATGCTTCATATGTCTTGTGAAACTTTGTTCCCTCTCCAGTCAGGAGGATAACGCAGAACCTACCGGGAAAAAATGAAATGGTCACCATACAGAAGATAACTTGAAAGCCACATTGAAGTAGCATTTGATTGCAAAACAAACTATTACTGAATCACCTTGATTAAAGTGATCTGATTAAGGTGTGATATGATATGGCATTTTTAACGCGCCTATACACAAGTGTTTCACTACATAAATGTTCATATAATCAGAAAGGGAGCTCGCCAGGCTCTAACTGGGGTAGAAGCATGCATTCTATGCTTCGCCTTTGTTCTTCTCGGAGCTTCTGGTATCTAGCCATCAAAAAGCTTGGAATTGGGGCTCTAACTGCCTGAAAAGGCTGTATTCCAAGTTTCCCTTTGTGATGTGTACACATGTTACCGCTCATGGCGACATGGACCAGAAGTGTCACAGGAATGTCCCCCCTCCCCAGGTGAGGCTGCACTTTGACTTGGTTAAAGGTCTAAAAGCATTAGGGTCCTTACCATCAAGTTCTATTGTGTGCCAGATCATCTTCACCCTCGTTAGAAGCCCTCATTTTAGGCTTGGGACTGCTAACTTCAGCTGAAATCAACTATCACACAATACAGACCTTTGGTGGGGCTCTAACACTATTAGAACATGTGTGCGCTGAAGCCAATCAGGAAGCTTGGAATACAGGCTTTAACTGCCTGTATACCAAGCTTCCATGTATGCTGCATTCTTTGCTCTTGATGCTCAGTAGTCCATCATCTGTGTCTAGAGCCCTCCGCTTCACATCGCCAAGGTACCAGGGCCATGGCTCACACAGGCGATTCCTGTTCTCTCCCCTCCTCCCACCACCCATCGTTACCTGGAAGGATCTCTCCCACTCCTTTTGTCTGTCGCCCACATGCCGCTGATCTGGTCTGTAAAGTATCCAGCATGCACCACATGCACAGCCGTGATTCTTCTCTTGATTGGCCTGCGTGACAGATGTTGCAGCTTGCATACACCAATCCTGAATTTAAGTGCCTCTGTAATACCACATTTTTGGAATCAACGGGTTTTAGGTTGGTGATCTTCTCTCATTTCAAGCCCTCGCCCCTATGCTTGGGACCACTAACCTGAGTGGTGGCCGCCTAGAATACGTTAAAGCCTACTAGTGCAGGCTCAATCACTTTGTTCTAACATAGAACGTTGGCAAGTCATTATGAACACAGAGGGCCTTAACCACTGTTATGAAGCTTGATGTTTCACTTCCAACAACCGCCTCAAGGCTCAATGTCTCACGTAGCAAATATTCTACCCGAAAAATGCTCATTGCAAGGTTCTGAGCAGCTTCTCAGTTTCCTTTTGTTTCTAACCCGTTTTTGTAATTCTGTATTAGAGTAGCATTACAGCCATGGGGTGTAATGCCTCAATATCATCTTTTATTAAACTGCAGTTCGAATTCCTCACATTACTCTGGCCGGGTGATGAGACATGCTGTATTGCTTCTGTGAAAACATAACCTTTGTGTGAAATTGAATGTTCTACTCTAGTTAAACATAAAAACAAGTGGTAGAGTTTAAAAGAGCACAGAAGTAATCCGGTCATGTTTTACACACAGGGCCACAAACATGAGCTTTAATACAGTTAGGCATTTTACAATTCATCTCTTGATACTAAACACATTAAGTGATTTTCACACTACCAGTTAAATGATCAAGAGAAATTAAGAAACACAAACACTTCCGTAATGGCCATTAGCGTGGGTACTTTATGTAAGGCGACCAAGGAAATCGATTTCTTTTGCAGGAGTTAAGTTTACAAATACACTAAAAATCAATGTTGACATCTCTGCAGAACATTTTAAAGCAATTTAGTGAGCATTTTTTTCTGCATCTTTGATTGATTTCTGTCAAACGTGTACTACAGTAAGTAGCTTTCGGACTAGAAGGAATTATCAGCCAAAAGATAGAACTATTTTTTGAACGATAATTCAAGGTAACAGGTTTATACTCGGTTTTGGGGAATTGCATGCTGATGTCTGTCATTTTATAAAAGGTATACTAGGGGTATTTTACACATTTTTCATACATTTACTGAATAAAAGTGCATTAAGAATGTATAGTTTAGATCCGTTTAAAAAAAAGAAATTAAGTATACATCACCCTCGCCTTTCAATTAATCAGGCAATAACTGCTTTCAAATTGCATCATTTTAAAAACCCTCTTAGGGAGAAAGCCCCTCAGATCAAGTTCATACCCATACTGGTGCATTGTAGCTTTGCATTTAAATAGGTTTTGATCATCAATGAGCAAGGCTAGATCAATCTGCAAGACATTTTGTGCTAGATATGGTATAAATGCCAGACTATGTAAAAAATAAAGGCTGCCATTGTAAACAAAAAATGTATAATGGTTAGAGCACCACCACTATTGATGTCTTTTCCATTAAAAACAGCAATACCGAGTGCTACCGATGTGCCATCTCGTAGTGAGAATGACACTTTGCACCAAAGTAGTAAGTGTATGTGTGAGTACGTGTGAATTTGTGTTTATATAAGGGACGGGATGGTAACAGAAATCATACACCGCAGTGTAATATGGGGATTGTAATGATGGAGGTCTCTGTGTTGGGAGAGTTGAAATAGAAAATGATTAGAAAGGAATGACAACCTAACTTGGGACTACTATAAGATGACTTGAATGTCACAACTAACAAACATATCAGCAAGGGAGGAATAGGGCATCACTCTTGGTGCCCACTGCTTAAGCACTGCAAGATCTATCTAACAGAGCAAATGGAGGCAGCATAACAGTCGGATTCTTGTCTGTGTGTAAGTAGGGCTCAGATGTAAGGTGGGGTGCAATATCTCAAAACTCAGATGAAGAACGAAGTCTGATGCACGAGTACTTAACAGCTGCAGAGCAATTAAAGCAAGAAATCGTAGAAGGGATTATGGGAATGTGCATTCAATTGAAACATATGAGGACTCACTTGCGCTGCCGGTGGGATTTCCTGACAGGACATAACTCTTGGAACAACTTTTGATTCGTGAGTCTGGCTGCCAGCAGAAACTTGTTGTTAGAAATGAAGTCATCAACTATCTGTTTTTTCATTCCTCTGGCCTGTAAAGAAAAAAAAACAAATACACCTTTTAAAGGAAAATGCAAAGGTGTCTCAACTGGTGCACAGCAGACAATAGTTCTACATTAATAGAATCTGAAAGACAAAATGGGTCAGGCTGCATTTCATCTATGTGCCTCTCACTATGATGCCCCCATCCCTGTGAGCTGTACAGAGTAATGTCAGAAGACCTACTAAACTGTCAAGTGTACCATGCAGAGATAGCAAGTGTTCGAAAGTAAGGACAACGCAACCCATTCCATTCGTGTTTACTGCACTAAGCAAAAGATAGCTAGAGGGACGAAGAGAACTAGCACCATCTCCATAAAGTTTAGCGGGATCAGGAAATTAAACTATTTACCTGGACTGGATCTAAAAATGCAGCAATAGCATGGAAAAGAACCGTCACAATGGGGGGAAAAAAACAAAGCAGGAACTTCCTCAGCCTTCTCTGCCCCAATCAGAAAACACTGCCAACCTGAAGACTGTACTGCGAGAATCACAGATAATGATCTCACCAAGTCTGAAATTAATCCAAATCAGAAACAAAACAGTACCATAGAAAACACATGGAAAAAGGAAAAATGCTAATTGAAGACATGCGATCATGAAGAATTGCAGCTTAATACAGGATTCATAAATGAAGTATAGAAGAGAAATTCAGTTAGGCCCAATGTGTTTAGTGGAATAGTTGGTATCAAGAGAGCTGAAAAGGAAGGAACCAAACAGAAGATCCTACTCCTCTAAATGTAAAAGATGGAAAACTTTACATTATCCCCTAAATCAGGGTTGTCCAACATGCGGCCAGAGGGCCACAATGCGGCCCTCCAAGCCATTTCATGTGGCCCTCGAAGCCCAAGAGCACAAACAAACCATTAGGGTTACTTTTGTACATTTTGTATTTATTTTATATGCAGCAAGCGTTGTGGCTGCAGTTTCAGGGTAGGAATTGTAGTCCACACACATTACGATTTCCATTGGCTGAGAAACAGCCAATGGAAATACTGTTACCATGCAAGGCATGTTGTAGTGGAAATAAATGAAATAAATAACTGCCTTGCATGATAACAGTATTTCCATTGGCTGTTATTCAGCCAATGGAAATCATAATCACGTAATGTGTGTGGGTGGAGTGACGGGCACACAGCGCCACCTTCACACATCTGTGTTGCCGAGCCCAGGGCAGAGGCTGCGTGAGCCAGCAGCTCAGTCCAGCCCAGGTTCACAGTGCTACGTGCGGTGCACACCGAGGCCTAGTTCTCCTTGCCCCCAGCAATGGGATGTACTGCCTGCTATATTTTCCGACGTATGTTTGCGGCATGCAGTGCTTTTGAGCTTCCGAGATACTGCTGGCCAGATGCACCGAAACACATGTATCTGCCCAGCAGTATCTCGGAGGCTCCAAAGCAGCGTGGTCTGCTTTAATGTTTGAACATTCCGCCCTGGGAGGGAGGGTACAATTTGAATCACTTTTTGAAAAAAAAAACTCCCCCTTGGGTACTGTTCAAATTGCGTCACAAAAGGAATGAATTCCCACATGATTTTACCTCATGTGGGAATGAATCCTTGCCAAAATAGCTAGGCAACACAATCACGCCATCCACACCCAGAAAAGAAGCACAGCGGGTAAAATGCCTGGCGCTCAATCCAGTTTTTGTTTTTGCAACTGACTAGTGCTAACCTGGACGAGGCAAAACAGCCCTTGGGAGGTGTCTGTGCCCCTGTCGGAGGAAGGCCAGCTGCGAGAGTGAATTTTCAGAGCGCATAACACTGTAGCCCACCAAATCCAATGCACTGTGGGCTTTACAGCAGACACCATGAGGTCAATTCCCTCCCCGGTTCCTACAACATGGCCCTCAGCTCAGCTGGAGTGATCCAATTACCGGCGCACTGGCCACCCCTGGGCGCTGGGAGAGGAGGGCACCCGGCCATGTCCAGTTCTTCATACTTTAAGATTGTGCTCACATTGCGTTTCTTGAATTGGGATCACCTTTGGGTGATCACTTTTCCCCATTTTATCTGTTGAATTGGATTATGCTTCTTTCATTAGCACAGACGTAATGAATGTGTATTAGAGAGATAAGCTGCCATATGTATTGGGCACAATGCACAGGCAGCATCAATCATGAACACAGAAGTAATGAATGTGTATTCGAGAGATAAGCTGCCATGTGTATTGGGCACAATGCACAGGCAGCATCAATCATGAACACAGAAGTAATGAATGTGTATTCGAGAGATAAGCTGCCATGTGTATTGGGCACAATGCACAGGCAGCATCAATCATGAACACAGAAGTAATGAATGTGTATTCGAGAGATAATCTGCCATATGTATTGGGCACAATGCACAGGCAGCATCAATCATTACCACAGAAGTAATGAATGTGTATTAGAGAGATAAGCTGCCATGTGTATTGGGCACAATGCACAGGCAGCATCAATCATTAACACATAAGTAATGAATGTGTATTAGAGAGATAAGCTGCCATATGTATTGGGCACACTGCACAGGCAGCATCAATCATTAACACAGAAGTAATGAATGTGTATTAAAGAGATAATCTGCCATATGTATTGGGCACAACACTGCACAGGTAGCATCAATCATTAAGACAGAAGTCATGAATGTGTATTACAGAGGTAAGCTTGCACATGTATTGGGCACAACACTGCACAGGTAGCATCAATCATTAAGACAGAAGTCATGAATGTGTATTACAGAGGTAAGCTTGCACATGTATTGGGCACACTGCACATGTTCAGGCAGCATCAATCATGCTTTGTAAAGGACAATGTTGACCTAAATTGGGAACAGCCAGGATAAACATGTTACTACAGAGGCATATTTTGGGCACAACCAGCATGCCAATGTGTTACATCAGTGACAGTGCTGTTTTACACTGTGGACACATAGATCATTAAAATGTGTTGTTTTGTAAAATGTTCTTTTCTGCTGTTGATGACATGGAATTTTCATGTTCCCCTTTAGAACTGATTATAAACGTATGGCTTTTTGGTCAGTTTTTCTGCTGTAAAATGCACCATTTCAACCCCATATTTGAAATAAAATTCTTGGAGGGGGAACCCCCCCCCAAACCCTCCCTAGATCCTTATAGCTCCCTCGCTACGCTCGGTCGCCCCCACTATTTCAGGAAAATATGAACACATACACACTGAAAGAAATCACAAGTAACTGACCTTGAATCATTTGATGGAGGGCCTCCCTTAGATACTCACTGCCCCTGACACCAAAAGCTATCTTTGGGACTGCATGGCGCATCACTGCCTGTGATGCTATTGTGTCAAAGGTCACACAATAATGCTTT
This sequence comes from Ambystoma mexicanum, assembly GCF_040938575.1. Lineage (NCBI taxonomy): Eukaryota > Metazoa > Chordata > Amphibia > Caudata > Ambystomatidae > Ambystoma > Ambystoma mexicanum. Next base: position 667,281,558 of record NC_090929.1, read on the forward strand.
TTAATATACTACTTTGGGTGAGGTTGTTGACTTTTGGCTCGCCAGCCCACATGGTGACAAAAAGTTAATGCTTCGGCCCCACATTCAAAAAGGTTGGACAAGCCTGCCCTAAATGATCAGAAATCCAGTACAAAAATGTCAGAGGAAACCAGATGAGAAATAGGAAAATAAATTGAGGTCAGCGTGAAGAATTCATAGAGTCCAAGGAACAAGTGGCGAGGATGACAGGCTGTGAAGCAGGTTGCAGGGTCAAGAAAGCCTTGAGGGTTGAGAGGAGCCCTTCTGAAAAGGGCAAAAGACAACCTGGAATAAGTGCAGTCCCCTCTCAAATCCCTTACCTGGGTTGGAGATGGTGCAGGGCCTGGATGCATTGCTGTGATTGGTGTGGTCAGGTAGGGGGAGGACGGGTCGGGAGGCAGCTTGGGTGTGGTGGACTCCGGGAGGATCAAGGCCACTGCAATTCATGCAGAAAAGGTACAGCAGCGGTGACGGTCTGGCCCACTCCTAGTAGGGCCACTGGCAATGGGGGATCCTAGCTGTGGAAATGCATGCATTGGTGTGTAAAGGCAGATCAGTGGCCGGTTACCCATCCAGTTTCTCATGGCATCAGCCTTTACAACAAGCATAGGATGTACGATAGCAGGAACAGGCAATAAGAGGAGGAGGACTGGCCATAGAAGTTGACACAGGAAGAAAAAGTGATCATCATGCTATATGACAGCAGAGGACGACATCTGGGCACAGGGGAAGTATAGATGCCGCCCACAGGGGCAGAAGCTGTATAAAGAAGGGAGCCTCCAAGGAGGAGACACTATCCAAAAAGAGTAAAAGGCCTGGAACTAGCTGAACAGAGGGGAGAAAAGAACAGAAAGGGAGACAAAAGAAGCAAGGCAAACAGGTTATAAGGGAGAAGGGAACGAGAAAAAGATGGTCAATGAGTAAATTAGAGGTGATCAGAGAATGGGAAGTAGGAAAATAAGAGGGTCAAGACTCTGACAAGACGTAAGAAGGGAGAGACCAGGGGAATGAGAAAGGGAAGGAAAACAGACAAAAGAACATTGCAGGCCAGTGAGAAGGGATATATGAAAATACAGAAAGGGAAGGGAAGGAAGAAGAGTGGGAAAAAAAACGAAGAGAGACATGGGAAAGATTCAAGAAGGCATAGACAGGAGGTGACAAGAAGGAGAGGAACTGCAATGGCTGTTTGGAAAGATTGAGGCAGAAGACTCAGAACAAGGAGCGCTTGAGGGCGAGAAATATTCTCCATAAATGAGTGAACAGGAGGAGTCATCGAACCTGGGGAAGGGGAAAGGAAAAGGAGTGGGGGTAGAACATGTGTTAGAGAACATAGGATAAGGCGCTAATCCGCCCAGCCAAGATGGCTACAGGCTTGTGAGCTCCCGATCAGCCCCAGACATCCGGAATACATCCTGCCGAATCCAGCCGGTCATAAACACAGAAAACACCTGTGGAGTTGCCTGAACCCATGGGGGACAACCACATAGAAAATCCGTGAACCCTGGGTGCCACAGCGACGACAAATGAGGAGCGGGCCTAATGCCGTGAAACATACATGTGACCATGACCGGCCCGGGCGAGGTGTGGCCAGCATGCAGAGAGGGGGGCCCCATGCACTAACACACAGCAGAGAGATCGGAACCAGATGTTGGACCGCCCCACGACTCAGACTGGGCAGGGGTCGGGAGATCAGAGGAGGCGGCCAGGGGCGAAGTCAGGATTGTCTAGCAAATGGGACCTTAAGCTAATGTAGTTGGGCCCACTGCACTGACAAAAATATCTGTAAATGCCCACAGTGCTGTTGAGTGGGCATTTGAAAATTTTGGGTGGGCCTTTCGCCCCTCAGGCCCTACCCTGCCTACGCCTCTGGACCAGACACTGGGAATCAACGGGAACCAGGGAGAACTTCTTTATGGAGGGGCCGTGCGCACAACAACAAAGGTCCATAGCGGAACACAATACAGAAAGGAAAGATCTGCGCTTGCGAAGCAGACTGGATCAGGGCAGCAAACTTGCACGGTCAACGAAGACAGGACAGGCCACATTCCTGAGGTGACAGTCTTAGACTTTGGGGTACAACACAAGACGCACCGGAGGGTGAAACTCATCAACCCAGGCCAGGCCCACACCCTGGAACCGTCCACACTTTGGTTTACAGGAGCAACGCCCCAAACACCAGCGCATCAACAACAAACAGCAATCAAAACTGTATTTTGAGCATCCTGCTATGCCCAAACATCTGACCCCCGGAAAGGACTCCCCGAGTGGCGCTGTTCCATCCTCTGCACTAGACCCAGGGGGTGCATTCATGGACATCAAGAATATGCTGGGGCAAGTACAGACAAGCATACAATTCCTGGATGGCAAAGTGGACCATATGCAGGTGCGTCTGGACAAACATGGATGAAATGGAGGGCAGGGTGTCCACTGTCTAGGATGAATCTCGCAACGCCACGAGAGACATGGCTTTGGGTCAAGAGGGCTCTCTAAGAACTGTTGGACAAACGAGATGACCTCGAAATCTGGTGCTGTAGGAACAATCTGAGGATCATCGGGGTGCGAGAGGGTGGAGATCAAAGAAACATGGAGACGACGGTGGAAGACTTGCTGGGAGACACCCTTGGGCGTGATGGATGTTAGGCAAAGTTTGCATGCAGTACCCTCTGGGACCACTACACACAACTATGACTAAAGGTGTAAGCAAAGAACAAGTTAATTACCAATTGTAACGTTCTTTCGACTGGATGTTCCTTCCACGTATTCTGCATTTTAGGATATTCGTATCTCGCCAGCTTTGCTGCATCGGGAAAAAATAATTCTCGGCAGAGGGTGCTGGGTACAAGGTCCTGGCTTCGATGTCCCTCGACGGGCTCCGTACCGTGTTGATTTCACCATCAGTATAAGTAGCTTGTGGCATGCCCGTTGGCTTCAGTTCTGTTTTTTGGAGGAAATATTATAGGAACACCCAGGCGTGCCGCATGACAGAAAAACTCTTTGTGAGAGAGAAGTAACTAACGTAAACTGTACTGCTGGGTAGGATGGGAGGGGCGATGAATACGTGGGAGGAACATCCACTCAAAAGAATGTTACAGTTGGTAAGTAACTTGTTCTTCAAATGGATTGTGTCCTCCCACGTATTCCTCATTTTATGATAGACTACAGTGTTATTTTGTAGGTGTGAGTACTAATTATTTTTCACATGGACGGAATGTACCGCCCTAAAAAATAATCCTTCATTGGAAGAAGAAGCATCTAAGCAGTAATGGCGTCGATGTACCTCGACGGGTCCTTACCGACGTCACCATAAGTATAAGTAGCTTGTGCTGGCCCGTTGGCTTCAGTTCTGTTTTTCCTATTGCTTCGCTCTCGAGTAAACGGCGCGCTTCTCTGAGAAAATGTCATCAGTGTCCTCTGCCGAGAATTCTTTTCCCGAAGAAGCGAAGCTAGCGAGATACGAATATCATAAGATGAGGAATACGTGGGAGGACACAATCCATTCGAAACCAACCTTTGGTATAAGTCTGTACCACCCAGTTTTGGTAACGAGCTGAGCAACCAGGCTTATCTCAAGAGGGAATGTGAGCTTGTAAGGATGTTACATAAAGGTCTACAATGACAAGTTTTCAGATAGACACTTTTACTCAAGGTTTCTTGGCAAAAACACTTATTAATTTATTACACATCATTTATAAAGCATTCACTAAATGAGTCAACCAATATCACAACAATTATACTACAATGCTGATTACTAAGCAGTTGAGCTCCCTTGAAGTAGGAGCAAAATAGCATTGAAGCAGGAGCAAAAAAGCATAAGTTAATAAAAACGATTACAGTCACTCTAAAACAGTGCAAATAGTTGGAGGTCACGAGAGGAGTTGATTCAATGCAATAGGTAGGCCAAAGTCAATTGGCCAGTGTCTTGTATAAGTAAAAACAGTTCTGGTACTTAAAACGGAAAATCCTTTGCCACGGTTCTTACAAGTAGTTCACGGAAGAAAGGTTCATATGTCGGGTCACAAGCTGACTAGGCCTGCAAGTTGCCAAAGTGCCAAAGTTGTACGCACTTTCGCAGTGAGAGGTAAGTTCTCTCGGTCAGGTTTTCACAGTACCTTATTTTAAAGAAAAAGATGCAGCTGAAGACTTCTGTTCCTGGCAGTTCCTGCAGATCTCTCTGTTCCTGAGCCTCAGTCGTGGGGACAAGAGGGAGGACGTCGGGGGACTCCTGCACTGCATGGGGACTGGTCACAAAGCTGGCACATTGGCAAATCTTTGATTCCGGTTACTGTTCTTCAAGCACACAAGCTGGTGTCCTTACCTTGGTTAATCCTAACCAGCTCCGAGAATGGTATTCAGGTGGCTTACGAGTTGATTGGTCCCACCAATTTAAAGGACAAATTCGTCCTTGAAGGGGCTTCTCTGTGGAGATGAACTTGGCGATTCAGTACTGCAGCAGGGCTCCACCAGGCAAAAGACAATTTCACTTTACTTTCTCTGGGAAACAGTAGTTCATCCCAGAGAAGGTATTTAAACCTTGGGACAGCCTAAAAGGCTTCCCTGCGTCACTGCACTGAGGGTGTAGTGTGCCACAAATGGAAAGATGATGCCTATGGAGTTGTCTAAAACTCAACAATCAAAAGAAATAAACACAGAAAACAAACAATTAAAAGAACAAAGTCCCAAAGGTCAGCAAAAGAGCTAGGGGTCTCTAAAGTAGAGAGGAATTAGCACATTTATGAGAATTCATCCCAACAATGGCTATTCAGCAGTATTCAGTGTAGAAGAACAAGTTACTTCTTACCTTGTAACGTTCTTTCGATGGGATGTTCCTCCGACATATTCCTCATCTTAGATATCTCTTTCCAGCTTTGCTGGCCTCGGAAATTTTTTCTCTAGAGGGCGCTGCGCGTCATCCTGCCTATAAAGGCTGCGCGCAGCGTCCGTTGCTCAGTTCCGTTTTGTAGCCCACAATAATTCTTTCTGGACTAGACTAATCACCCCGAAGGAGCGTAAGCTGCAACAAGGGAAGTAGTACTGCGGGGATGGATGGGAGGGTCGATAAGGGATACGTTGGAGGAACATCCCATACAAAGAACGTTACAAGGTAAGAAGTAACTTGTTCTTCGAAGGGATTGTGTCCTCCGACTTATTCCTTATCTTAGATAGGCTCCCATAGCAGTATTCTGTTATTGGAGGTGGGAGTACTGACTTCATGCTTCCTCTTATTGATTAATAGAGTGCAATACTGCCCTTCCAAACCTAGTTTCCTGACTGGAGGAGGAATCCAAGTTGTAAAACCGTGTAAAGGTATGGACGGACGACCATGTGGCAGCCGCACATATGTCTCGAACCGGCACTCCTCTTTTGAGGGCCGATGAAGCTGCGATACCTCTGGTCGAATGAGCCCTAAGATTTTGAGGGGGCTCTTTTCCTGCCAGTTTATAACATTCCAAAATGGCTAAAATAATCCATCTGGAAATGGTCTTAGTTATCGGTAGCCCCAGCTTGTGACCTGCGTAGCCTACAAACAGCTGGTCTGCTTGTCTTATCCTAGCCAGTCTACTAATGTAAAAACTTAAAGCCCTTCTTGGGTCCAGCCTGTGAAACCTCTCTTCCTCTTTCCCCGGATGGGGAGGAGGATAGAAAGATGGAAGGGTAATCTTCTGTGTGATATGAAATTCAGAAACCACCTGTGGGAGGAAATTAGGCTTCACTTGCAGAACAACTTTGTCTTTGTGAAAGATTGTATGAGGGGGTTTACAAGAAAGAGCTTGTAACTCGCTCACCCTTCTAGCAGATGTAAGTGCTACTAATAAAACAGCCTTAAGGGTAAGAAACCTTAACTAACAAGAGTGGAGTGGTTCGAAAGGTGTGCCCGTCAGGAAAGTTAGTACTAAATTTAAATCCCATAGGGGAACCTGGAATGGTCTTGGGGGATAAACGTTAGTTAACCCCTTTAGAAACTGTATTACCAAGGGTAACTTGAAATAGGATGGTTCTTCCGCAGTGCGCTTAAAGATGGATAGCGCTGCGAGGTAGCCCTTGATGGTGCCAACTTGAAGGCCTGAATTTGCTAAATAAAGTAGGAAGGACAAAACCATTGGTGTACCACATGAAAAGGGATCGATATTCTTTTCCCTACACCAGCTGCAAAATCTGTTCCAACGGCAGCGGTATATAGATTTTGTCGCTGGCCTTCTTGCCGAAAGCAACACCTCCATAACGTCATCAGGGAGGTCCCAATCCTTGTACCTCAGCCTTTCAGAAGCCAAGCGTGAAGGTTGAGGGTTTTGATGTCTGGATGAAGAACCTGACCTCCCTTCTGTGAGAGCAGATTCTCTCTGAGTGGAAGTCGAATTGGAGGGCAGATGGACAAGTCTAGAAGGTCCGGGTACCACGTTCTCCTGGCCCAATCCGGGGCAATAAGGATCATGGTTTTCCGGAATCTTCGCAACCTCCTGATCATTTGAGGAATGACAGGGACTGGTGGAAACGCGTACAGGAGTGGAAACTCCCAGTCCACTATGAACGCGTCTCCCAGAGCTCCTCTCGGGGGAAATTCCCTTGAACAGAACAGATCGCACTTCCTGTTGACACTGGTGGCGAACAGATCCACCTGAGGGGTTCCCCAAAGGGCGAAGATCTCTTGAAGGACTTCCTGAGCTAGTTCCCACTCGTGGGAGACTGTGCTCTGCCTGCTCAGAGCGTCCGCTGTCAAGTTCTTCTCTCCGGCTAGGTGAACTGCCGATAGAGAGATTCCTTCTTGGATTGCCCAAAACCAGAGCTGCATCGCCTCTCTGCACAGTGGTAGTGATCCTACGCCTCCACTTTTGTTGAGGTAATGCATGGCCACTGTGTTGTCCGTCATTATCAGGACATTCTTTCCTTGTACAGATGGCAGAAAAGCCTTCAGCGCAAGTCTGATGGCCCTCAGCTCTAACAGGTTGATATGTAGTCTGGACTCCGATGGAGACGAATGACCGCTGATTGTCAAGTCGTTGGCGTGGGCTCCCCACCCCGTAAGTGAGGCATCCGTGACTACTGTTATCTCCGGCCAAGGTTGCCAAAACTGCTCTCCTTTCATAATGTTCTCCTGACAGGCCCACCACTGAAGGTCTCGAGCCACCCTGTCGGGAACCTGAAGAAGATCTGTCATTCTCCCTGAGAATTGTGACCACTGAGTTCTCAGTGTCCACTGGAGAGATCTCATTCTCAGGCGAGCCTCTGGCACTAGGAAAATGCAGGATGCCATGAGGCCTAGCAACCTCAAAATGTCGAAGGCTGGGAGACGTTGGGCATTTTGAAACTTGACCATCTGTAGAATATCTTGAGCCCTCACCTCTGGTGGCGAGGCTTTTCCCAGGGAAGTGTCCAGGATCGCTCCGATGAACTGGAGTCTCTGCGATGGTATCATTTGTGACTTCTTTAAATTGAGGGAGAAGCCCAGTCTGTGAAGGGAGTGGCAAACAATCTAGCTGGATCTGAGCTTGTTCCGACGATACAGCTCTGATCAACCAATCGTCGAGGTAGGGGTAGACGTGAATCCCTTCCCTCCTCAGACTTGCAGCCACTACCGACATTAACTTGGTGAAGACCCTCGGGGCGGAGGTCAGCCCAAATGGCAGAACTCGAAATTGATAATGAGAGTTGCCAATTGCGAACCTCAGGTATTTCCTGTGTTTGAGATGGATTGGCACATGGAAATAAGCGTCCTGAAGGTCCAGAGATACCAACCAGTCCTGGAACTGAAGGGCCTGAAGGATCTGAGAGAGAGTTACCATCTTGAATTTGTCCTTCCTGAGGAATTTGTTCAATTCCCGCAAGTCCAAGATGGGTCTCAGTCCTCCGTCTTTCTTTGGTATGAGAAAGTAAAGGGAGTACCAGCCCTTGTTCCTCTCCGCTACAGGTACCGGTTCTATGGCACCTTTCTCTAGCAGGTCTAAAATTTCCTGCAAGAGGAGCGGATCTGGAGCTTTTTGAGAGCTGATCCCCAGTGGATGACTCTGAGGTATGCGTAGGAGAGGCAGTCAGTAACCTTGTGCAACTGTCTCCAATGCCCAAGCATCTGACGTGATAGCCTGCCATTCCGCCAGATGTTGAATTAACCTGCCTCCTACAGGTGTCTTGTGAGGGAAGTCCTCAGAGTGGTTTAGGGGCGGCTGATGCAGATGCTGATGGTAAAGAGGCACCTGCTGTTGCTGCGGCTTTTGAATATCTACCCCGTCCACCTCGGGTAGTTCTTCTTTGTCCCCTTTGAGCCGGTCGTCCTCTACCTCTTCCGAATGCGGAGTAGAAGCGAAAAGACTTGCCTCTCGCAGAGGTTCCTGTGGGACAAAAAGGTGTCTGACGGATTGCAGCGCCTAGGGATTTTGCTGCTGCCTTTGATGTTTGCAGTTTTTCTAAACTGTCATCCGCCTTTTTCCCAAACAAAGAAGAGCCATCAAATGGCATGTTCAAGAGCCTGGCTTGCACATCTGAGGCAAAACCAGACTCTCTCAACCAAGCAAATCTCCTGGTTGTTGTACTTGCCGCCATTGCTCTGCTGATACTGTCAGCCGAGTCAATGCCCATCTGGAGGGATTCGCACATAGCATCTTTACCGTCCCTTATGATATTTAGGAACGTCTCCCTTTCTTCTCCCTCCGGGATGCAGTCAGCCGCTGTAGAAGCACACTCCCAAAGTGTATGGCTAAATCTAGCAAGGGTGCAAGTAGCATTAATAGATTTTAACGCCATGCTACATGCCGAAAAGACTTTCTTAGCCATAGCATCGTATTTCTTATCGTCCCAGTCCTGTGGGACGGTAGAGTAAGCAGTCTTGATGTCAGTAGAAGATGCTGCCTGTACCACCAGACTTTCTGGGGATGGGTGTTTGGACAAAAACTCAGGGGCTGCAGAAGATACCCTGTATTTTGTAGACAGTTTTTTATTTACTGCCGGGACGACATCTGGGGTTTCCCAGTTAGTCATTATTTTTCTTTGAAGAGCTTTATGAAAAGGTACTACAGGATCCTCCTGTGGACCTTTATCAAGAATATCTGTGAGGTCATCTTGTTGGAAAGCCGGTGAAGGTGTTGACCACCCCATAAATTCTGTAATCCTGGCCATTAAGGCTCTATAAGGGGTTTCAGCATGCTCCCCCGGGTCTGGCCTAGCGAATTCCACCTCTGGGGAAGTGTCTAAACCACTTGCCTCATGTAAGGAATCATGGAGTTCCTTTAATCTGCGTTCCTCTGAGGATAACTCCTCTTGAACTGGGGTTGCAGATCCCTGCAACTCAAATGGCTCTTCTTGATCAGACAGTTCTCCCTCTTCCATAATTGAAGACATTGTTCTCAATTGGTCTGAGCTCACAAATGGTGTGAAACCCATCTCCAAGGCAGAGGGTACCAAACTTGTCGTAATCGGCCTCGAAAACGTCGATGTCGTCGACGCCGAAGGCTTCAAAAGTGGCGTCGAAAACAAAGGTGGAGGCCTCGAGGTCTTCGATAGAATCGAAATTCTGCTTGAGGATATCGACAATCTCGACATCGAAGACCTGGGAATAGCCACTGGGTGCGCCGCAACCGTGACTTTCCCTGGCGTTGACGCTGGTGTTGAGGATGGCGTTGAGTCGACAGACCATTGTGTCGAAGGTCCCTTCGACAACGGCGTCGAAGACACTGACCTCGGCGTCGACGGAACCGTCGAAGAAGGATTCAAGGTCTTTGCTTTACTCCAGGGTTTGTGACGCGCTCGTGAAGCTTCCTTCGCCGGGTGCTGCGACTCGCGGCGTTTTGGACCTTCGGGTCTTTCCACCAGAGCATCGCTCTCGGCAGTCTTCGAGGGGGTCGAGGCCGCTTTCTCGAAGACGCTCATATTTTTTCGGAATTCCTCCCATTCAGCCCGGGAACTATGCTTCGTGGGGCAAGGGATTCTCTTAGGTGAAACAGAGGAAGAGGAGGACGAAGAAGGGGATCTTCGGCGTCTCCTTTTCAAGTGCTTCGATCTCAAAGAATGATGGGACCCGCTTCGAGACCTGGAGCGCGAATGGTGACGAGGAGACGAATGTCTCGACTTCATCGAGGAAGAAGCTTTAGAAGTCTTACCTTTTTGCAGCTTCCCCCTACGCTCCTTCCGGGCTTTAGCTGTCATGGACATACAGGCTTCACACTCCGAACAATGGTGTTCATCTCCCAAACACCACAGACAGACCCTGTGAGGGTCCGTTATCGACATCTTTTTTCCACAGTCTCGGCATTTTTTAAAGCCAGACCGAGGGGTCGTCGGTTCTGACGAGGAAGCCATCGAGTATGGATCGAATATCTCGAGGAAAATGGAATACTATATCTACGAAACTGAGCAACGATATTCCGAGGCACTGAGTAAGCGCGGAAAAACGGAACTGAGCAACGGACGCTGCGCGCTGCCTTTATAGGCAGGATGACGTCGATACGGCGGCTGTCGAGGGACATCGACTCGGCGGACGTCGACGCACAGCGCCCTCTAGAGAGAAAACATTTCTGAGGCCAGCAAAGCTGGAAAGAGATATCTAAGATAAGGAATACATCGGAGGACACAATCCCTTCGAAAGGGCCCACTGCATCACCAGTGGGAAACGTCTGGTCCTAGGGGCTCCAACCAGACCCATAATAGCCCGATTACTGAACTATCGAGACCGAGCCAGGACCCTCAGGAGGGCTAGGGAATTGGGATCCCTGACTTGCCAAGATGTACCAATCCACTTCTTACCGGACTTTCTCAGACAAAGTGCAGTCATCCAGGAAAACCTTATAGAGGTCAAGAAAAGGCTTTGAGAAAGGGCAAGTACGCAATGCTTTTCCCTGCCAAACTTAGAAAGGAGCACAATGGCTGCGCACTATTCTTTCATACCCCGGAAGAGGTGAACATGTTGGAGTCGCTAGCCAGGGCAACCTGCCGCAGGGAGAACAATCGACATGGTGGCAACCCCCTCACCTCCGGAACCAGTAACACTGGACAATTGCAGCACACGATCATGATGGAGAGCCAGTAACTGGCAAATGGAGCTCTGCACGTCAACTGGGACTGTCTGGGTGGCTGGTCCCCTGCGTGAGCATCTGTTTGTTATAAAGGGGGGGGGGCGGAGCAGCGAGGGTGTAAGGGGCAACTGGCAGGTTGGGGTTGCTGTTGAGGGTGCGGGTGTGGGGGTACTTGGATTGGTTTGGAAGTTGACTGACCACAGTGGTCATCGGGACAATCTCTTGTCTTTGGTCATGGGGATGACTTACAGGTGCAGTTTATGAGCTGGGGAATGGCGGGGATGACCAATGTTCTGTCACCACAAAATGGCGAACTCACTTAGCAGCATAACATGGATTGTCAGGGGCCTGACCTGCCCATCTAAGAGCAGAAAGGTTGTTCTATATATGCGGCATCACCAATTGGACATAGTGGGCATAAAGAAGCGAAATTTGGGCAAAGATGGGGTTGCCAGCGCTACTTCTCATACTCGGAGAGGGTATGCATACTGCCGCGGAACACTAAGTTCCGAACTGATCACTCAGAGGGGCTAGCCTTAATGATACGAGGGACAATACAAGGACGGGTACACACCCCGATTAATTTCTATGGGCCTCAGTGGAAACCTGGGGGTGGATATCGAGGCAACTAGAGGCAATTCGCCCCCCCACCCGGGGAAATTGGAGGGTGGGGGGACTTTAATGCAGTAATGAACCTGGACCAGGAAAGGTCCGGTGGGGCCCACAGGCTAGTGTCTAAGGTAACTAGTAAGCTGCGGGACATGTGCTGGTCATGGGAAGTGGACATTTAGAGATTGAGGCACCCAGGGGGATACACATTTCACTCCTCGGTCCATGACTCAGCTTCACAATTAGACTACTTTCTGATCTCACACACACTGGCTGGTAGGGTAATTGAGGTTACTATTCTAGCATGCACACTCTTAGACCAAGCAATAGTACTCCTTGCCTTAACAATACCCGACAGAATGGAGAACAAATTGATAATTTAAGACCAAACGTTTGACGGACGGGGCATTCCGGGAGGAGCTTTCCAGAACCATTGATGACTTTTTCAAACTAAATGTGCGGTGGGTGGGATCGTCTGCGAGACTGTGGGAAAGCTTTAAATGCATAGTAAGGGGAGAATGCATCTCCAGAGAGGCAGGGATACTAAAAAAAAAATAGGCAACAACTAGCAGAGACAGAGACTCGAATTAAGCAACTACAAGCAGAAACACCAAGGGCGGGCACAACCAAATACGCTGAGATCAAGTAACAACTGCAATTATTCAATGAGTTGGCTCAAAGAAAAGTGAAGTATCTCCGGGGCAGGGTAGCAGTGCGACAATATGGGGCAGGACAGTGCCCAGGTAGGGTACTGGCGAGAATGGCCAAATTAGAGACGCAGACAGTATCCGAGAATTCTGTATTACTCACACATTCAAATATCACAGCAGGAATTGATGAATACCTGGGCAGGGTGGCGCTATACTGGTTCATGGCAGAAGAAAGGGAATGGTTGGGCTACCCGCTGTCTGTAGAAGAGGTTCTATCAGCAATTAAGTCATTGCCATCCAGGAAAGCCACAGGACCAAACAGCTACAGAGCCACATTTTATAAATGTTTTGCCACAAAGTTAGCCCTTCATCTATTAGAGGTATACTGGCAAAGTTTAGAGGACAGTCCACTACCAGAGTCGCTGCGTGAAGCAGTGGTAGTGGTTCTCCTGAAGCCGGACAAAGCAGCAGACAAATGCTCCTCCTACCTCCCCATATTCCTCAAACATGGATAATAAAGTCCTGGCAAAAATATTGGCATTCAGGCTGGCCCTGCTGATGCACAGATGTGTCAAGGCGGACCAATCGGAGTTCATCCCGGGATGATCCACCTCCTATGGGTTGCATATAATGTTTGGCTTCAGGTCAGCTGTCCAACAGGATGAATCCTTAGTAGCGATGCTATTAGACGCTACGAAAGCGATCAATTCTGTAGAATGGCCCTTTCTGTTCACGGTACTCCGCAGAATGCGTCTGGGGAAGAATGTATTGCCATGGTCCAGTTACTCTACACCTCACCCAGTGCTCAAGTCCGGGTGAATGGTCTACTGACATCGGTCATACCCTTGGGGAGAGGCACATGACAGGGGTGCCCGCTCTCATCACTATTCGCACTGGCGATTGAACCATTAGCAGAGGGGGATCAGAGAGCAACACATCCACAGAGGGATACAATTTTACCAGCACAAGCTGGTCATCTCTCTCTACGCAGACAACATGGTGCTTTACATCAAGGACCCGATACGCAACCTAGACCCTGTTATGACAGACGTAGTAACCTTTGGGGACTACTCCAGGCTAAAGATGAACGCCACAAAATCAGTATTGTTTCCACTTACAGAAGGCACTAAACGCTTTAATAAGTACGGATTTCAATGGCACGACACACACAAACCAGGTATTTGGGAATATATGTAGCCCGTTCTGCGGAAGAATTATATATTCAGAATTATTGTAGGGTGCTGGAACAAACCAAGTTGTCAGTGATAAGTGGATGGAACTGCCACTTAACCTACACGGGAGGATATCGCTGGTTAAAATGGTGCAACTCCTGTGTTTTCTGTACGTGTTTCTCAACGTGCAAGTTTCACCCCCCTGAGAATATTTGTGAGGTACGCTCCGAAATACTGAGGTTCATATGGGCCGGGGAAGCAGGCACGTGTGTCATGGGAGAAACTAGTGATCCCTTTAGAGAAGAGGGGTGGGGGACCTAGCATTACCAGACTTCAAAACATTTAACGAGGCAGCGCAGGCAGGGTTCCTACTTTACAGGTTTGAGGGTCAAGCAGATAGGAGACAGAGGTGGAAAGGGCCCTAGCAGCCCCATTCCTCTTAAGGGCGACCATACTGGCATCAACCAACAGAACCCCAGAGAGCACCAAACATGCTAGGACTTACCTGCAAATCGTGGGCTCACCTCGAACATAAGGCAAAGGGGCAAGTCATTTACTCCCCGAACTTCCCGGATAGAGATATATATATATCTCTCCGGAGGGACATTGACCTGTGAGACGGGATATATAAGCCTCATGAAATGCCTGAATATATCCCGTTTTAGGGGCCTCTTTCCAGAAGGGCGATTCTTGACAACAGAGGAGATAAAAACCAAGGGGGCACTTAAGCCACTAGATCGGTTTTTGTACTTCTGATCAATGGTTTCCTTGAAGCAAATTTACCACGCTTCCCCATAATGAACCCGAAAACGTCCCATATACTGGCTCACATGCTCTCAAGAGACGGAAGCAGTAAGGTGGTGTCCACTTCGTATAATAAGTGCATGGGCACTGAAGGCAGGCGGGAAGATTCGTCCCGTGGTGAAATGGGAACAATCTCTGGGGAACACAATGACAGATGAGACATGGGGATACTGTTGTGGGGAGACGAGGAGGGTGGCTCTCAGTACAAGATTCAAGTTCATACACTTTAAATACCTACATCTGTGTTACTATACCCTGGCACTGTTACATGAATTCTTCCTGGACGTTTCCGAAAACTGTCCACGATGCGCCACCTACCCTGCAGGCTTTTTACACATGGCATGGGGATGCCCAAGGGTACGACAGTTTTGGACGCAAGTCTTGGAGACACTGAGTGAGATAGTGGGGGGAAAAGCATACAACATACGACACATTGCACTAGACATATTCAGAGGCACACAACAAAGCTGTCGGGGCTACTATTACTCTTAGCAAAGCAACAGGTGGCACTAGTGTGGGGTAGCACTCAAGTCCCTATCACAAAGTAATGGCGGGCAGATATTCTGTAGTGCAACGAAATGGAGTCGGAAAATGGACCGTTAATGCACCCACAGTCTAATGCACCCACAGTCTAAACTCAGACATTTGGGGTCCATATACGCAATACATCAAACAGGCCCGCCTAGTCGAGGAGAACGACTAATGTCAACTCATGAACTGCTTTTGCACTGCACCAAGCTAGGACACAAATAGCTACGTCAAAAATGGGCGCACGACAAGCATCTAGCGAGGGGAAGTGTACCGAACCACTGTACTGCAAATCGTTGTTGTGATTTTTTGCTTTTGTACTGTCAGTGTTATGCTGATAGCATGTTCTTAACGCAAAATGCTAATAAAAAGAGTTTATATAAAATAAAAAAAAGAACATAGGAGAGGGGAAAAGAGTAGATATAAAAACAGCAGCGGAGTGGGGAAGGAGTGGCAAAGAGAATGCCCGACAAGGGGACGTGAAAGGAGTTAGGAGGAAGGAAAAATAACACCCAAAAGGATTCTTCAAGGGTAGAGGTAAATATTTAAAAGAGGGAAAGAAGTCATAGAAAACAGACAGAATGGAAGACAGAGCAAACGAAAGCTATGCAGAATGTCAGATGGGTAGAGAAAAGAGAAACCTGGAGAAGCTTGGGGGGGGGGCAGGAAAAGTAATGCACCTGAAGAGGGTGAAAACAAGGTCCATAGACAAGCAAAAGAAGTCTTAGTTACTTACCTGTAACTGTATTTCTCCAGCATTGGTATTGGTATGTTTCACAGATTCACATGCTTGAATATTCCCCGACGTCAAACTGGGAATCTTCAGTGATTTAAATAATTATTAAATTATTTTAAATATATACATTATTTCCAAAGAAAAATGACTGGATAACCCATTACGGTCTATGAGTCATTCACTTGTGTAGTCCCTCCACCTCACTTTGGTCCTTTTTGGCCCTAACCAATGAGGTGGATGGGTTTAAGCTCCACCCCAGTCAGCCATCTTCAGAATTTGAACTGTATAGACCACAGTATGATAGAAGCTGGACGCAGGAGCAGCCTCTAGGGGAGGCGGGTGGGCACAAGTGAATCTATGAAAGATACCAATGCTGGAGAAATACAGTTACAGGTAAGTAACTAAGACTTCTCCAGCATTGGATCTTTCATAGATTCAGATGCTTGAATAGAATACCAAGCAGTTAAAACATGCCCCCATCATATATAGATAGATATGCAGAACATTCCTGGGAGACTTTGCCATACAGCAACACCAAGGTTACATACCCTGGGAAAGGCGGGAGGAAGGCTGATCCTACCTTATGCAAAGAGATGGCGAAGCACTGCCTGGCCAACTGCAGATTCTTTGTTGGTATCTTCTGTCAGGCAGTAGTGCTTGGCGAACGTGTGCAGGGTGCTCCAGGTAGCGGCTCTGCAAATGTCCTTCAAAGCTACCCCTAAGTGAAAAACCACTGAGGCTGCTCTCCCTCTGGTGGAGTGCGCCGAAGGAGGTCTGATGAAGGGGTCGCCATTGGCTTCATGACAGTGGGTGATACACAGAGAGACCCAACGTGCCAAGCATTGTTTTGAAATATGTTGGCCTTTAGTGCGTCCAGAGAAAGCAATGAACAATCTGTTGGAGGAGCGAAACTCCTTAGTTCTTTGTAGATACAACTTTAGGACTCTCGCCACATCTAAAAAGTGTAGAGATCTTTCTGCCTCAGATGTGCGATTCTGGAAGAAAGTATGGAGGACAATGCACTCCGTGAGAGTCATCGACGACAAAACTTTGGGAAGGAATTTCGGATGTGTTCTCAGAATGACTCGGTCTTTGTGGAACAGGTGAAATGAGGTTCTAAAGATAAGGCTTGTAACTCACTGATCCTCCTGGCAGACGTGATGGTGATCAAGAAAGCGGTTTTTCACGATATGAATTCCATGTCGCATCTATGAATAGGCTCGTAAGGTGGTTCCATTAGAGCCGTCAGTACTGTGTTTAGGCTCCAGGATGGCACTGATGTAGGCGTAGGAGGGAACGTACGCATAAGCCCTTTCAGGAAGATCTTAACGGCTGGTAGAGTGAGCAAAGACTGTTTATATGGGTTTGTTGTATATGCCGCTATGGCCGATAAATGAACCTTGATAGAGGATATTGATAATCCTACTTTGGCCAAGTGCAGTAAGTAGGGTAGCACTTGTTCGACCGATGCGGTGAGAGGGTTCACCAAGGATGTTTCGCACCACTTAGAGAAACGAGTCCATTTTCGGGTATAGGTAATTTGAGTTGAAGGAGCTCTAGATGCCTTGATAATATCCCAGCAATCTGCAGGTAAATCTAGATTCATTTGTTTTTGCTGCTCAGGAACCAGGCCTTGAGAGATAGGCTCGCTGGATCGTAGTGGAGGACCTTGCGGTTCTGCTGCATCAAAAGCTCCTGATGAGCTTTGAGGTGAATCGGGGGCCAACGGGAGAGGTGTTGTAGAGTTTAGTACCAGATCTGCTGGGCCCAATCCGGCGCTATCAAGATCATTGAACAATTCTGTTCTTTCAGTCTGCGTAGCACTCTCGATATGAGAGGGATGGGGGGAAAGGCATAAAGGAATTTCCCTGTCCAATCCACCAAGAACGCATCTCCTACTAACCAATGTTCTGGGTACCTGGTGGCGAATTCGTGGTATTTCTTGTTGGCTTTGGTGGCAAACAGGTCGATCTGCAGATGCCCTCATTTGGAAAATATCCATTGGACTTCTTTCTCGTCTAGTTCCCACTCGTTTGAAGTTGTGAACTCTCTGCTTAGTTTGTCCGCTAGGAGGTTGTCCACTCTGGGGAGATGTTCTGCGTTGATTTGTACTCTGTGGTGTAGTGCCCACAGGAGTGGAGCTTCTTGTGACAGGATTTCTGACTTGGTACCTCCTTGTTTGTTCGTGCAATGCATGGAGGTCTTATTGTCTGTCTGGATGGTAACCACCTGGCCAGCTAATACCAGAAGGAAGGCTTTCAGTGCCCACCGTATTGCCCTGAGTTCTAAGACATTGATGTGCAGTTAAGATTCTTGAGCGGACTAAGTGCCCTTGGTTTCAAGGTCATCTAGATGGGCCCCTCAGCCGGACAGAGATGCATCTGCCTGAGGAGAAGGGTAGATGTGGGTGCCTGAAAGGGCATTCCCTGTGACAGGTTTTGAGGTGAATTCCACCATCAAAGTGCTTTGAGTAATGTCAGTTGGACTATGTCCTCCCACGAGCCGCGTGCCTGTTTCCATTGGTGGTCGAGGGCCTCCTGGATTGGTCTCATGTGCAGTCTGCAATTTGGTATGAGGAATATACATGAAGACACCATGCCCATGAGAGATTTGTAAGAGCTTACTTTGGTTTCTGTTCTGTTTTGGAACCATGAGGTCAAGTGGAGAATCGCTGTTATTCTATCTGCAGAGGGTCTTACCCTGGGGATGGAGGTGTTGAGGTCCGCACCCAGGAAGAGAACTGTTTTGCTTGGCACTGGACAGGATTTAGTTTCATTGATGGAGAAACCCAACCCTTTTAAGAGTTTTATTGTTCGAGACTGCCAAGCGTGCAAGTTTGTATGAGCCAGTCGTCCAAATATGGAAAGACTTATGTTCGTGTCCTTCTGAGTTTTGCCCCTACCGGTGCAAGGCATTTGGTAAAAACTCTTGGAGCTGATTTTAGGCTGAACGGGAAAACACGGAATTGGAAGTGTAACTCCCCTATTGCGAACCTGAGGAACTGTCTGGGCAGGATGGATTGGAATGTGGAAGTAGGCGTCTTCCAAATCTAGAGTGGCCAGGAAGTCGTGTTGGTTTAGCCAAGGTAAGACACTTTGCAGGGACATAATCTTGAATTGGATGCGCTTGATGAACTTGTTGAGCGCTCTTCGATCCAGAATAGATCACCACTGACCGTTTTTCTTCTTGATCAGAAAGAAACGGGAGTAAAAATCCCTCCCCTTCTGTTGGTCTTGGACTGGTTCAATGGCTGCTTTTAGGAGCAGTTTTGGAATCTCGGACAAGACATGTCTTAAAAGATGTACCTTGCAAGGTGTGGGAGCAAGGGATGGAGTTTGATCTAGAAATTCTATAGTGTGACCCTTTCGGATCACCTGTAACACCCACTTGTCCGATGTTATTGACTGCCAACGATGGAGAAATCTGCTTACTCTTCCCCCCCACCGGGGTGTGATGTTGAGGGAAAAGGTATTATTTGTCAATTTTGCTTACCCTGGGACTTGCCCTCGGTAGAGCCACGCCTTACCCTCTGGGAGTACCTGTTAGAGGTTTGGTGGTATCTGTTGCCCTGGTAAGTTTTTCCCTGCGTTTTCTGGCCATAGGAGGGATGATTAAAACCTCTGAATTTGGAGGATGAGCCTCGAAAGGAACAAAAGGATCTGCGGTCTTTGTCTTGATCTTTAAGGGAATTGATGGCTCAAGCCGTGTCCGTGTCAATTCCTTTGTGGTGGTCATCAATCTTTTTGCCAAATAAGTCTTGTCCATCAAAGGGCAGGTCCAATATTTGAGCTTGGACCTCCGGTCTGAAGTTTGTAGCCTTCATCCAGGCCTGTCTCCTCAGAACAGCTCCGTGAGCCATTTGTTTGAAACCTGATTCCGCCACATCCACTGCTGCGTCCATCAAATGATCTGAGGTAGCTTCCCCGTCTGCTATGATTGATCTGGCTTCGACCTGGAGATCCGCTGGTAAATGTCTGGTTAATTTAGACATACGCAATCATACTTGGCGGTCAAAACGCGCGGTCATGGTGAGTGCGTTGCCCTCTCTGATGGTGAGAGGCGCTGTCAAGGATACCGTCCTGCCCATGGCCTCCAATTTACGGCCTTCCTTGACAGGAGGTGCTGATAAGGGCGATGCAGGATTGGCCAACTTTTTTCTCGCTGCCACCGTGATGACAGAATCTGGCTTGGTGTGTTCCCTTAGACAAAGTGGCACTGTGTCAGGAGCTTTGTATTTCTTTTCTGGTCTTGAAACTAGAGCGGGAATAGATCAAGGTGTAACCAATATCTTTGACCGCAATACCCATATGGTATTAAGAAGAGGAATGGTCATGACAGTCCTTCTGCGTTTATCACTGTGCTCATAAAGCACTGACTTTCTCTTCAGCTGTGACTTGAAGCTTGAACAAGTCTGTAGCTTTGCCAATAATGGTATGGAAAGATACCAAATCATCTGGTGGTGAAGAATCTCCTGGAGAGCCTTTCTTACTGGGTTTTTCAACTATGTAATCATTCCATTCACTCCGAGTATCAGGTTCATGAGTGATCTCGCCTTCTTCGGGGTCAGAAAATTCTCGGAAAGGATTTTCTTGCCAGTCTGAGACCGATGCGGTTGAAGGTACAATAGTCGGATCTCGAACCGGTGACCTTGGCCTAGGTGATAATCTAGGAGATGTGACCCTTATCTGTGAAGCACTGAGCGTTCTGCTCCTGGATCTACAAGGAGGCTCTGGTGAATATGCCCTTTTACGTGGCCTGATCCTGGAAGGTGACCGTCTAGGCGTGCTATGCCGAGGTGAAATGCTCCGAGGAGGTGCAACTCTTTTGGTATGGATGACTTATTCTTTTTCGCTTGACGTCTGTTGAATTATTCGATGATCCTTTGCATCGATTCTATGATGATTGGATCGTATGGATCGACAGGTTCCTCTACAGTTGGTTGCCAGGGAGGACTATGTTCCTTGGGGGTGAGGCAAGGTTGCCCGCCAACAAATTCTGTGTCTGAAAACTCCTCCTGAAGAATGATGTCTGGGATTTCTGTCATGTCTCCCAGAGGAGAAAGTTGTGTTCCTATCGGCTCATCTGATAAAGGGAGTACTGTTTTTTCATTAGAAGGGTTTAACAGTACATCTCCGGCGTCTGTTTTGGGTTTTGGTTTCTCCGTGGGAGTTGACTTTTTCGTCAACGGCACCGATATGAGCTTCTTCGATGGTGGTGGTTTCGTGGACGATGACGACTTAGTCAATGGTTGAGTGTTTATCCGCTGACGGGATCTTCGTGGACGAGAGTGTTGTGGACGAGTGATGGGACTCCTGCATTGATGACTGCTTCGTGGAAGCCGATTTCTATGACTAGGATTTGGTCCTCGACGACTAGGTTTGAAGTGTTGTCGTTGTGGACGCTAAGGGTTTCGACGACGGCTTGGTGTTACGCTCACCTGGCTCCCACAGAGGCGTCGATCTGAACTGGATAGCTGCGGTCTCCACCAATGTGACGCGTAGGGCCGAGATGACGGACTGGCCCACCTAGCTTCGTTTGCTTGGCCCGTAGGAATATTCTTCTGCAAATGGAGAAAGGGAATTAACCACCCGTGGAGTTGAGTGTAAATCCCCCCCACCCCCGCTGTTCTCCCCACGGATCAGTTTGATGTCCCCTCTTATAGTCTCACCTGATGGTTTGAAAAGATGAGCTCTCCATCCTGCATTGAGCGCAGCGGCGCGTTGCTAACCAGTTGCTTCACTGGCTTGAAGGAATTGGCGAGTTCCAGAACAATATTGACTCCGAAAAGTATGTAGTTCGTAAGAGTTCAAATGCCTGACTTTCACTCTTGTCCGATTCCTTGCAGATTGCAGCTTGACCCTAGTGAAGAGTTCCTCGTGGCAACCGGTAATATTCTGGTAAGGATTTGTATTTCCAACACAGTTTGATAAATAATGTCAATATGTAACCTGTTGTTTTCTCCCTTATTCAGGCACTGAGAGAAAGTATGAAGTCTCGGGGAATAATACCTCCGGCGGTAAAATCAGGTAAGTCTAATGTGGTGAGGAGGGTTCCCCTTGATAGTCCCTTTGTTTCACCTTGCTGTCCTTTTGTTTCCCCTTAGGGGCCAGGGTTCGGCGAAGATGCAATGGAAGCTGCCCCGACCCGTGAAGAGGAATAGTACCCCCGGTGGTAAAATCAGGTAAGTCTATGGGGGGGTTACTAATATTCCTCTGTGTATTCCCTTGGCTCGCCTTGCTGTTCTTGTCTACCCCTTAGGTGCCGCAATACGGCGGGAACATGCAGGAGGATGCGGTGGAATGTGAAGATGCTGCGAAGGCCGGTGAGTTCAGCGCGGCGCTGCAGCAGGCGAGGCGACGCGCATAAAATAACTTCTTTCTTCCAGCTCAAAGGCGCGATGGATCGGGAATTCAGGTAAGGATCAAAGGTATTGCTCTTGTTCTAACCTTTTCTCCTTCTTGCTCCCTTTTTCTAGGAGCTCCAAACTCGAGGCAGGCGTAGCAGAAGACTGGATGCAGACTTGCTGGCACGGTGAGCGTTACGCTGCTGGTTGCAGAATAACACGAAGCGTGTGCTGCTCTTCGGGCGTGGTTTAAATAGCCTCCAAAGTAGTCCCAGGTAAGTATTCCTCCCCACCCCCGCCCGAGTAAAAAAATAGTCCCTAGGTAAAATAGTCCCTTCCAAGCCTCATTTGGCTTGGAGCTCTTGCAGCATGGTCTGCATCAGGTAAGTTCTACTCTATGAGCCTGGCGCCAGGACTGACTCTCCATATGAGCCTGGTGCCATAGGCGCCAGGACCGCACCCAAACAGCCCCTAGCAGGGGTTTTTGGGCTTGCCCAAAATAACTTGATGCCTGCTTCTGGGGTTGTTGGACCTGGTCTGGGTTCCCGGGGGTAGGCATCAAGACACTTGGTCGTCGATGGACCTCTATTACCATGACCGCTCGTAGACTTTATCTGTGGATTCCCCCTCCCCCGCACCCCTGAAAACGCTGCCTTACCTTTGGAGGTGGTTTTTTCTTCAGGATGCTGTTTTTTGTGATCCCCAGATTTTAAAGGGGGTATATCCACCACCTTTTTACTTTTGTGAGATGGTGAGACACTTTCCACTGAAGAGGCCCTTCTCTTAGAAGTTTATCTCTCAGATGGTTTAGAAGAATGTTCAGGAACTGTCTTGGCAGATTCTTCGTCAGAAGATACACCTTTGGCTTCTAAATGGAGAAGTCTTCTGAGTCTATCCTGCAGGGTCTTGTTGGAAAAAGTCCTGTAAATGTCACATTTATTTATATCAGGAGGAAATAAACAGTAGATGCATTGAGATCATGAGGATCCTTCGTATAGACAAGTTTCTTCATGCACCTTGTGCAATCCCCTGAATAGGGAAGGCTTCTTGGCAGTTCAGCCATGTTCTGAAGAGGATTTCACTCAACAATTTTATGAGAAAAAGTGTTTTCTGAGCCCAGAAAAACAGAGCAGAAAGCTCTTGAACAGGAGTTCGCAAAAAGGTATAATTTGTGTAAAACAAATATACCCAACCGGAAAAAATATACAAAAAGCTCAGAGAGCTGGAGGATTACCTCTGTCTTTTAGACTGCGGGGAAAAATCTGAAGATGGCTGACTGGGGCAGAGCTTAAACCCTGCCACCTCATTGGTTAGGGCCATAAAGGACCAAAGTGAGGTGGAGGGACTACACAAGTGAATGACTCTGGTTATCCATAGTCATTTGTCTATGGAAATAATGTATATATTTAAAATGTTTAATAATTATTTTAAATCACGGAGGATTCCCAGTCTGGCAACGGGGAATATTCAAGCATCTGAATCTATGAAAGATCCAATGCTGTAGAAGCTGGTGATCACAAGAGTCATTCCGTAGAGAAGAGGGGAAAAGGCTTTGACCGGACAAAAGGAGAAAAACGGAAGCAGGTGAACCTCAGGTCAGTGTCAACGGATCAATAACGAAAGAAAAAAAATAACCCTAACCAAGAATGGGGCAAAGAAAGAAGAGTCTAGAGTAAAGAAAAGCAGAAGAGAAACCATTGCCCAAAATCTAGAAAGAATCCGGAAGTGCAACTTTAACCCGAACCAGAGATGTGTGAAGATTTGTCAGATATTTTAACTTCCCCTCAAGGGGAGGTACGGCTGCCACCCAAGAGTACCTCATGGGGATAAGGACGATTATATAAAGTACATCCTGTTGGCCAATGTCGCACCCCAACCTTCCCTTGGCAGCTGGAGGCCAGCACCGGGTCCAACCGATGGAAAGGCTCCTCTGCCTTGGAACAATGAGGCGGAGGAAAAAATACAGGAAGGTGTATCTGTTGCGAGAGATGGAAATCTGAGACAAACATCAGAAGGGAGGATGGCCCAATTCTCAAAGTCTTAGGAGAAAAATCAAGCATGGAGTTTTAACAGAGGACGCTTGGAGGTCATTCACTAGTCTAGTGGGATGATGGAAACCAGGAAAATTACCTTAATGGAGAGCAATGGAAAATGGAGCAATGGAAAAATGTCCTGCTCTGGGGGATCTCTCGAAAACAAAAATGGCTGCAACATACTCCTTCACAGTCCCAATCTACAGGCCCATCTGGGCCAAAGACAGCAGAAAATCCAAATCAGAGGATTGAGCAAAACAAAAGGGTCCAGATACTTCATGCCACATTTTAGGTTGTAGATTAGGTGAAGGGCCTTCTAGAAGTGAGAAGCACATCCAGAAAGTCCTCCATCAAACTCAAATTCCTTATACATCAATAGCCAGGCATGAAGTTTCAGGCTCTGGAAGTTCGGGTGCCGGACCCACCCTTCTGAGTGGGAAAGGAGGTCCGTCCTCTGTGGTTGTTGCCAGGGTGGGCAGATGGCCATGTTAAGCAACTCTCCAGGCCGAATCCGGAGCGATGAAGATCACTGTGGACCCGAACAGGTGTAGCCTCCAGAGAACCGGCAGTACGACAGGGTTTGGTGGTAACGCACACAGCAGATCAAAGTCACACTCACTGTCAAGGTGCCCCCATGACCCCCCCAAAGCTCCTTGGTGAGGGAATTCCCTAGAGCAGAACCAGTTGCCCTTCCTGTTCACACTGGAAGCAAAGAGGTCCACTGGAGGAGCACCCCAAGGGGAGACGATCTCCTCCTGAACTTCCTGGCAGAGCTCCCACTCGTGGGATGCGAAGGACTGCCTGCTCAACGCATCCACTAGTAATTTCTCCTTGCTGGTCAGATGGGATGCTTACAGTCACTCCGTTATCCAAAGAGCAGAACCACAATGGCTTTGCTTCTCTGAACAGAGGCAAGGAGCCCACACAACCCTGCTTTTTGAGGTAATGCATGGCTGCAGTGTTATCCATGAGGACCAAAACTGTTTTCTCTCTCGTAGAAGGGAAGGAAGGCTTACAGGGCCAGTCTGATCGCACTCAACTCGATATGATTGATGTGCTTCCCGCACCTCCAGACTTTCATCCACATCGCTGCGGTGCAAGCTTGTACTTCGCCGCCTCCCCCCAACCATTTTCCTACTGGTGTTCTGACCCTTCACTAACTCCTTGCACACCTCAACGCTTAGCGACATGCCCGTACCACCACCTACCAATCTCACACATCCCCTTGTAGCATAGGGCATGGGCTTCCCACTCAATCTCTTTCTTCAATCATCTCCTCACTTAATGCTCCTTAGCTCACCTGGCCTCCATCAGAATTAGGGAAAAGGGTTGAGGACTACCCACTACAGACATTTTTCAAAATTCTGACCCGATATGAAGAAAAGCACTATGGACTAGTACGGGCGGTTCTGTGGCTTGCTTCCTTATCTGATGGTGCAAGACTTATTGCTCTGACCTGGTGCCCTGGTAGGATGGCTTTCTTGAGTCGAAAGTACCCTATGGCACATTATATTTTGGGATGTAAACAGGACCCTGACTTTTGCACCTAGGGCATCATAACGAGGTTGCAGAGATGTCCACATATTTGTCCATGAAAGATCCAGAGAGTCATGGGGGAGAGGTGGTGGCAGTCCAGTATTACTGACAAGCTAGCAAAGGGACTGAGGGCTCCCCTCACCACAGGTAGGCCTCACAAACATGTGAACCCATTTTCATTATCCGATTCTATCTGTATGTACTGTACGACGGTCAACTAAATATGCACGCAATGCATCAGTACCATCAGTCATGTCTCTTACATTAAATTCCATCGTGACTGAATGACAAATGCTCAGTCTGAGAGGTATCCATGCAATATAACATACCATTTAACATCCATGCTTAACTTAACAAATGTTCACATAAGTAATAGTATGCAATGAAAATGTAAAGTATTGTGGAGCCCTCATCAACAGTCAGTTTCACTGGTGTTAGATGGTCACTTTAATACACTTTGCTCACTTCACCTTTTGGCGCAGCATTCCCTTATTGGTAGGCTGAGTCCCATGCCAGAATCGGCTCATGCTGCCAGCCACATCATCTCTGATATAGCAAATCACATAACAGCTACACCAGACAAATGAAACTGTTGGGCATGATGTTGCAGTTTCAGCCGTCTCTCCCAAAATGGTTAGCTTGCATTAGTAAATGTACAGTATCATGTAATGCCCTTCCTCTTCACTGTACGGTTTATCTTGCACTTTCACACTGTGGTATTGTCTTGTTCCAACATGTAATTTTGAACAAATGCAAATGTAATTATCTATGTAAAGTGTCACAAATGTGCATGTAAAGTAACATGCATATAACCTACACTAAATGTGGATGTAATGTGCATGTAAAGAACTGCAGAGCTTCAACTGCAGTTAGTTGATTGAGAGTCAGATTGTCACTTTTATACACATTGCTCACCCCACCTTTTAGTGCAGTGTCACCATATACGTTGGTGGAGTCCCACACCAAATTCAGACCATGCTAGCAACCACATGTTTACTGACTTACCAAATCACACATCAACCAACCCTAACACATCTGCTAGATACAGTGTTACACTACTAGTCATTTCTGCCAAAAATTGTTAATTTAATGCACTTTTAAATTAATAGTATCATGTAGTGTCCTTCTGAAATACAATGGTACAGTTTAACGTGTGTTCAGACTAGGGTCTTCTGAACCGCCTAGACTACTGAAGCGCTTGGAGTCCATGACAGAGGCAGTTAAGGTGCTATACAAATATAATTTAACACATCCAATTCAAAGCAACTTGAATGCACTTAAACATTGTACACACCATCCATGTATTGTACCATGGTCCACTAGGCAAAACTATAAGTTACATATGGTGACGTTCTAATGATCTGTAAGAAAGGAAATAAAGATAACAGGTACAAGGCCAGGAGAAAGTACAACTTGCTAACTATTGGGGACAGGATCCATTTGAAAATGGTATCTATTACTCACAAATGTCTAAACAAAGCTGCACCTCTGTACCTCAGTGACAAAATCAGGAAAAGAATCTCAGCACGTCCCACTAGGACTGCAAACTCACACTGCATCGTAATAGGCAGATTTAACCTAAAAAAAGCCCGGTGCACTAGCTTTCCGGTTCAGGCTGCCCACTTCTGGAACTCTCTCCCTATACATTTGCGATTGGACCAGACATTCCAAATATTCAGAAAAAATACCAAAAAAGGGCTAGTCGCGAACGTTATCCGACTATCTTAGCTCCTGATTTCTGTTAACTGGTGTCAAGGACTGTTTTGACCCATACTGATTCCTGTCTGCCTAACATGTATGACTACTACTGCACTTCACCCGTATCTAACTGTATTTTTGTGTGTGTGAAATTGTAATACTTGTATCACTATGCAATGCGCCCAGATACCTTTTGGTTAGGTGCACAATACAAATGAATAAACAAACATTGATATGGTAAACTCTGCAATACAATACCTTAAACGATCAATGTAAAGACATGCGTGCAGACCCAAACCAAAGGTCTTCAGGCTTATACAAAAGAATACAATCACATGGCAAGCCATTACATATGATGACTATGTGCATCATATGGAAAACGGATTAATTAGATGGAGGGTGTGCAATAAAACACAATAAATGGAAAATTACGGTATGATTTTATAAAGCATGTTGGATGTTATTTTATACCAGGTACATTTCTTTCTGCATATGAAGTACTTTTATCACTTTGATTTCCTAAGCTTAATTTTAATGGATTTAATGGTGGCTCTGTTGAGGTTCTCTTTTCAACTGAGTATACTTTAAAGAACTGGTCCAAAATGAAGTTTCTATATATTTTAAGTGAAAGAATCTCAAAACGGAGAAGGAAACCATTACCCAAGCTTTTAATAACCTGCCAACTGTAATATAAATGAAAAAATATATGTAACAGCAAAATCAAGATGTAGCGATCCATAGTTGCAGAACAATATGCTTACTGAGCGATCCTTTGGCCAAAAGTAGCACAAACACAGTACCAGCAAAGGACTGTCTTCCCTGACGGTCAAATAGTAACTAGTAAATGTTTCACAGTAGCATATGGCATCAAGCACACACCAACTCTTGAAGGCAGTTCAAGGGTTTTTACGAAAAGCTTCTCTTTCTCCCCCTCTCCCTATCCTGCCGCTCCTACTCTCCTCTCTGCACTCCCTCCCCCCTTCTGCCCTCCCCACCACCACTAAGTAGCTGTAGTCCCATGGTACAAAGAGAGCAACACTGGCCAGAAATGTGCACAACAGGGATGGGGCTTAAAGAAGTGGTCCTTTGCACATTTAGCCAGGCACAGAAGAAGGTACAGAGTACAGGGTAGGGCCCTCCCAACTCCCACACGGTGCCTCTGGGGCAGGACTGGTTCTGGCAAACACCCTGGTATGTCTTCTGACTCAAGTTAAGGTCACACACCCGCTTAGTGGGGTCAGGCAATTGAACTTGCCAAGCAAAGACAAAATAATAAAAAGGGACTGAAATACTGCATGAATAAATCATTTCAGGTACTAGATTAACGTTAATTCATCTGGTTCTCCCATAGTTATGACAAATTGCATAGAAACCCTCTGTGATCCGGTTCAGGCCCACCTCAGAGAACCATTAGCATCTCTAGTATTATGGCGATTCACCAGACACCGGTAATGTGTCAGATTATCTTTAAACAAAAATCAGAACCCCTCTTTGAGCATTATTAGATTTGACTCTATGTCAAGACTAAAAGGTTGCTGTTTTGATGGGGGCACAATCGAGTAAATACTTATCATATAGTATGTTTCATGGGATGTGCAATTTTAAATGGAGAGAAAACTTGTGACATATGACTTAGTATTGGGGTTTTTCTACCCGGGTTCCCTCCAACACTGGGTTGTCTGTCAGTAAGCTCTTCCCGGCTTACGGAGATCTCATGGGGGCTGAGAAGCAAATCTGGAAGAGTGACACTAGCCCCTCTGTTGATGATTGGCTGCTGGGTTTGTTGCTCCTTTCTAGGACAGAGCGAGTGTCTTGTGAGGGGTCAGAAATGCGAGGCGGACAACAGTTTGAGGATTTTTCAACAGATGCCATTTTATTTTAAAGTAGATAGATGCATACATACCTCACTGTCCCTACTCTGCGGAGGATTTCCCTGCCTAACCAAAGCGAAGAGTAATCACCAATACATAATAACTCGCCCTCACACTAAGTAACAAACACACAAAAACACATAAGGCAATGCAACATCACATGAGCAGCATTCACAGTCTCTGAATAACCTTATATGTCCTGGGTGATCTCCTTTATCCAGGTTTCAAGGCTAGGTTTGTGGTGTTCGACCAAAGAAAGGAATGTTTCAAAAGAGTTCTTGATATTTCAAAGTCAATGTAGAAGTTTGTTAATCAAAGCTCCAATGATAGCAAATCTCTTCTCCTGGGTGAAATATCCACTTTCCACTTCCTCCAAATAGCACCAATGCTAATCCTGGGCACAATGCTTGGTCACCTCGTCAAGTAGACTTGCCACAGTTCAAAAGATATGCAATGTCCACAACTTCTAGTGGTACACAGTTCTTGGATAACAGTTGGTATTCTCCTGATAACAGTTTTAGGTTTCACAATGGTATATTTGTCAGGATGACTTTAATGCTGCTGCTTCAACAACTTTTCTACTTAATTTATTATTAGAACAGTCACCTTTATCTCACAGTACTACTCTTGGTTTGGACTACAACGTTGCATCCTCTGACAACCGGATATACCACCACAGCTTCAGTACTTTGGACTACTACCACAGCTTTTGTGATTTGTACTTCTAGATAGACTTCGACAAGATACACTTTAAAGTACTTCAACAACTTCAAGTAGGCAAGGCACTCTTTCTCCGAATACCTCTTCAAAAGGGGTAGCCTCTTTGCCTCTCCCGTCCGTCTGTCTGCCAACCTGGGTTACCTTTGAGACTGACTTTGTCTGTCTTCCACAGTCTCTGGCACTACAGGCTGTGTCAACTTCAAAAACTCATTACAAGCAGCCAGTACCTCTTCCCCAACTTTGTCTGCACCTTTCTGCCAGTTACTGGCCCAATACATTACCCACAAGCCTTGGTGCCACTCTTAGCTTCAGGTATGTTAGGCCAGTTATTAACTTCACATTATAGTTAGATGACTTTGTAACTCTGAGAAAGATTAGTTTCAGTTTTAATATGGGGAGACGCTTGGCTTGGGCAAAGCTTATTCTCTTCTTCAATAGTTATACACTTAACTTCTTCAAATGAAATGTATGCCAAGTTAAAATAAAGAATATAATTCAGTCTTTCTTTAGAAATCAAAATTAGGACCACACAACCACTTCTTGATATAGTTTAAGGTTTAAAGATGGATATATAATTGTATTCCCGTGCAAAAGTGAAAGGCCGAGCTCAGTAATGGCTTTAGCGTTCCCTCTCCTTAATTAGGGACACACAACCACTCCTTCAAACAAGAAACAGGCTTAACAATTGAACAATGGGTTTCAGCAACTTCTCCACGCAAGTGAAACGCCTCTCGCGTTAAAAGTGAGTGCAACAGTTCAATTTTTCAGACAGTTTTAGATGCAACCAACTTCAAATCGCTAAGTGTTAACAGGGAGAGGGATACTGATGCCGGTAATGCTTGCGCAGTGCTTTACTCACCAGCTTCTTAAACACTTGTTCTGCGGTTTGCACTGCTTTCCCCGACTTCTGCAACAACTTCTACTACTTCCGGCTCACTGGGGACCCACATCCTTCTCCAATAAAGGAATCTCCGGTCCGGCCACACGTTAAGGAAGCCACTTCTCGCCCCCGAGACCCACTGCTTGACAATTGCTTCTTGCCTCTGTCTCCTGCACAGAGCTCTCCCGTCCCCTGCACACCCTTACAACTGTAAAAACAATCAAAATCTTTATACAATGTTAACAGTAAGTTTCATTAAGAAAAAAAAGGCGTTTGTGGAAGAAACCAATTTTAGACACTGCTTATATAAAAATGATGGTGATCATCAATTTAATTTGGCTTCAAATCATATGTTATGGGTATACTTTTCAATGCATTCGATATTAGGTCTTTATGTTATTGTATTTTTGAACATGATAACATAAACATACTTATTTTGAAGTCACATTCAATTCAGACACAATATAATTCGTGGGCATACAATGTGTTTATCACACTTTCTACAGAATTGCCTTTTGACATGTAATGTTCATAGGAAGTAATGACAAATATTTTTTCGACGCGTTTCGGGGTTGATGGTGTCCCCTTCTTCAAGATTTGTTAGCCTTCTTCATTCCATTTGTCTTTGATTCGCCTGGATGTCCAATGTAGAATATCCTGACTGGATTTTTTATTATTAGAATAATGTCAACCCAAAAGTTGTTAGAATTTCACAGTTGATATACAACCTGACGGTTCTTTTTTTGTTTTAAGCACCACTTCATCGATGGAAAAAGTAGCTGTTGTACGCTGGGAGAGTCCCCAGGTTTGGGGATAATGCAGCAGGGGAAGTGCCTCCGTTCTTGTCTCCTTCCAAAGAAGATGCTCCGGTTGCCGAACAGTCAAGATACAAGCGCTGGCAACCGGAGCATCTTCTTTGGAAGGAGACACGAACAGAGGCACTTCCCCTGCTGCATTATCCCCAAACCTGGGGACTCTCCCAGCGTACAACAGCTACTTTTTCCATCGATGAAGTGGCGCTTAAAACAAAAAAAGAACCGTCAGTTTGTATATCAACTGTGAAATTCTAACAACTATTGGGTTGACATTCTAATAATAAAAAATCCAGTCAGGATATTCTACATTGGACATCCAGGCGAATCAAAGACAAATGGAATGAAGAGGGCTAACAAATCTTGAAGAAGGGGACACCATCAACCCCGAAACGCGTCGAAAAAAAATTTGTCATTACTTCCTATGAACATTACATGTCAAAAGGCAATTCTGTAGAAAGTGTGATAAACACATTGTATGCCCACGAATTATATTGTGTCTGAATTGAATGTGACTTCAAAATAAGTATGTTTATGTTATCATGTTCAAAAATACAATAACATAAAGACCTAATATCGAATGCATTGAAAAGTATACCCATAACACATGATTTGGAGCCAAATTAAATTGATGATCACCATCATTTTTATATTAGCAGTGTCTAAAATTGGTTTCTTCCACAAACCTCTTTTTTCTTAATGAAACTTACTGTTAACATTGTATAAAAAAATGTGATTGTTTTTACAGTTGTAAGGGTGTGCAGGGGACGGGAGAGTTCCATAAATTTGTGGACAATCTGTTGGTTTTACATAGGTTAAAACAACCCAGTGTCAAGGTTATTCTCCCCGGCACCCCGCTAATTTTCCATAAATTTTACAAAAATCTTTAACTTAGGTGTGCGCTAGGCAACACAAAAATTGGACTCCTGCACAGAGCTCGGCAACCACAGCAATTAGGCCCACTCAGCTCTCTTGCAAGTCTTCTGCTGCGCAGCCTCTGCACTTCAGGGTTTGGGAAAACAGGCCCCTCTGCTTGCTCTTCTCCTTGGTTTGCCAGTCTCATGCTTTCTTCTTTCTGGTACTTCTGCTACAGCTCCCATTCCAGTCACAGTTATAGCTCCTTCCAATCCTTCCAACTGGCTGCACCTGAGGGTAAGGGGGCTTTTATGCCTCTCAGGTTCCTGCAGGTATGGGCTGTTAGGCTTAATTGCCCAACCACTGCTACAGTGTGCTTCTTCAGCCCTCCATCTCGTCCCAATACTTCTGGGATTATGGGATTGTAGTCCCTTCAGTAAAACTAGTTCTTTCAACTTCTACAGTTTGGCAAACAGCCATCAAAATTGTGGGATTACGGGGAAAGTGAAACAGGAGGGATTACCAGCCTTCCTGGTCCGTTCCCTTCAACCATGTGATCCTCCCGCAGTACACCACCCTTAGGCTCAGGAAGCATCTACCTTTCCCATGCCACATGAAGAGGGACCCAGACCAGATTTCTGGGAGGAATCGTCATGGATACATCACACTTTCCATGCGAAAGAACAGGAGTGCCTTTAATTAACTGTATTTCAGATTAGAGCGCCTCCACCCTGCGGTGGTTGCAGCTCTTATATCATCACGCTTAGATTACTGTAACTCTCTCTACCTGGCTCAACCAAAAGGGCAAATTCAGAGACTACAGCGACTACAAAATCTGGCTGCTTTGCTAGGATGGCTACAGGTACCCCATATGGAGCCCATATTTCTCCTGTTATATGCTCCCTTCACTGGTTGCCGGTGATCCAACGTATTAGGTTTAAGGCCATGTGTATTGTTCACCGAGCTTTGCATAATTTGGGAGCAGAGTTTCTGCAAGCAAAATGTACAAGTTATGTCCCGACTCGCCAGCTGCGTTCTGGCACTGCTGACCTACTCGTACTATTCTACCGTCCAGTACGCGCATAGGAGGCAGAGCTTTTTCTGTAGCCGCAGAAATTGCATGGAATGAACTTCCATCTTACATAAAACTACTACCTAATCACCTTGCCTTCAGGAAGGCGATGAAAACCTACCTCTTCTGATAGGACCCCCTTTTCTTCTCTTTATCTCGCTGTCTCATTGTACTTCCTCCCTCCCAGCGCCAAGATGCCCTTGGGCGAACATTTGCGCTTTAGAAAACATATTAACATAACATCACTGCGCTATTGCCTTCCCCCTTCTTTTTTTCTGTTCTCTTTCCTATGTATTTGATTGCTTTGTTAACCTAATGTATATGCTGTACCTATTTGCTTGAGACATTTGTAATTTGTTGCTTGCTTTGTGTTCATCATCGAAAATATTATAACGTATTAAAACAAAAAAAACTTGTGTCATTTACAACATCCTTCACTGCCCTGTTAGAAATACAAATGGCTCTTACACACACCTGGCACTTGGAAACAAACCACACCTTGTGTTTGATATTAAACCTACACTAGATTAATAGTTTTAGCTTGTAAAATACAGCATACACAAAGGTTTTAAAACACTCCACCCCCACAAGCCACATGGACTGGTAAGTGAACACTTAAAATTAAGTGCTCACTGGAATAAATACTTGCTTTTGCAAATTGTTAACGACAAACACTTCGATTCAGATATTTGCTTAGACATTGCTTGTAAGGACTTGTGTCATTGGATTACATTTAGCCACAGTAAACAGCTAGAAACGTTTATCACAATTTACAGTTTCTCCTGCCATTGCGCCAATTTCTGACCTAACCCTTTAAGCCTGCTCGCTAACGCTCTTCTAATTATGGGACTACAACACTGTGTGCACTTAAATATGAAGTAGCTGCCCAAGTTAAAGCACAATTCTATGGAACAAGCAAGCCGTTATACTATTAGTGCTATCTTAAGGAAATGTGTAAATACAAAGCAATAATCTTCTTTCAGATTACTTTGACTACTTGCAGACTGGATAGTTCTGTTGCTCTAAACAGTAACTGTATTGTGCAATCTCATCTTTCATATGTAAAATTTGGTATATCAGAAAGCAACACTTAATCAGTGAGCGTATTATAATACTCACTACAAACGTTTTGGGCCAAAGAGCATACTCGGGCTGGCACAGAAATCCTGACAGTTCGAAATGTGTGCCTTTCAAACAGCATAAGGTCTCTTGGTTGGCTCTGCCTGCTCCCACACCTGCATTCGACATACTTACCAACTTCTGTCTGTGCTTCCTCGGGTCTTGCCCCCGTCTGTTGCGTATGCCAGCTCCTCACATCATCAGCCTGGTTAGTCCAGTAGAAATGAAACAGACAACCTAATATTTATTAAGCATCTAGCTCCTGTATAATTAAACCGCAAATCTCACTAATTGAGATTTCAAAGGTCAGCTGTTACAATTTTAAATGATTTTAATTCACTAAACATGGGGACCAACATACTCTCAAAATGCAGGATTGTACTGGGTGGGACGCTAGGCACTCCAAGAGGATTCAAGTAAGGACTTGGTAAGGCTTGATCTGTTAGATCAGTTCACTTTGCATGGC
The DNA here is from genome assembly GCF_040938575.1 of Ambystoma mexicanum. Lineage (NCBI taxonomy): Eukaryota > Metazoa > Chordata > Amphibia > Caudata > Ambystomatidae > Ambystoma > Ambystoma mexicanum. The sequence continues at coordinate 667,316,477 of NC_090929.1, forward strand.
AGGTCTTAAATTCTATTTTTAGCCAAATAACTGAGAAATAGAGTAAGAACAGGGAACATTTACATTATCAGATTAGGCAGTGACATGATAGTGCAAACTTAATTGCTCCATCTTCTCAATGTGTTCTTTTGCTTTGATTGAACTAGACCATAATATGCAATTGCCTGGACGAGCACCAGATTCCTAGGCTCTCACATTCTCTGCCTTCCAGTGAGACTAAAAGTGACCTCCAGATATTAATACAGTTTCTATATTCTCTAAACAATACTGGTTGGATGCCTCTGCAGCCTGCAATCCAAAAACAAGTTGAATAACGCATGTTCTTTCTTAAAAGATGTCCTAAATAATGTGCATCCACATACCCTATTTTCACTTAAGGTAAAATGTAAATTTGTAGACAACCCTTTATTCTGTATGTGGTGGTACTAAGCCGTGGCACAATACATTTGTCTACACAAGTCTTCTTGGCTTGAATATAGAGCTTAGAAATGCACTCAGGAACCTAGACAATAAGATTTAAACTAGTCTGATATTGCACTGTCTGAAGTCATAGAGTGTTCCAACTGTTTCATGAGAACACTATGGTTGTGTAGTAAGTTAACTGAGGGGGTGAGCCATTCGGGACTGAGTTAGTCCAGTCACTACCATGTGTGCCTCCTGCAGGGTGGAAGGAGTGGCATTCCACAGGATTGCACACCCACCAAGGTGCAGTATAACACTGTCAGCAGTCTTGGAGATCTTTTCTTCAAAGTCAGTCAAATAAGCCAACAAGAATTTCTAAAGAAACCCACACACAAAACTCTCCTGACAACCACCTATGCAAAAATCGGGACTCTCCACTATCAGGTGTGCATCCATATAAGCCTACATCATAAGTTCACCATAGTAAAAGCTTTTCAGGCAACACGTAAGCGAGCTCTATTAGACAACCACACCATCTTTAAAGCAAAGTGCAAAGTCTGCGTAATACGGGCAAAGAACTTCCTAAACATACTAAGGAAAACAACTGCGATCCGCACAGTTGGGCAGCGACACACAGAGGCTGCAGAATATTAACCTGTAGCCACCGAACACCACGACTGCCCGAGCATGTATAGGATTGATTTCAAGATTTTGGCAATGTTACGAACCGCACATAAACAACCAGAACTAACAGGTGAGAGGAATCACCTAATTATCCAATGTGAAGAGATGTATTTAGGCAATTTTGAAATCTTTTGGGGAAAGTTAAACCAGAAGCAAATCCAGGACCCTGAAACAGCCTCAGGGTGTTCCCAGCCAACCAAAAGGGCCATGACAGTTAGTAAAACCAAAATAGGAATATAAAAGATGGACTTAAACCCAGAGCAAGGGTAAGAAACTGAAGACCGGAATACAGTTGACTAGCTTCAAGTTCATCTCCAGTACAAAGAGAAACAACTACATGGGAAGACGCAGTAAATGCTTTATCAGTGGTGCAGCAGTTACTCTGGAGTAAGGTACACTGGAGAACACACAACATGGAAGGCTTAATTGTGGAGTGGGCATACAGAGGGGAATGTGGGTTGGTGGGATATCTCCTAGACCCAGCAGTGAAACCCCAAGGAATCCTAGATTGAAATGATGTCCTAAAGACTTGAGAGGAGAACTCGGTCAGGAGGAAAACAAGATATTGTCCTTTAAAAATAAAAAATAAAGATGCCGAATGTGGGGATGGGGTGGGGGTTAAAAATACACATTGTTGCTCAAATAAATGCTGTGAAACCCAAGATCTGGAAAAGACCAATACATTATCGGAAGTAATGAGAGGCTGGGAAGAACCCAACAAGTGCCGCCCTCTAGGGGCGCTGTGGAAAACCCAGTAAAGCTGAAGAAACCAGAGTCCGAGGTGAAACCTACAAAGTGGAACATGGGAAGCCTAATTCCTGACGGAGTGGTGATGAAAGAAGGAAGATTGAATACGATTCCATACGTGTAAACCCAATACGTTTTGTTGTGTTAGAATAGGGTTGGGTATTGAAGAGAAGAATGTGTGAACTGTCGTTTACCACCTTTCTGAACATTTTAGTTACAGCTTAGGGTAGTCAGGAGGGTAAAGGCCCATTAAGATTAGGTTTTCAAAGTTTGTTGGCCACATTTTCTGGACCTGTTTTCTTGGATAAGGGGTCCCTGGAGCGACAAGGAGTCTCACAAGTTACACATTTTATTGTTTGAACATTTTTCCTTGGAGATGCTAGACACCTGAAGAAACCACACTGTTTTACTTCATGGCTGACATTGCTTGATTTATGAACTGCCTTATAATTTGTAGATATTTCCCTAGTTGCTTTTTGTGTTTGATCCAACCAGTTTCTGGACAGGATACTAAATAAAGCCATCCTTTTGGACACCAGTTGCTTGTCATCACATGTGCTATTGCTCTGTCCAATCACGGTTATCTCGAATACAACAGATTTAAACAACCTTATTAAGAAACCTTACAGTAAGATAGTGTCGGACTGACTGTTCATATAATAAAATTACACTGTAAGCTGTGTCATATGGCAGGAGACCCTCTTACATGTATTGATGAAAGCAAATGCACAATCAGAGCTAGAGAAGGTGCAAGATGCTTCTCACTCACTCCTTTGTAGAGTTGGGTTAGGGAACTGGGATCTTCCTTCATGGTATGGCCCTATGAAACAAGAGACATGAGAACATTATGGTGCTTAGGGGATTTAGAGGCTAAGCCCCTGCCATCTGGAGCGCTGCTTTTCCAAGTATATTGCTCATCAATCTTAAGGTGTGATGGAAAATAGAACACTCATGGACCTCGCACTCCTCTGATCCTGGCTGTGAAACTGCATCAGAACCAACACTCTTGGATGTTGTGGTGGGTATAAAAACAGTAGACCACTCTGAATGTGGATCTTCTCAGCACATTTATCTCTGGCCACACTAATCACAGTATTATTCTTTCTCCATACCCTTCCGAGATTCTATAACCACACTCTCTACTGGAGAGGTCAAACTACAAAAGGCGGCACCTAATAAGTTGAAACCCAGCGAATAGTATGTGCGCAGGGAGATAAAACAGTGGTAGAGCAAAAGGGCATTTTTAATCATTAGCTAGTGAACATATTTAATGAATGTGCAGGTGTAGCAAGGGCACCCTCACACCAACAAATAGTGAACAATTTGCATTAAGCAAGCTGTATGGAGTAGGTTTAAGGGAGCCTGGGGTGGAAAGGTATGGAAGGATACAAATCCTATGAACTATAGACATTGAAAGGAGTGCTATTCATTATGTTTGTTCACTTTAATGATTGTCATCTTATTTCCCCGAGTATTCCTAAACTGATATCAATGAATAGTTGAACAAGCATGCAGATCTAAAGAAGGTCCAATGTTGGAGAACCTTCATTACTGAAGATACCCAATCTTTTCATATGTTGGACAAGTACCACAATGTAAATCTCCGATACATGCTCATACGTACAATATAGAGAATACATCAGCATTTGTAGTAAGACAAGAACATTTGAAGGAGAAAACAACTACATTCCACAGGGAACCAATAGCGATCTATCAACCGAATTTAGGAAACTGCTGGTAACCAAACAGTTCTGGCAGATAGAGGAAGCTTTCACGTCATCTTACATATGTCAAAACTACCTAGGATCTGCAATGACCCATGATACATTTGGGGAAGTCAAAAGCAAAATATATACGAACCTGGACCACATCAGCAGGCTTGTTGATATGTTCCTTGAAGACCAGCATGGTGGGAGCATACATATTTATATTATACTGGCTTGTCATTTGTTCAGTCTCCTTCAGTCCAAGGTCCACATAACCGAAAGATAAATAATCCTTATATGCAAATGCCACCAGCTGAAAACAACCAAACAGAACAAAAGCAGATGAATACTTTTAAGTTAGCTGAATATAAAATTACTCAAAACTCTCCTTCTGAAGTCCTCCCTCCCCAAAACAGGAGAAACCTGTACTCTGTATGGCAGGCATGGTATCATCAGTAAGAAAAACACAAGTAACCACAGTTCAAAGGCGTTCATTGAACTTCAAACAGGGTACGATAAAAGCCTATCGAATCCTAAATCTACAGATCGGAGCAAGCTACGACCATCAAATAACGCAGTCCTAGTGGTATCTTGTAAAAATAAAAGGGCCTATACTAAAAACAAAACTATTGCCAGTCCTTAACTCTAAATACAAATAGAGTAGGGAATAATGTCATGAAAAGGAAGAAGTGTTCAAAATGATATGGCAGGATGTTCAGGCCGTAGGCCTCCCTTGCCCCCGTTTTTCAGCACGGGACAAGGCGGTTCACTCGAGCGTAGCACAATATCTAGCTTCTTCGGCACGAAGATACAGTTCCATTACCAGCATCAAGACCTTCTGTGCTCAAGTCTCTTTAATTATCAAAGTCTCTTGATTCACAGGGCCTGATGTACAAAAACCAACGAAAAGGTTTTCTTCTCTCACAAATACTCAATTTGGATGATTCACTCTTTCACCCTGGATCCCCCTCAGCTTGGATCAGATCCTTTTTTTTTTTTACAATGATCGTTACTTTGGATGCCCTCTTCTGGGCTCAGATCCCCCTTTACAATGTTCAGAAAATATTCTCAGTGACTCACGGTTCACCCTGGACCCCCCTCAGCCGGGCTCAGATCCTTCCTTTTACACAACTAGTCTCCGACTGTCAGCCGGGTTCGGACCAATTTCAGTTTGCATTAACTATCGAAGACTTTCGAATGGGCATGGGGTTTAGCTTGACTCATTGCAGGACCACTTCGATCTCAATTCCTTTTTCACATTTGCCAACCAGTTGGATACCCAACAGAGACCACCGAATGAGCACCCACATGCCGCCAGACCACTGTTGACAGTATCTTTCTTGGCTTCAAAAGTTCAGTCACACCTCTGTTTTATTCCTGTCGCTCGTCGCATACGATTCACACACTGTTCTCTTTAGATTTCTCCTTACAATGTTGCCGCTTGCAACTTTGGTTCTAACAAAGGCTGGTCTGGTATCAGTTTCCCCCGATTCACCGGGTGTGCTGACTTTACTGGCGCTTATTTGTGGTAGGAGCCAAGGACAGTACCATGGCGGCAAACACTCCTCCCTGCCTCGGTTATTGGTACGGGAGAGCCCCGGGTACCTCCAACACACAATGAAGGTTTCTTCCACTTCAATTCCAGGTCTTGTGCTTCTTATTTTCTCCGGCTCACTAAAGTAACTGTATGAAAAGGTCAATGGCACTTCCCTCCTTGCAACCCTCTCTGATCTCGTCGTCTTTCTCCTCGTATTAAACTGCCATCTTGGACCTAATACTTCCTCATGTGCTTTGCCTTGATCAGAGTGTGCTTTCATGCTACGCCATTTATCTGTGTGGGCAAGTGTGATGGAAGTCAGGGGTGTGTAATGATCGGTAATAACCTGACCTTATCTGATAATTGTATTGGGACATGTCAGATATACAGCTTTGGTGTTAGTCAGTTTTCTCTCACAATGAGCCGTCTGTGAGAAAGTGTTTGTGCTGGGAAAGAGGGGTTGGGGGGGTTGAGTCCCTAGGTATCCTACCTGGAAGGAACGGGGAAAAGGTGTTACAGGGAAGGGGATACCGCGTTTCCCCATCCGGGACTCCCACTTCCACTCCCAGAAGACCCTCCTACACTGGTCCACCCCCAGGAACTGGATCCAAAAGCGATGGCCGTGCCCTGGCCACCTGGATGACAGATCCACCCCCAGGGACTAGCGGGATGAGACACCTTCAGGTTTCTCACATCTGTCATCCACCTCCTAGGACAACATCGAGAAAAACTCTATCCTTAACCCAACTCAATTGACTACATCCTAGCTTGAGGCTGGTACTAGATTAAATCTCCCAATGGAGCAGCAGGTGCCATCTCACAGAGAGCAGTTGCTATATCGGATCTACTTTGAGCAAATCTATGTTTATTGTCATCCATGGTCTTTAATTTTCCACCTTCCCCTATTCGAGGCGAGGTACCCTTTACCCCAACCCTAACCATGTCTTTCCTCTAACCCCCCCCCCACCCGCCCTATCCCCCGACATATTTACCAGTTTTTAAATGGGATTTTATTATTACCTTGTAAAGCAGCGGAACAGGTGGCATCTGGTCAAACAGCAAAACATGAGGTTTATTCTCTTGCTGCCAGTTGGACAGAAATCTGACATAATTTCTATCTGTAATCTAAACATGAAAAAAAAGAAGCGGTCACTTAGTATCCTAATATTCATTAGAAACATCAGATTCATAATATTGTATCGCAGCAAACAACCCATGACATAAAATTTAAAGCACATATTAAATACTCTGGGATTCAATATAAATGACTCAATGCAGTAACTTCTGGACCATTAACTATCCAGCCACCTTTTTACACACACAATATATCCATCCAAACAAAGGGTGAGGAAAAACCTGCAATACAAGTCATAATGAAAATTCCCAAGAGCACATGTTGCCTTGACCGGCTTCCAGGAACCCCCTCCCCCCCACTGGTCTTGGCCTTCAGATATTGATCACTCAATCTACTGTATTGGCATGCATACATATTATGTGTATGTAGATGTTTTGGACGATGGCTCTCATGATTCCCTCATTAAGGAACAAGTTACTTACCTGTAACTCCAGCTCTCCAGCATAGTTATCTTTCATGGATGCACATGCTCATGAATATTTCCTGTCTGGCTGGGAATCCTCGGTAATATTATAGCAGTTGAGCTTTAAAGCTTAAAAAAACTGCTAGTCACATATAGCCTACTGCTGTTACTTTGGGTCATACTGCTCAAGCCAATAGCACTAAACCTCCTTCGCTCCACTCCTGGTTGCCATCTTTCGATTTGGAAGCGCACATAATGTGGCAGTAGGAACCAAGAAGAGCCATAGAGGGCAAGGAGGGAGGGTTGCACCACTGGGTTATCCACAGAGATAATCCTGTACGGCAGGTATCCACTTGTACTCGGACAAGATGTGCAGAGAAAGATAAAATGCTGTCAAGGGGTTACGTGAGTGGGTCCATGGCCTGCTCCTGCACCCAATGGCAGAATCTGGTCCATTTACTTTTGTATTGTGAGCGAGGGGAAGGTCCCAACTGCTTGCTGAGGTGGTTACTGGGCAAAGCTTCAGCTGATCAGGAGCCAAGCCGAGAGTGCCAGCTTTCTCAGGTCCGGGTGCTCCACTGCCTGTGCTGCTGAAAGCAGAAGCCCCTGGCAGACTGGCAGATGGACAAGGCTGTGCGACTTGAGCTGTAGGAGTATTGGAAAAAAAAAAAAACTTGATGGCCAGTGGGGAGCTATCAGAATAATGGAGCAGCCTACCGAGTTTCGAAACTTGCGGCAGGTCCTCTGAAGCAGTGGAGGGGGAGGGAAGGCAATGAAGTTGCTACTGTCCCAGCACTGCTGAAATGCATCCCACAAGGAGCTGTGACCCTGCGCCGCTCATGACGCAAAGTGGGGGCATTTGGAATTCTGCTCAGATGCAAGCAGGTCGAGATTCAGAAAGACCCACCTCTGAACGAGGCGATAAAGAATCGATGTGCAATTCTCACTTGTATGTGTTGTAGCCCAGCCAGCTCAGGCTGTCTGCTTCCGCACTACTGTCCCTCGGGAGATTAATTGCCCTGATCCAAATCCTTTGCGACAGGGACCATTCCCAGATAGATATCGTCTCCCTGCAGACAGATGGTGACTTGGTTCGCCCGTTCAAGTAGAACATTGTGGTTGAATTGTCTGTCCTGACCATGACCGCTTTGCCCCTGACCAATGGCAGAAAGGCTTTGAGAGCCAGGCTCTGAGCTCCAGAAGGTTCATGGGCATCAAAGGTTTTCTCCCTTGACCATGAGCCGTGAATGAAGTGGTTTCTCAGAGTTGCTCCCCAGCCATGCAGGGAAGAATCTTCCATCACCACCAGAGAAGGCTCTGGATGTGAGAACAGAGCCGCAATTGTCCACAAAGCAGTTGAGGACCCACCAGTGGAGGTCCAGGTGAAGAGTGCGCAGCCAGTCTGACTGCGACCCAGTCTCCTGGATCCATGAGGCCACCAAATTAAATTTAAGACGCCACATTTTGAGTGTGGTGCGCGAAAGTGTCAGGACACATGAGGCCACGAGACCCAGTAAGCGCTGAACCCACCAGGCTGAGGTTATATAAGATATGATATGGCATTTGTAACGCGCCTATACATTTTCAAGGCGCGACGAGGCAAGGAAGGGGGAACAGAGGGCGAGGACAGTGACAACGCTCTTACTAGGCCAAGTGACATTGAGATCACGCAGGGCCGGGGGGGGATAGGAAAAGTGCCAGGTTAAATGGGAGCAGGGCAGTTCTGTACATGACATAAAACTAACAAGAAGTGCGGCCAGCAGGTGGCAGGTGCAAGGGTAAGTGCAGACAGCAGGTGTCAAAAAGTGCAGGTAGGGGGACTGTAGGGTTACAGATACAGACCCAAGTGCTAGGGTTGCCGGGGGGCAGTGCAGGGGTGCAACTGTGCGGGCAGGGACCTGGGCCCGAAAGCAGAGGGTAGACAGTTGACCAGTGCAGTATCAGACAGGAAATCAGCAGGGGAAAGGAAGATAGAAGGCAAAAGCAAAGAGAAAGGTCTTGAGGTGCTTCCGGAACCAGAGATGGTTCTCCTCAAGTTTCAGAGAGGCAGAGAGGCTGTTCCAGAGGAAGGCCCAAGCCGAAGAAAGATCTACCATCAACTCGTTGTTTGGAGAAGCGATTGACCCTGAGGGAGGTGGAGGAGTGAAGAGCTCGAGTAGGAAGGTATTTACAAAGAGTTGAGGTATTGAGGACCCAGGCCCCAGAAGGCCCTCTGGACAATGCAGAGGTTATTGAACTTAATCCTTGCAGCCACTGGGAGCCAATGCAGAGATGTCAGTGCTGAGAGATACGATCCCTGGGCTTGAGGCCAAGGACAAGTCTTGCACTCCTGTTCTGGATGAGCTGCAGAGTTGGAAAGGAAAATGGCAAACTGCCTCCCGTAGAGATTTGCCATGGGAAAGCCCCTCTGGACCACTGCGTCCCACCGGACATCTCCCAATGCTACGCCCCCTCCCCAGCCCTCCCCCCGTGCCCTCCCACCAACTCTCCCCATCACCCAAAAACACTAAATCCTGTGAGGGGAGCAGCTGCGACTTCTTTTGGTTGAGGGAAGGTTCCAGTTGGTTTAGGACATCCGCCAACGTCTGACAGGAGTGGAGCGCCCCTCACCAGCCAGTCGTCCAAGTAAGGGGAATGGTGGTGGCCCTTAAACAGAAGAAGGGCCGCCGCCCTGTTCATTAGATTGGTAAACACACGCGGCAGCCCATTGACACCAGAAAGGGGACAGGCCGTACAAGTATAGGAGTTACAGGTAAGTAACTTGCTCCTTCTCCAGCATGGGATCTTTCATGGATTTACATGCTCATGAATACAAATACACAGCAGTACATATTTCAACCAAAGGGAGGTGGTACAGCTCTACAGCAGCAAATGGTACTAACCTCAAGCAAATGGGTTGCAAAGCACTGGTTGTCCAACACGGGACTCCTCCCTTGAATCCCTGTCAACGCAGCAGAATCTCATGAAGGTGTGGGTAGATCTTGACGTAGCAGTCTTGAAGAGGTCGAGCAAGGGAACACCAGACAGGAAAGGCCCTGGTGAATGTGCTTTAGGTCTACCTTGCAACAGCCTGTTTGCGAGTGGATGACAATGGGAAAAGCAGCCAGATAGCCACCTGGAAAAACTAGCCTTTGACAGGGCTTTCCCTAGACTCTTCCGTGACCTTTGCGACTCACTCTCTATTCTCCCCTCTGGCCCGACTCACTCTGCAGGGCACACTCTGGATGTTCTGATCTCCTCAGACCTTCCCCTTTCTATCCCTCTCACCACTCCTCTCTCTCCTGGAGTGATCACTTTCTCCTTTCTTCCCAGCTCACCCTCTCTACCCCTCAGGCCAAGCCATCTCCAGCACTGCCACCCACCTTCTCGGTCATCCGACCCATGAAGCGCGTGTCAGTTGAGGCTTTCGCCATAGTTTTCTCATACCCCCCCGCCCTCTATGGCTGACTCACACCCTGATATAGCCCTTTCCATGCTCCACTCTGCAATATCTTAAACTCTGGACGTCCTTGCCTCTGCCATGAGGATCCACCTGAAGCCCCCATGCCAAATGCAACTCCTGGTATGATTCATACCTCGTCACCCTTAAACGCAAGTGCAGGGTGGCCGAGAGGAAATGGCATGCTTCATAATCATCCTCTGACAAACTGGCCGGCCGCCTGCTCCAAAGGCAATACCGGTTCTTTGTCCTCACCAAGAAGAGAGCTCACATCCAAGCCCACGTGTCTGCGGCTTCTAACAACTCGGCTGAACCCTTTAAAATCTGCAAGGAACTGGCCAATCTTGCTGCAGTCTCTACCTCTCTTGTCCCTTACCAGGCACTCTGCACAGCACTGGCTTCTCATTTCGTCTCCAAAACTCAGGACATCTTGTTCTCGCTCTCCTCCTCTCCCCTCACTTCCTGTTCCTCCTGTGGCCCATTTTCGGCTTCCTCTCCTCCCATCTTCTCTGCCTTTCCCCTGTTCTCACCAGACAAGGTTTCTAGACAAGTCCGATCTACGAAAGTCTCATCAAAACAGGTTCATCCCTGTTCCTCCAAAACAATTAAGGACCACATTGACTCCGTGGCTCCCACTCTAGCTGACTTCTGCAACCACTTCTTCGCCAGCTGAGTCTTCCCCCCCCCCCCCTGAAGCACTCTCTTGTGCACCCTCTTCTCAGAAAACCCTCTATCGACCCTTCCTGCCTGGCCAACTATCGCCCAATCTTCATCACTCCTTTCCTGGGCAAACTCTTGGAAAAGCTGGCCATCTCCCAGCTCAATCTTCACACTGAATCTGTTGGTTGTCTCCATAATCATCAGTCTGGCTTCGGGGCTGCCAGAAGCATGGAAACTGCTCTCCAACCTTGATTCCAACCCCCTGTGTCCTCATCTTACTTGATCTCTCTCCTGCCTTTGACACCGTCAACCATGCCATCCTGCTCAACAGTCTGTGATAACCTGGGTATCACCGGGCAGGCCCTGGGGTGGCTGACTTCTTTCCTCTCTGATCGACCCTCCGATGTTCAACTCGGTCCTTCCTCTCCTCCATCTCTATCTCCACCTGTGGTGTTCCCCAGAAGTCTAACCTCTCTCCCTGGCTGTTCAACCAATACCTTGCACTTCTTGCCCACCGCATTGCTGCACTCTGCCCCAACTTCCAGTGCTATGCGGATGACACCCAGCTCATCTTCAGGCTACGCTCCGCCACCTCTTCGACCTCTCTCATCTCTGACTGTCCGCCATCCAGGAGTGGTGTGTTTTCTCAGGCAGAGAACAGGTGATGGGTGTTTCTAAAAACACAAGGAATGGGGATTAGTACGGGCCCCAAGGTGTATTCCCCACACCTCTTTAGTCCACCTTCCCTGCAGAGTCAAATGCCTGTGGGTAGTTGTTGTGCCTCTTGCAACTGGGGTCTTCTGCAGACTCCCACAATGGCCTGCATCAACTGGGAACCCCTCTTGTTAATGGCAGTGAACATCACTCCACTTGTCAATAATGATCCTTTATAATCCAATAGTGTTCATGGAGAAACAAAATCCAGAGTTGTAGGTCTTTTTCATGAGTGCAGGACAAGATGTTATCGCTAGTTAAGTTGAGAGCTGGCAGTTCTCTCCAGGTAATCCAAGCACTGCAATCTGTTACCATTTTCCTTCGTATATTCACAGATTCAAAACAACGAAGAAAACAAAATGTTCCTAAATGAATTTCAAGGCGATGTCAACCTGCTCAGTCCTGTTCTTTTCCTCTGTGGGTGCGTAGTTCGAGTTGAATGGGGAAGGAGCACAGGGAAGTGCCAGGTAGGAACCAAAGCTAAAGGAATGACTGGCATGGGTTGTTCGCGGGTGGGGTCTTTTATAGGCTGGTCTCGCCCTTGCTGGTCAAATCTCACAGGATTTCAAAATCTTGTTATATTTCAACATATCACAAGATTCTCCTGGTTTCCTTTTTTTTTATATAACTGGATTCTAGATCCCCCACCCCCCAAGCCACCTCCACTTCCCCTATGGGTGCTACGGGACCCGAACACCCCCTTGCTATGGGCAGAAGGCACCTCTCAGGGAGGAGGGTGGGCACAGTGTGCTGCTGATGGGCTTTGGTGACCCAGGGTGAAATTCATGACAGAACCAGAGGATGGAGCAACAAAGCAATTTGCATTGTTATTGGACTATGGCCAAATTTAGTTATTTTGTGAGAGACTCACTATGTCTAGGAAATGGAAAAGGGGACAACTGGGTGTGGGCCACACAAGATAGAAGACATGGGGCAGAAGGGCTGCCAATGGAAGTCTGCTGTGTCAGACAGAAGAGATTTAAGTGGAAGGTGGGGAAACCAAAGTGCAAAACAACAAAGAAAACACCAACCCACCGATTTTTTTTATCATGAAAAAGAAACCGGCTTTGTGAAGCCTCCATGTCTCCCCGTCTAATGGTCCTATGCCTGCCAACTGTATAGGGTGCAAGTGGATATGTGCTTCTCAGGCTCTGTAGAGGGCACTGATCTCCTACAGTGCACATTTTGCTAGAGGGCTAGCATTCAAAAGCTATAGACAGACTGCTGTATCAATACAAAAAACCTCACTGAGTTTAAAAATAAATGAATAGCGGGGGCGCTGTTGCGTGGCTTGCAAGATGGCCGCTGCCCGAGAGGCTCCGACAACAGTGACATTATCCTGCAGGATATCCTGGGTCTAAGCTTGTCCTCCAGAGCGCATACCTAATCTCAAACACTGCGGGCACAGTTTTAGCCCAATATCGACAGCATTAACATTGCGGGGAGAGCGGTGCGGGCGTCTGCGTGCGGCGTCCTCACCGTGCCAGTTGGAGGTGAGGTGCAATTGCACTGTGGCTGGAGGCGGGCTGAACAACTGCGGATACACACGGCGACCGGACCAGGACTGAAGCAGTAGAGGAGACCGTACCATAGCTCTCAACCATTTGTGTTGCAAAGGCGGGTGAAACCACCCGATTGTTTTTTGGCGGGTGAGACGCCAATTGGAATGCATGGGCGTGCAGGCGGCTTGGCAGGTGAGTCAGCCCTTTACAAGGCGGGTGACACCCCCAAAAGCGTGTGAGTTGAGTGCTATGCCGTACTGAGGTGAGATGGAAGCTGTCCCGAGCCTCACATTCGCTCTGGCTCAATCTCCGCCACGAAAGCGTCAGCCGCCCGACAGAAGTGGCCATCCCCCCTGTTCCCTGATCAGAGCGCAGCCAGGGGGAATCGCGTGACTGACGACGCTCCCCGGGGTGGCTGCACCGCCCTTGATACCAATCCCCGATTCCATCCGGTCCGTCTCCACAGGACATACCCAGGTCACCAGAATTAGAGATCCTTCTCCTGCGACAACACCGGACCGCGAACGTGCCACGCTCTGCTGCATAAGCCTCAACCTGTTGGCATACACATTGGCCTGGACACACATGGAGGCCCCTTGAAGGCTACTGGTCTGCAGAGCCAGGGGCGATAATCGGAATTCACTGGGTGACCGCAGCCCCGACCACAAACCAGGAAACAGTAGCTGCACCCTCGGCTGCTGGGAGGAACAGACAGCGGGATCTGCCAGAACAGGGCCAGAACAGGGTTCAAAGCACGGGCACTGCTCTATTGGACCGCACTGGCTCCTTCTCCCCCGTGCGGAAGGCCCAACACTCCAGCAACGGACAGAACAATGCGGCAGCAGTGGTGGAGACACGGGTCTGTCCCCGGCACCCTGGCCACGGCTGGTGAGGAGGGGCAATTTGCAGCACCCACCACAAACGGCCTCGCGCCACAACATATCTATCCTACAGGACGGACGCCGGCTACCATCCGGGGGAGGCGAACTACTACCGCCATTATACCGCTGCTCACAGAGATCCTTTCATCCTCACTCAAGCTCCGTCTTGTAAGCTGCCCGGAATTCAGTGGCTAATAGACTGGGGCACCGGTGGTCACTCGGACGCCCCCATCAAACCCACATCCCGGTGTTAGACGATGCTAAATTGGCTGCGGGGTAGCCTGGAAAGGCGTGAAGCTGTGCTGAGTCACCCTTCCCCCAACTGCAGCGAGTCTTTGCTCCCGCTCCGAGGCGAGGACCCAATGTGTGCCATAGGAACCACATCCTGTGATTGCCAGCACCCTCCAACGACTGCTGTGGCCTAGCAGAGGCAGCAATCTGTATAAGCTGATGGGGGAGCTCCGAAGAACGCAGCCCTGAACGGCGCCCCGGCTGCGGGCGGCCCCCTCCCCGGTGTCCACTGTGTACGCTGGGAGCGAGTGGTTCCGGACACCCGGGTAGAGAGGAGCTCTGCGGGGGCATACAACCGGTTAGGCAGGTATGTGGGGCAGCATCGGATTTCATAACACCTGCACATTATAAAGCGCCACAGGAGCCGGGCTAACTCTTAACCCTTGACACGCAGGAACCCGATCAGATATATGGACTTCGAACGGGAGGAGAGCATATTGTGCCTTACCCGCAACCTACGGCTGGTACTGAGCTTGGACTAAACACACTTTGCCACAAAAAATAAATAAATAAAAAGGGGCACTACCCGACACGGTCCCATTGGACCCTGAACAGGGGTCGGACCATTTGTAGAGAGGAGCACGTGGAATAATTCGGCCATTCGCCCTGGGGTGTGACTGGCCCCCCGCTATCCTGCTACTACGGTCCTAGACTCACAAGCTCCTGTTAACACAAAGTAACCAAGCTGTACGATCCCTACTAACCAACAGAAGCTGCCTGCTGGGAACTAACAGGAACTCACCACCAGCTGGGTGCTGCTCAACCTGGTTGGCATTTCCGTCCGGAGAAAAATCGGAGCTCCCAAGGAACACACTCCTATATCAGTAACCGCCTCGTATCGGTGATCAACAACTGTGAGCGTACTGCTGCGACATGAGGGAGGTAACTAAGCCCTTATATGTACACACTACTCTGCTAAACAGGCACAACACTGAAGGGGAAACAGGAGAACACTGCAACGTATAGAACCGATTCCTAATAACAGGTACCGAACGTTGATGAAAACCACGGCAAACACTGGGCACACGTTTTGTCTGAGGAGACTTGTAACGTGGGAAAACACAATCCACTCGGAGGGCCTGGTCACCGAAAGCAAACACACTTGAGGACTGGCAGGAGTGGTGCATAATCCCTGTTAACTGTGGAGCTTGGAAGCTGCCAGGCTAATAAAATGGAAACGTTCGGTCCTGTGGGGCTGCTGCAAGTGGCATGGCTCCCTAGAAGCTCCTGGTGCGCTCTAGACAACAAGCATCTTAACGTTGGAGTGCTAGCCCGTTAAACAGTAAGAGCTGGAGAATTGGAATGAGGAAGGGAAGGAGCGTACGTCGCATGAGAAATCACCAGCCAAGTGGCTGTGGAGAAGATAGATTTTCCGTTGGAAGATCCGAGAAGGATGAAGAGCCTCATAGAAATTGGCGGCCGCCCCAAGCCGGAGTTCTGAAACGCTAATGAAAGGGCAGCACCTATGTATTGATGCAACCACTGGTCCCTAACACTGTCACGGCACAAAGCAGTCTGGAATAACAGCGACACAGCAACCCGAGGGGGAACTCTGAAACACAAGGATTCCCTGCAGTGTAGGGGATCCACCGAGCTACATCCCGCCCCCACACTCACCTGGAGAAGCGGAACCCGGTAGCCCAGGAGGGCCTGGAGACCGCCTTTAGGGTCTTGAACAACGAAGAGTCAAGCTACAGCTCGCCCACACCGACCCGCTACGTGGACCAACAGCAGTAACAGACATGGTGTCCTCGAACTCCATTCCCCACTCAATCCAGGAGAAATATGTAACTCACCCAGAAAGGGGAACGCTGAAACACAGGAAACGATGGCGAAGAGCGGTAAAGCAACTAAGCAAATGGACATAGCAACCCTTAATGGAGAAGCACGGTCCCTGAGAAACTAAGGCAACCCAGCAGGGGAGCAAAACTCCATCCCCTAACTCAGCTCAATTAGTCACTAAATCGGACCTGAGAGACTTACTCACAGCCATAACAAAAGAAATCCAAAGAGGAACAGAAGCGGTAACTCGGAAAATTAACTCCCTAGACAAGAGGGTGGAATCAGTCGAGAACCGGACGACAGACATCAAGAACACCCTATGTGAGTAGACATTTGAACTGGAGAAAGGCCTTGACAGAATGGCTGCCCTGGAAGCCTGAAGCAAGAGGATGCCGAAAACAGATCAAGAAGGAAAAATATCCGACTCCGTGGAATACCTATCACGGTTCCCGATGCGGACCTGAGAGGATACGCAGGAGACCTATTCAGATTCATAATAACACTCCCAGACGAATCCCTGTTGGAGCTGGACTGGGTGCATAGAACAATCCCAAGGCAGTCTACTACATCGCCCCCGGACTTCCTCGCCAGGGTTCACTTCTTCAGGGTAAAAGGAAATCATGAAAGAGGCCAGAGCAATGCAGCAAATCTCCTTTAGAGACTAACATCCTCCTATACCAAGACCTGGCGAACGCCACCATCCAAAAGAGGAAAAACCTCAAGCCACTGACAGACTGGCTTAGGGAAAGAAAGCTCCCATACCACTGGGGTTTTCCAACATCAGTGAAATTCTCCTGGGAAGGATCACAACAGATCAATTCCCTAAAGGAAGCGGAAAAATTCATGGGCATCGGAGGAGGAAGCAAGGAATCCGAGTTGGAAGCGGCTGGTCGAGTCCCATCCGATAAATAAGGGCCAGCATCATGGACCAGAGTCGGTAGATGGCGTAGAATCCGAGGATCCCCCCCGCCCCAACGAAAGCCCAAACCAGATTGAAATGCTGCAAAACAAAATGAATGCCTAGGGTCAGTGTCCCATCCCCCACTCTCCCTGGAGCCCACTAACGACAAACATGGGCGATTGAACACACATCTGCCAGGGGCATAGCACAAGCAAACGCGACACAATATGGGGGTGGGGGGTGTGGAAGGGCAAGAGGCTGTAGGGGAATCCGTGGAATCTCCCCAATATCAGATTTGGAACTAACCAAGGGAAGCTGTTATCACATTCCAGAACATGTTATAAAACACAAGTGGACATTATGTCCTGCCATTGACAAGTTGGGCCCAATTGACCATATCGCTGGAGGTTGGAGCTCTATCAGTTGCCCCGTTGGGTAGAATGATCTCATTTTTTCAGGTCAGGGGTTGGGGGAAGTGGAGGGGAAGGCATCAACAAGGGGGGAGAGAACACTGTGGGTCACTCCCCCGCAGGGAGAGGAAATCAACAATACACTGACATCTATTGACATCACAACACCATACAACCAGAGCAACACCAGACAGATGATCCGTGCTGGGACAGGCAAGAAGAGACGCAATACTGAACCCACTAAGGAACCTCATGGGGTCGGATAGTGAGAGGGAACTCAAGGTCATTACATGGAACGTCCAGGGCCTTAACTTCCCGGGGAACTGTAGGTCGGTGGAGCATAAGCTCAATTTACTAGCTGGAGACATAGGAGCTGGAGCTCCAGGAGAATCACTTGTTACAGGCGAACAAAAAACGCATCAGATTCAAAAGGTTTAAGAAGTCATTCTTCGCCACATCCGGGTAGAAAAAGAGAGGGGTGGACATCCTACTGAGCAACAAGTTCCCCTTAACGGGAATCACAGTTAGACAGGACACAGGTGGTAGATATCTCTTCGTGAAGTGTCTACTGGTGGAGCAGCCCATCACTCTGGCGGTGGTTTATTGCCCAAATAGCGATCAAGACAAATTCTTAGCGAACCTGACCCCAACCATCCTGACATTCACCGAGGGACACCTGCTTATAGGCGGAGATTTTAATATGGACCCTGACCCACTATTAGATAAAACCCTTTCTCCATCCAGACTAGATTACACCCAAGCACTGTCATTAGCCAAATTTCTCAGGGAAACAGACAGTGGATGCTTGAAAGCTGGCAAACACGGGCTCTAGAGAATACACACACTACTCCCACACGCACAAGGGATTATCAAGAATAGAGCTACTGTTAGTCACCAACATAATATACCACTGCCTGGACAAAGTTAAGATACAAACCCGGGCAATCTCGGACCACGCCCCTGTATCAGCAGTTATAAGCATAAAAAGGCACCCCCCCCCTGTGCTCCAATGAGATACTGGAAATTATGCGATGCTTTGCTGTTAGATGAGGCTACCAAAGGGAAACTGCGGAAAACACTAACTATTTCTCGGAAAACACAGTAGCTGACACGGCCATAGATGTAATTTGGGACGCCATGAAAACAGTAGTTAGGGGTACACTCATCAGTGCAGGGGCCAAATAGCGGAGAGTCTCGAAAATCTTCATAACCAAACTAGAGGGTTCGGTTACATCAGTAGAAAAAGAGTTACAAACCCACTGGTCAAGAAAGAGGGAACGAGCATTGAAAAAGCAGAAATAGCACTAGAAATGCACTGGACTGACAGATCAGCAAATTCATTGGCCTACACAAAACTGTTTTATTACAGTAGAAATAATAAGGCAAACCGGATGCTAGCATATAAGCTCAAAAGGATACACAACAGGAACAATATTTCATGCCTAATTGGAGAAGATGGCAGACTCCGATATACAGAGGGACAAAATAGAAGTGATGGCGAACCACCACAAGACAGTAATGATAGGCCGGCCCACACCTCTCGATAAGCTACCCGAATACTTGCTAGCTACCATCTCCCAACAACACAAACAACAACTGGAAAGCCTAGATGACCCTATTACATTGGAAGAGACCAGGGAAGCCATCAAGTCACTGAAACCCAATGCCACAGACCCCCGACGGGCTAACCGCGAAATTTTATAAAAACGTACTCACATACTGGCCCCAAACCTTACTATCCTATTCAACTCCTTTCTAAAAACAGGAACCATCACAAGATCAATGGCGGAGTCTCTAGCTACATTAGTCCACAAACCAGGGAAAGACGCCACACACCTTACCTCCTACAGACCAATAACGTTGATGAACAACGACGGGAAGATATTTTCAAAGGTGTTAGAATCCAGACTTAAACCATATCTCCCAGACATAATAGCCCTTGACCAAACCAGATTCATCCCAGGGAGGGGAACACACGACAACATCAGGTGCACCATAGCTCTCATAGAAAGTGCGGGTAGGTTGGGGGAGGAAATGCTTGTCATCTCACTGGATGCCCACAAGGCATTTGACTTGGTTGACTGGGGTTACATCAGGAACGTACTGTCTCATCAGGGGTTTGGCCCAAATTTCTTTAAATGGACAATGGCCAACTATCCAGAACCTTACCACGCAACTACAAGTCAATGGCATCAGATCAGAAACTATACACATCTCCAGGGGAACAAGACAGGGATAACCCCTATCGCTGTTGGTGTTTGCCCTGTCCATGGAGCCATTTGCAAATAGGGTCCGACAAAACAAGGGGATAAAGGGGCTCAAAGTGGGGGACCGGGAGTACAAGATCGCACTATACGCAGATGATGTGCTTGTGACTGCAACCAACCCAAGGGCATCTCTGGATAACCTATGGGAGGAGATCAAGGAATTTGGCAGGGTGTCTGGATTGAGGGTTAACTTGGAGAAGTCAGCTGCCATGGCAGTCTCTCCCGCAAATACACAGAGGGTAGACCTAGGCCCCTCCCTGCCAATCCCGTGGGCGGACTATATCTGGGGGTTCAGATCCACAGGGATACCTCACTAGTTTACCAAAGCAACTTCCCACAGCTGTTTAATGAGCTCAAGCGCGACCTAGAGCACTGGAAGGTTCAGGAGATCTCCTGGCTCGGGCGTATAGCTGTGGTAAAGATTAACCTGTTACCCAGATTACTCTATTACTGTGCATCCCTCCCGGTCCATATGCCATAAAATTAGCTACTCTACCTGCAGAGACCTATACAAAACTGTATCTGGGGTGGGAAGAAACCTAGAATTGCTAAGAAAATCATGCTGCGCGGAAGGGCTCTTGGGGGTTTTGGAGTCCTGGATGTATCATGGTACTCCCTAGCAGTACAATTATCCTATGCATACACGTGGGTCCAATCAGAGGATCAGCCAAGCTGGCGACAAATAGAGGAAGCCTGGTGCAGGGCCGGTCTTACAACAGATTGCACCCCAGGCGGGAAGCATTGTTGGCGCGCCCCCCCTCCCTCCCCTGACCTGTGATCTCATGCATGTGTCATGGGCTGAGCAGCGGGAGTGGGGACTATGAGTTAACAAAATTGTCAATGCTGGCATCTGCTGAATTCCATGAACCTCAGAAAACAGCAATAAGAGGATCAAACCCGAACATGCCTGGTAATGTTAGTCTGCTTTTGCTCTTCATTTTTAGTAACAATGACCAGTTTGCTGCTGTGACTCAGGTCAGAGAATCGACAATTTCAGATCTACACTAATGTCATTCTTGTGAACTCAAAAATTCAGCCACCCTTAAAAGGTGATGAACTGGTCTTGAACAGTGTTACTCTAGCCTCCAAGAACAAGCACCAGCAACATACCCACCGATAGCTGTACAAGCCCGTCTATCTCAGCATTAAAATACATGCATTTATGCAATATGTATTGCATCAAATATTTCACGGGAAGTTAAATATATTTAGGAGGGACACACGTAAACAATATCACTACTCCATGTGAGTGGTAAAGTCTACTTTAAACATATGCAGAGACTTAACATGCATGTACAATTCAACATAGCTCCCAATGTTAATGTTGGAGAGGTGACGTTCTAAAATTATGACATTACAATGTTGACTTTACATTGAAACACACTGCAGTGCATTACCACGGCAGAGAAATGGCAGTTCGAGTGTTGGGGTTTGTTTTACTCATGCTTGTGAACTCTCAAAATTCTTAAATGTTTCCTTCGTGATCACTCATTTTAGCTCCTGACAGCACCATGAAACTGTAAGATCGCAAAGAAAAACGATGTCTACCATCCCAACATAAAAACAAAAACAATCAAATTTAGGGTGGAAGATGACCTTTTCTTGGGACTCGTTAAGTTTACTTTTTGCAAATTACTAGTCACGTGCTGCTTGAATAACAGCGGCCCTTGCACATTGTGCAGTGTATAGACGAATTTCATTTCAAGGGACTTGGAGTACTGCGGATATCAGGGGAAGCACCTCCAGTGTACCCCAAGCGTAGAGCGCTTTGCCCTCCACCCTCACTCCCTAGCCTTGCAGCCCTGCGCCTTTTCACATTCTCCATTATGGTAAAGAACATTGTCCCGATCTTGGGAGAGAAATGGACTATGCAGAAGGAGCTGCTTCCCCAGTGTGCGTTTAGCTGCTGGTGTATCAAATGCAGAAATGGGTGGCATCAATAGCCCCACGCTCAAACATCTTTTGCGCACTGGTTGGTCACACGACAAAGTGTGAGCAGGTGATTCAACAACACTCAAACCATTCTTTAGAGACCTGGCTTTGATTAATGTGGCGTTAGCTAGTCATTGCCATTTCCCAGCGTTTGCGTTAAAGGAGATCGGAAGCTGCACCGTGCAGGGTATTTTAAAGGCCATGAACTGATGCTACACCATGTTGCCCCCAATGGAACAAAGAAAGTGAAGCATGCATCCTGCAAGTCTGGATATTTGCATTATACGGAAGACGGCCCAACCGTCCACGGAGATGGTTTCTACTGTAGCTGCTGAGTCGCTTTCCCAAGCCAGCTGCTGTGCAGACTTCGCTCAGCATTTGGTCCAGCGCCTGCATCGATCCTTCACACCATCATTCACAAGGCATGTTCATGTAGGTGTTTGTTTATCTCGTTAGACTAGCGTGATTGCTATTCCAAACAAAAGAAGCACAACGACAAAGAAGAGTATAAGACAAGTCTGAGCGAACAGTGAAATGTATGAAACTCTTGCACTAAAATAAAGTCAGCAGTGCATGCCCAGGAAAGAGGAAACAACTAACAATATGCTCCGGAGAGGGAACCAGGGGGGCGTAGTAACCCCCAAAACCAGCCCAAGCGTGGTACCGGCCCCCAGGGCCTCGCCCTCGAAGTGATTTTGGCCCGGCCAACAGACCGACCAATCCAACCCCGCTGGAACTTTCAACTAAGATCTGCTGACAGTGACACTCTGCCCAGGTCTTCCGAGAGCCGGCCTTTTGAGCTCCTGAGGAGAGTCCACTACCAGTGCTCGCTTCCTTTTTCAGGACTACTTGAGCCTTGACAAAAGTGTCTAGCTTTGTGGCCTCCAGAGGCTGTTCTTGGATGGCCCAGTCATCTCCGCAATACCATTTTAAAATAAATAAAACGCCTATGGAGCAATAGGTCTCACCTGCGAGGATGGGAGCAGGAGGAAAGAAGTGTGCTTGCCTTGGCAGGCTGTAGTTACTGCCGGGTTTCCTGAAACAAGGCCCAATCAGCGAGGGCAGGATGCGGCAACTGTTTGTATTTGCTGATTCTGCTGCTGCTTGGCAGTGTCTGCTTGTGATGGAAACAACTTCAGGATTTAGTGACCCAATCGCTCCTCTTTTCTGTAATGGCCGGGGCCGACAACACCAGCCAGCCCCAATCGATCAACACTTCAGTGTCAGTGCGCGCCCATAGCCTAATGGAGGGCACACTGCACGTGCTCCTATGGGCCTGGCTGGCGCCAGCAGCACCGGCGCCACCCGGGGACGGAGGAAGGTAATTAAGCAACAAATGTTGCCAATTTATTTGCCAATTGCCCTGCCCTGCCCTGCCTGAGGGCCGAGGCCAGACCCTTTTCTTGGCCTGGACGAGGCAGGCAACTGCCTGGGGCGCAATAGCCCCGGGAGGGGGGGGGGGGGAGTAGGGGGGGGGAGTTGCCCCAGTCCCTGGAGCCTCTGGAGAGGATGGAATTCCCCAGTTTGTGGGGTGGCGTATTGACATGGGGAACGTTCCGCAGGTCGGGTGCTGGCGCTGCCCCTTCCAACTGTAATGTGACATAGTACAAAAGTACTACGTGACAATACAGAAGTCAGAGGCTCCCTCTGACCACTTTCGCGCCACTTGGGGTGAGGGGCATAAGCACACCAATAAAAACACTTCAGGTCCCCCTGCAGCTAAAATCAGCCCCTTGCATCACAATGCCGGCAGGAAACTGCTAATGGTGGCCCATTAGTCACTAAATGGTTTCGTACTGGCATTGAGATGGGAGGGGAGGTTCAGTGGGCTGTGGGGAGTGGGCGTGCCTTGCAGGGACGCACCGTGGGCCCCAACACGGTACAAATGGAGACCCGTTTGGGCCCGTAGTGCGTCCCTGAACGCCCAGAAAATGGCCAAAATAATAGTTTACAGCAGGGTTATTTCTTTCATGCCGCTTCTTTTCCTAACTATATATCAATTACACTTTAAACCACTTCCATGGCACTGGTGATGAGTTACTTCACTATGCGGATAATAGTTTTGACCAGTGTTGCTGAGTAAATATTCTTTAAGCTACAAACCGGTTTATTTATGTATGCAATGTTTGTCGGGTACATGGAGACGGATAATTTATTCATACAATGTTTGTCGGATACATGTATCCGACACACACTGCATAAATAAATATGCAGGTACCCGACAAACATTGCATGAATACATAAATAATCCTGGTCCATGTATCCCTACAACAGTCAAGACTTCACTGTATCAAAGCATAACCCTTGATTCCCATTCAAAGAATGTTGAAGTGATTGTTTATTGGGTTCAGGTGTCTCCTTGTCATTGCCCTTTTGGCTTAGGTTGCCTCCAAACCCCCTTCAGCATCTTGTGTTCTTTGTTGGTTGTATATACTGCATCCTGTGCCATATTCATGGTCTCTTGGTTGGAGAGCCCAGTCCTCATTATCTGCAGCCTAAGTGGGACTGGGGCATAAAATTGTCTTGGGCACCAGTGAAAAAGTGGCCCACCGTTGCAAATGCCAATTCATTCCTTGTGTGACGGACTGTTTGACTTTGGGTAGGAGTTCCTTAACGGTGTAGTTTGGGAATGACGCGCAGGGTGCAGTGGGAGAGGTGCGCGGGGTGCGGTGGGAGTGGCGCATGGGATGAGGTGCGGGGGGGGGGCGCATTCCTAGGGTTTCGCCCCGTGGCACCAAAAGGACTAGAAACTGCCCTGGCCGAGGCCACAGTCTGCAGCAGTGCCAGTGGTAGAATACAAGTGTAACACCTTTGTTTCCTAACATAAAAATGAACAGGCACATTCATTTTTATAATGTTAAGAAACTAACATGTAACGTGTATTCTAGCACTGTGGACTGCTGGTGCAGTGCCCCCTAGAGGCTGACTGACGTCAGGTAGCCGCCTGGGCTGCCTGACGCAAAGACCGTGCCCGGTCCCTCTGCCCGATCTCCCACACCCACCGACCCTAAAATCCCAGGCATATCAGGGACCCCTCTCACAGCAACAATAAACACTACCCAAAAATGGAAAATGGCAGCTCGGGTTGTAAGGGCACACTAGGCCCACTCACACCATTCTGGAATAACCCAGAATTCACACCTGGTATCGCCCCCGACATGGTTTCGCGGCATGGAAAGAGGACGGTCTGCAAACTCTGGGGGATTTCCTAGAGGGAGGCTCCCCTATCACTTTTGTAAAATGCAAAGAAAAATGTAAGGTGACTGAGGCAGAAAGGTTCCATTACACCCAGCTGAGGCACAGGGCCTCGCACAGAACAGTCAGCAAAAAGGGCTCCAGAGATCCGACGACTTTAGAGATCAACCTTCGGTCAGAAACGACTAGGGAGAAAATATCCACACTCTACCGCCTATTGGACTGTACAGATCCCACGAAAAAAGAGAAATATAAGCTCGACTGGGAGAGGGACCTGGGTCGTGAATTAGATATTGAAGAATGGGGGAAGGTCTGGTCTAGGCTTCACATGAGCACTCAGTGTGTCTCAGATAGGGAAGGGGGCTATAAACTTTGTTATAGGTATGTCACTCCAGACTAACTAAACAAATCTAACCCGGACATCCCCTCCAAACTGTTGGAGGATGTGCAGAGAAAGGCACCCTGTTTCACATGGTATGGACTTGCCCAAAATCAGAGGGGTATTGGAAAGAGTTGGTGGACCAAATCAAAACAATTACCGGTCTCACACTCCCATGGGATCCTAGAATAATACCCCTGGGGGAACCGAGGGAGGAGCATTCACGTTGTCAGGACACATGGCGCGCCTATGCACACATCTCCTCCTGGCAGCAATGATTGCTATGGCCCGGCTATGGAAGAATGCAGAGGGTCCCTTCTACACCGCTCTAGTGGTCTAAATGTTGGGAAATCGTAGTGGCGGAAAAGATTACAGCGAACCTGACCTCATTCCTAAACACGTGGGCAGCACTTATGGACTTCTCAGAAAGATACCCAGCTCTCACCAGAAGACCCCCGCTAGCACGCTGGCTGCAAAGCGATCCGTACTATAACACAGATGGAGGAGGTGAGATATAAAGGTAACCAAAAACAATATACAGAAATACAGCGAAGTAGAACAACCCCCCCTCACCCCCTAAAGTTGCCTATCCTATAGTGGACTGTGACGCGGGTTGAGGACCCAGCTTAATAACCAATTGCTTAACTAAATGCCATGTTGATGTCAGTTTGCCTTTGTTGAAATGCTTAATAAAATGTATTGTTGAAAAAAATAAAAAATAAAAATATCAAGTGGGCAGCTCACCACTTGGTTAATCCCTGCTGCTTTTACTGGGCAGACCACTCTACCAAAACCAGTGACAAGATCTTACCTGGAAGGACCTCCAATGTCAACCTTTATAAATCTCTGATATGATTGAACAGGCAGTATGAGGGATAGGACTGAATGGGATACTATGAAGGAGTGGGTGGCTAAAAGACATACGCACATGTTAGGGAGAATTCGCAGAAATGTGCCAATCTTAGAGACTCCCAGCAACTTTGCTGGATTTTGAGGACTTAATTTTTTTAACCTGGAGAGAGTGAAAACCTTTCCCCCCACTCTCTAATGTGTTTTAATGGGATTTTTGTACTCCATTTCTTTAGGTCATGGAGCCTGGCAAACTTCATCGGCATCATCTTTTACATTGCGTCACCCAGCACCTTTAGTGCAGTGACACAGGGAAGCCACTTAGATTTCCCAAGGTTTAAATACCTTCTCTGGGTTAAACTACTGTTTCCCAGAGCAGTAACGTGAAATTGACATTACTTACATTTGTAACTTTCTAGACCCAGCACACACTATCTTACAATAGAGTGTTGGAGTGGTTACCTAGTATCCCTTTTGTCTAACTTCTCAAGTAACATTTTTTTATGTTACCCTTTCCTCACTGAATGGCTGGTGGCAGTGGTTTCGTTCTACCATGGTGTGCATTTACCGTGGGCTGCGTTCGCAGCTGCAGTAAAGCACTCAAGGGTGCCATTTTTGTCAAAATGACCCCGGTCGTCTTTTTTCGCCATTTCTTTGTGGAAAGGTCCTTCTTGAGATTTACTCTGCACACCGAACCAGGTTTGGTCCCTTTGTTAGTTTTGCCTTTGCTGCGATTCACGAGTGAAGCCCGTCTCTGGCTCCAGGGTGTCTGGGTTAGGCAGTGAGGGCGGTGCCCACAACGCCCTGTGCTTAGTTTCCCAGGACACCCAAATGCACTCTATGATGATTGGCTGGCTAACTGTCAGGCAAAGAACAGCCACCCTGCTGGGTGATCGACAGCTAGGCTGGAATGAAAGGGAGAGAACTGTATAAAAAGGTGAGTCTTTTGGCTTGGAAGGCAGAGTCGACCACTGGACGAAGGAACCGAAGAAGAACTTGAAGAAGACGCCTGCTGCAACTCCTGTACCGTTGGTTTGCCAGGTGAAGCCCTGTTGCAGTGCCGAAACGCCAAGTTCACATCGACAGAGAAGCCCCTGCAAGGACGACTTCTCCCCTTGAGTTGGTGGGAACAGTCAACTCCAAAGTAAGCCACCTGGACATCCATCTCTGAGATGGTTGAATTTCCCCAGAGTTGCTGCTGGAAACAGTAGAGACAGGGAGAGGAACACCAGTTTGTGTGCGTTGCTTTTAAGTTGGCCAAGAGATCCAGGAAGATCCTCCGGACTTCCCAGGAAGCAGGACTGACTGAGCCTGAGCCTCTCAATAGAATGCGGGACCCCAGAACCAAGGAAAGTCCATCTCGACAGCCAGGAACCACGCTGTTGCTATTTGCGGTAGACGCGAGGAGCTGAAAAACTGAACAGCCACTGAAAGTGAAGTTTGCCGGTTGGAAGTCCCCCATCAGTAATACATTTATGTCAACAGCACCCCAGCAATTGAAGTCATCTGTGGGTGTAGGTCTCTGCTGTATGCCATCCCAAATGGGTATTTACTGATTCTGAACTAAGAGATTGTATAATGTTTAAGTATATTTGTGTGGTGTTTTACAGTGCCCCCTTCTGAAGAAGGCTTATATTAACTGACTGGTAAATACATTAATAATTGTTTTATCAAGAAACCCTGTGTGTGTTTGCTTGGATACTTGTCACTGTGAACATCTGTGTAACTCCCCTACAGCTCACATTGACCCCTCTTGAGATAAGCCTGGCTACTTGTCCACACTACCAACCTGTGTAGTACAGATTTATACCAAAGGTTGGGTTACTACTGCCAGGAGGTCAGTCAGGGTTGTTTTAGTGCACCCTATGGGTACTGCATACAATCTTGCCTAACAGCGCAGTTGGGAGAGTGCTGTGTGCGAGTGCTGTCTCGCTGCCCCTCTAGCGATACAAGTTTGTGGTCTAAGGTGTTGGTCTCGTTTTTCCTTTTGTTTTGCTGCTCCTTCAAAAACATTGAAAGCAGTGGACTGCCGTGGATTGGGGCTATAGAACGAGACTTATTCATTCCATTGGCCAAGTCAGCAAGTCCCACCCTGTGGAATCGGAAGCCTACATAAACAGCGGGCTACAGGCACGCACAGTTGGTAGCGTGCTGCCTAGCGTGACCGGGGTGCCGGCAGCTCGCTACATAAGGTGTGGCTGAAGTAAGTTGACTCAGCCTGTTGCAGGTAGTTACTCTAACAAGCTTAACTGACTCTCGACATTATCTAAAATGCCATATAAGAGCAGAGTGAAAACAAAACAGATCTAATTTGAGGATGGGGCGGTCGGACCGAGTAATGCAGTATTAAAGACTCCCTCAGACTCTTAACATGGTAACAGCAGCAATTTATACGCATTTGCTCTCTCCCGCAAGGCATAAGGGCATAACTTATTTTTCTCTTCCTGAGCCAGCAATAAGGAACAAGTTACTTACCTGTAACTGTTGTTCTCCAGCATGGGTCTGGCATGGATTCACATGCTCATGAATATTCCCCGTCGTCAAGCTTGGCATCCTCAGTACAGAACAAAATCAGTATCAGTTTTGTTTCTGATCTGTCTTTCCTAGTAGTATCCAATCACTGATCTCTGGGTCATACTGCCCACAGCCAATGACTGCCCTCTCCCTAAGCCCCGCCTCAGTCAGCCATCCTCCGCTTTGGTAGCACGTAAAGTGGCAGTATGACCAAGTGAAGAGCCACAGAGGGGTAGGCGGGAGGGTTTGTATGTGAATCCATGCCAGACCCATGCTGGAGAACAACAGTTACAGGTAAGTAACTTGTTCCTTCTCCAGCATGGGGTCTGGCATGGATTCACATGCTCATGAATATAAGATTACATAGCAGTACACACATGCACAACCACGGGAGGTGGCAAAAGGCTCAACATTAAGCAACTCTTACCTCCTCACCAGGCCCTTCAGGCGAACAGGTTGCGCAGCACTGCTTGGCCGACCCTGGACTCCTCCCTGGAATCCCGATCGACGCAGTAGAATTTCGTGAAGGTGTGCGTCGACCTCCACGTAGCAGCCCTGCAGGTGTCCAGCAGGGGCACACCAGACAAGATCGCTGTCAGTGCATGAAACAGCCGGAGAGCCATCTGGAAATGGAAGCCTTCGAGAGAGCCTTTCCTTGATTCACAGGTCCAAAGTTCACAAAAAGCTATGACCTCTTCCGAAATCTTCCGAAATCTCCGGTCCACGTAGAGTCCTCTCGGCCGGCGACAAAGGGAAGAAAACTGGTGACACCAAGGGCTCGTTGAGGTGGAAGTCCGACGGCACCTGGGCATGAAGGAGGGATGCGTCCTGAGCACCACCCTCGTGTCCTGAAAAGTCAAGTATGGAGGCATGCAAGATAGGGCCTGAATCTCTCCCACGCGCCGTGTGGAAGTGATGGCCACAAGAAAAGCTCTTTTCCACGAAAGGAACTTCAACGGTGCCGTATGCATAGGCTCGAAAGGGGTCACCATGAGCCTAGTCAGCACACGTTGAGCTCCCACGCCGGGGCTGGGGCCTTCAACGGCGGGAACAAGCGGAATAGTCCCTTCATAAATTCCTTCACCAGGCGATGAGACCACAAGGACACCCGTCCTGTTGTCCTGGTGTATCTGGAGATGGCAGCCAGATGTATCTTGATGGAGGCGTGAGCTAGTCCAGCCTTGGCCAACGACATTAGGTACGGCAGTACTTGAGGGGCCGTATTCCGTAGATGGTTAATCTTCTGTGCCCGGCACCAGACAGAGAACCTCTTCCATTTGTGTCCGTAACACTTGAGAGTTGAGGACGCCCTGGCCTTTGCAAGAACCTCTCTGCAGTCAGCCGGTATATCGTATCCCCCAAAGTCTAGTGCTGCAGGAGCCAGGCCTGCAAGTTCAGCGACTTCGGGTCGTGATGAAGAATGGCGCCTCCTTCTCTGGAGAGAAGATCCGCGTCCACGGGCAGTTTGACTGGAGGGGATGCCGATGAGTCCAGAAGGTCCAGGAACCAGATCTGTCTCGGCCACGCCGGTGCGACGAGGATCATCCTGCTCCAAGACCTCTTGAACTGGTTGACGAGCCGGAGTAGCAGTGGCATTGGCAGGAAAGCATAGAGGAACAGGTTGTCCGAGGGGAACGAGAAAGCATTGCCCATACTCCTCGGTTGGGAGAACCTGCTGGCGAACCTCTGGCACTTGGAGTTCGTCGCCGTCGCGAAGAGATCGAACTGGGTCTGCCCCACAGCCTGAAGAGTCGATCCACTTGATCCTGGTGTAGCTCCCACTCATGGCACGAGCGCAGCTCCCTGCTGAGTGAGTCGGCGATTGTGTTCTTTATCCCTGCCACATGAAAAGGTACCAGAAACATCCCCTGGCCCCCTGGTCGACGGCCCAGTGCCACAGATCCTGGGATTCCTTGGACAGGGCTGGGGATCTGGTTCCACCCTGCTTCCTGATGTAGAACATCATGGTGGTGTTGTCGGTGATGATCCTCACCACCTTGCCCTTGAGGGACGGAATAAAGGACCCGAGGGCCCAAAACACTGCGCGGAGCTCCTCCGGGAGCCAAAGGCATCTCGCGTGGAGATTTCCGGTATGCGCTCACCACCCTTCCAGGGAGGCATCTGTTGTCACCGTTACCTGGTGAGCTGGGGTCTGAAAGTCTGCGCCCGCCATCAGATGAGTGCGGGTGGCCCACCACCGGATCGCTCATCGGAAGGTCTCGTTGAGCGGTATCCTGTCCTCGAAGCTGCCCGTCGCCTCGATCCAGCGTGCGTCGAGGAACTCTTGCAGTGGACGCATTCGAAGTCTGCACAGGCTTACCAGATAGATGCAGGAAGACATCATTCCGAGAAGGGATTTGATGGATCTTACGCTGGCTACGTCCGTGGCTAGCAGGCGTAGCACCTTGCCCAGGATGGCTTTCTTCCTTTCGTCGGATGGCGAGGCCAGCCGTGCCACTGTGTCGAGCTTGGCTCCCAGAAACAGGGTGACCTGCGAAGGGACCTGGTGGGATTTGGGGAAGTTGATGGAGAACCCCAGGTACGTGAGTAGCTGGACGGTCTTCACTATGTGTTCTACAGCGATCTCCCTTGTCCTTGCTCGGATGAGCCAGTCGTCCAGGTAGGGATAGACGTGGATCCCTTGCAGGCGTAGCCACGCCGCCACTGGTGCTAAGCACTTGGTGAATACCCTGGGTGCCGACTTTAATATGAACGGGAGGGCCTTGAACTGGTAGTGCCATCCTTGGACCACGAACCTGAGGAACTTCCAGTGTCCTTTTAGAATGGGGATGTGGAAGTAGGCATCCTCCAAGTCCAACGAGAGGAAATCGTCCTCCTCCAGCTGTCCCAGCACGTGCTGGAGGGTGACCATCGGAACTTCTGAGCCTTGATGAACTTGTTCAGTCGCCGCAGGTCCAGGATGGGACGCCAACCTCCTCTCTTCTTCTTTATGAGAAAGTATCTTGAGTAGACCCCGGAGCCCTGAAGTCTCTTTGGGACGAGCTCGATGGCACCTTTCTTCAGCATCGCCCTTACCTCCAGTAGCAGCTGGGGTACGTGGTTTTCCTTCCTGGCCAAGGGAGGCACGCGAGGGCACTTCTTTAGAAACTCGAGGGCGTGCCCCTGGGCCAGGGTATCCAGCACCCAACAGTCAGTGGAGATGGACTCCCACACGCTGACGAACTTCGCCAGCCGGCCTCCCACCGGGGTGCTTGGGTGGGGGCCCGACGCCACGGTCGGTTCAGTCCTGTTTCGAGGCCGCCCTGACCTCCCTGGCGACGATGGCTGGAACCTCCAGACTTGCCCCATCCTCTATAAGCCTCCTGCGACGAGGGAAGGGCCGCTTGACAGTAGGTAGAGGAGCCGCTGCTGGAACCTTTAAAGGCCCGTTGCTTGCCTCCGATGTTCCGAAAGGACGGCCATCGTTGCTGGAGAACTCCCAGGGCCCGGGCCGTCTCCATGCCCGTTTTGATGGCTTGCAGGGACTCGACTGTCTTCCCAAACAGGCTGTTCCCGTCGAAGGGCATGTCCAACACTTGGGCTTGTACGTCCTGGCGGAAATCCAATACCTTAAGCCATCCACGCCGTCTGAGGCAAACACTGTTGCCCAACTGGCAGAAATAGGTGTCAGCGATGTCCGTCGCCACCGTTATGGCGTGGTCCGATGCCACCTCGCCTTCTTGCAGGATTTCCAGGGCTTCTGCCCTCTTGTTGTCCGGCAGGAAGTCCAACAAGGGAGCAATTTTATACCAAAGTTCCCTGTCGTAACGGGCAACGATAGCCAGGGCGTTGGCCCCCTTAATCGTCATCGCCGCCGACGTGATGACTCGTCGTCCCATCGAGTTTCTTTCCCTCGCCGTCCGGCGGTTAAGTCTATGTCGATGCCGATGCCCCCCCCCCCGCCTTCTTCCTGGCCGCCGCCGAGATGACTGAATCCGGGGTCGGCTGTGCTCTAAGGCATAGAGGGGCCGCGTCGGGGACCGGTACTTCTTTTCGTATTGGTCCCTTTTTGCTGGCGTCGTGGACGGGTTCTTGAGGAGGGAGAGCCCCTCGTCCCAGTTGTCATCCAGTAGAGGTAACGCGAGGACCGTCTTCCTCTTGCTCTCGACGTTGATAGAGGAACCCCTCCTTTTCTTCGGGGAAGAGCTGGAAAAGCTCAGATGCCCTGGAGATCATCGCATGGAAGGATACAATCTCATCGGGCGGGGAGGGGTGGTCGACGGGAGGTCCACCCCACCGTCGCCGCCCTTGTCGTCCGTGCCCGTCGTGGCCGTGTCATCCCCGCGGACCGTGGACGGGGAGGAGGGTTGAGCAGGCCTCGAGGGCTGGAAGGGTGCAGGAGGATGTGTTCTTCTCCTCTTGGGTGGTGGACTTCGACGGCCCTGCCCCTGGCTCCTCCGTCGGGCTTGGCTCCGGCTCCTCCATCGGGGGTAAAGGCAATATAGTCCTTATTTCAGAGCATAAGGATTGAATTGCCATCAAAATGGCCGCCGAGTTGTCCTGCGGCACTGGCTGCGACGGTTGGTCTGGGGTCCCGTCCGCACCGCCGTCGCTTCTGTCGTCCCCCTCGTCGGGATGCCTCAACAGGCTGGTCCTCCTCCATGCCCGCGTCGTGGCTCTCAGGGACTTCGACAAGTTCCTCCTCGGAGGTTGTGTGAATCCACGACTGCCACTGGCCCCCCTCTCTTTCTCTGCCAGGGCTTCGTGGGGGTTCTTTCGATGGGCTTGAAAGATGCCTCCCTCCGAGGTGGCAGGGAGACTGTGGGCCCAGAGGCCGCTACCACATGTGTAACCTCCGCAGGCAGCGCCAGAGTTGCCGCGACCACCTCAGGCCTTGGCTGGGTGAACCAAAGCCTTAGTCACCAACTGTGCGCTTGTGGCCTTCACCTTGGGGGAGGGCTCCCCGCCTCGCTCCCTCCTCAGCCGAAATCTTCGAGATCGACCGGGGCCTCTCCAGAAACTTGGCCGGGTTCTCGGATTTCCTCTTACCCGAGCCAGAGTGTTGGCTCGTGGTCGATGGCGCCGGGGAGGATACGCCCTGCCTGGCAGCTGAGGAGCCCGACCGTTCGGCGCTCCCGGTGCCCGCGGTACTTAGCCTTCTGTTGGGCCTCTGTTACGGAGAATTCTCTCTTTAGGCTGAATTTCCTAACCTAGTGAGTCCCCCAGCAGCTTTGCTGGATTTCTGGAGTTTGTTTTTTTCCTCCTGCCAAGAGTGAGACTCTTTTCCTCCCACTCTTGGACATGATTAATGGTATTCCTTTGACTGGTAATGTGTTTTATGGCTATGGGGTCCTTTACTCCATAGGGTCTCATATGTTTTTCCTATGTGTGTGCACCCTCCGTGCAGT
Organism: Ambystoma mexicanum; assembly: GCF_040938575.1. Lineage (NCBI taxonomy): Eukaryota > Metazoa > Chordata > Amphibia > Caudata > Ambystomatidae > Ambystoma > Ambystoma mexicanum. The sequence goes on from NC_090929.1 coordinate 667,350,155, forward strand.
AACACAGGGGTGTCATAGTGACACCCCACCATAGACTCCATACCCTGGGACTGACTACTGTCTCCCAGGGCATGTAAAGTCACCATTGCCTTTGCTAGTCCCAAATTATTAACAGAAACCAGTACAAACCATCATATTGTGGACGTACTGGTCGGGGCAATTCGATTGCCCCGGGGTCTGTTAGTCGAGGGGGCACGTCTCGGTCCCCCCTGATCGAGTTTTGGCTGGTGGCAGTGGAAACTACTTTTTATATTCGACCGCGAATATTTTCCTATGGGATTTTCCCATTGTTCGAGGCTACCAACTTTAATTATTTAATTCTCATAGCCTCTAACATACCGCCAGTTTAATTAATATTAATTCTCCGGTTGGTATTTTTTGCCAAGACTCGATTCTAAAATGGCATTTGTGTTCTCTTCTGTGACTCAAACCCAAGTCGAGCCCTTTGTTCCACTTTTTTGGCAGGCTTCTCCACAGAAGCCTCCAAAAGTGGTGCCACTGTCTGGGTACCACAGGGGGCGTGGGAGGGGTTTTAGGCACCCTGGACTGAGTTACCTTGGTAACTCAAGTCGCACTCTTGTGTGATTGGTCCAAGTGGTGAGCCGGCCGGCTCACCACCTAGCATGTTTGATTGACAGCTAGGCTGAGTGAATGGGGGTTGTCTGCATAAAAGCAGGGCTTTGGGGACTGGAACTTCAGAAGTCGCCACAGGACCCGAGAATCCGACGAGGGAGAAGCTGAGCCGACCTACCACGACACCATCGGTGGAGCCCTGCAGAACCGACTCACCACTTCCCAACGACAGAGAAGATCTCCCCGGCTGGAGAGTCTTCTTCCCCTGACTGGCGGGCACAACCAGTTTTCCTTTCTTTCTTCGCACCCCAGACCGGTTTGTGGTCGAACTGCCCGTGCCCAGCACCCCAACGGCCAGATAGCCACTCGCCACTGAACCGCGAATCACCAGACCGCTCCTTGTACCTGAGAAACTCTGCGGCTGGTTTCTTCCCTGGTAGTGCAACGGACTCCTGTCTTCCTCCCCGATGGGATCCTCTCTTCCCCCGGACAAAGCACTGACTTGCACCCGCTGCCAGGAACAACTGCCCCCGCTGGAGCGTTCTCCCCACTTTAAGGTACCGTGTCCGCCAGGCCTCCCTTTCTAAAGATTGCTACAAGGTAATAATAACTCTTTAACCTTCTGGACTGGGCTGGCCGCCTTGACCCTCTAACTGGTCCCTTTCTGTGGTCCAACCTCCTTTTTGAACCTTTTCAAGACTTTTGTGCACTGCAGCCGTGTGACCTTGGACACATTTCGTTTGGATCCTCTGAAAGTGGATCCGGCCTCTTGAACTCTAACTTCACAGTTTTACTTTGCCTTCCTCTCTTGTTGTGTTCTTGAAAAAGTGTTGGGATATGTTTCAATTTTTTCTCTGCTTTTCTCTCCCTTTTTAAAACGAACTATTAGAGTACCATCTCCGTTAAGCGCTCACCGCTGTCTGAAAATAAGTGGGGCTTTACTTAAGACTTGTCTAATATTCTTTTAAGGGAGTGTATACCTTTTAGTGACTGTTTTTGAATTGCTTACTATTAGTGCCTGTGTGTTTTTCTAGATGTGGTTTTAAATAATTATATCTCTTTTACACCAAGCCCTGGTCAGTGTTTACTTGTTCTATTGTGTGCTCTTGACCTATTGTGAATACTCTGTATACTGCCTAACTCTTCTTGGGGGGAAGTCTGACTGCTCAGCCACAGCTACCAAGTGAATCTGTGTGGTACAGACTGCTACCAAGTGGGGTTACTGCCAAACACCTGTAGTCCTATATCTTTTGCAGTGGTCCCAGAGGGAACTGCACAGGTTTCTGCCTAACAGCCCCCGTCACCGGGGCGCCCTCACAGGACTTAGAAGACTGCCCGGATTTCTTCTTTTTCTTCTAACCCGACGGGCTCTTTCCCTCCAGCCAGTTGGCGAGACGAAGATGGCGGTCCCTCATGGTCCACACCGACATGTTCCCGCAAAACACACAGTCCTCGTCCACGTGCATTTCGTCCTCGTGAAGACAGTAGAGGCATAAGGAATGCTCATCTTCCTTGAACACGTTCTGCAGCTGGCATCCAGGGCAGGCCCTGAACAGCTTCCCGAGCGTCGAGCTCCCTTTCTCCTGGGCCATGTCCGGGGTAGGCCTCAGAAACTTCTGGAATCCTTCAAAAGCGTCGTTCGACGAAATCTTCACCCTTGAGGGGCGTAGAAACATCCGAAACGGGTCCCCGTTGATCGGATGTAAAGGCGGTGGAGCTTGAGGCTCAATTTAACCGAAAAATGAAGTTCTCCTTGAAAAAGTGCGAAAACGCAGCAAAAGCTTGAGAGATATAGCACGAGGACTCCCAACACTTGAACGTGCAGTAAAAATCTGAGGATGGCTGCCGGAGGCGGGTCTTAGGGAGAGGGCAGTCATTGGCTGTGGGCAGTATGACCCATAGATCAGTGATTGGTTACTACTAGGAAAGACCAATCAGAAACTAAACTAATAATGATTTTTTTTCTGTACCGAGGATTCCCAGCCTGACAGGGATTATTCATGAGCATGTGAATCCATGCCAGACCCCATGCTGGAGAACAGTAGTCATACCTGTTGAACCTGCAGCCCCCCATAGTGCACTCACAAGAGGCGATATTTGAGGACATTGACAATAATTCACTCTTGGACTTTTGCCTTTCTAGCCAACAGAGCAAGGCTGGGGCTGCTGAGGTGCTTGCACCTGTAATAGGTCCACCCACTGTCATGGAGGCTCAAGCTCTTCGATATGAGACAGGCCCCACGCAGAACAACAAGTTACTTCTTACCTTGTAACGTTCTTTCGATGGGATGTTCCTCCGACACATTCCTTATCTTTGATGATGTTACCCATCCCAGCATGCTGGCCTCGGAAATTATTTCAGTAGAGGGCGCTGCGCATCGACGTCCCTCGAGTTGATGTCCCTCGACAGCCTCCGTCTCAGCACCGACGTCACTGTGCGTATAAATAGACTCGCACAGCGTCCGTTGCTCAATTCCGTTTTGAAGCTTGAAATTAGCTGTGCATGAATTGGTTATTGACCTTCAAGGAGCGTAAACTGCAACCACAAGGCAAGTTTTACTGCAGGGATGGATGGGAGGGGCGATAAGGAATACGTCGGATAATCCCATCGAAAGAACGTTACAAGGTAAAAGTAACTTGTTCTTTGAAGGGATTGTGTTCTCCGACGTATTCCTTATCTTTGATAGACTCCCATAGCAGTGGTGTGAAAGAGGAAGTGGGAGTAAAATTTAATATTCCCTTTAAGAATGTACAGAATGTAACACAGCTTTGCCAAATCTGGTCTCCTGGCTAGAGGAGGAATCCAGGCTGTTAAATGTTCTAAAAGTATGTACGGACGACCATGTAGCAGCCGCACATATATCCGAATTGGAACCCCTCTCTGGAGAGCCGAAGAGGCTGCGATAACCCTGGTTGAATGAGCCCTAAGATGTTGAGGGGGCTCTTTCCCTGCCAATTTGTAGCATTCTAGAATGGTTAAAATAATCCATCTTGAAATGGTCTGTTTCGTGATTGGCATTCTTAATTTGTGTCCTGTATAAGCTACAAACAGTTGGTCTGCTTGTCTTATTCTAGCAAGTCTGCGGATATAAAAACTCAAGGCACACCTTGGATCCAGCCTATGTAACCTCTCTGCCTCTTCTGGCAGATGTTAGAAATAAAAGTGAGAAATCTTAATTAACAAGAATGGAGTGGTTCAAAAGGAGTACCCATCAGAAAATTTAGGACTAGATTTAGGTCCGACAATGGAACTTGGAAAGGCTTTGGGGGATAAACATTAGTTAACCCTTTCAGAAATTGGACTACCAGGGGTAATTTGAAATATGAAGGCTCCTCTGTAGTGCGCTTAAAGATTGATAGCGCTGCGAAGTAGCCCTTGATCATACCAACTTGAAGACCTGGATTTGCTAAATACAGTAAGAAATATAACACCATAGGTGTACTGCATTAAAAGGGTTCAATATTCTTTTCTCTACACCAGCTGCAAAATGTGTTCCAACGGCAGCGGTATAAAGTCTTTGTTGCCGGCCTTCTAGCCGAAAGCAACACCTCCATGACGTCATCCGGGAGATCCAAATCCTTGTATCTCAACCTTTCAGAAACCAAGCGTGAAGGTTGAGGGTTCTGATGTCTGGATGGAGAACCTGACCTCCCTTCTGCGAGAGAAGATCCTCTTTGCGGAAGAGGAATCGGAGGGCAGATGGACATGTCCAGAAGGTCTGGGTACCACGTTCTACTGGCCCAATCCAGGGCAATTAGGATCATAGTTTTCCGGAATCTTCTCAACCTCCTGATCATTTGAGGAATGACAGGGACTGGAGGAAATGCGTACAGAAGTGGAAACTCCCAGTCCACTAGGAACACGTCCCCTAGAGCTCCTCTCTGGGGGAGATTCCCTTGAACAGAACGGATAACACTTCCTGTTGATGCTGGTGGCGAACAGATCCACTTGAGGGGTTCCCCAAAGGGTGAAGCTCTCTTGAAGGACTTCTTGAGCTAGCTCCCACTCGTGGAAGACTGTTCTGCCTGCTCAGAGCGTCCGCCGGCAAATTCTTCTCTCCGGCTAAGTGAACTGCCGAAAGAGAGATTCCTTCCTGAATTGCCCAAAACCAGAGCTGCAATGCCTCTGCACAGTGGCAGTGATCCTACGCCTCCTCTTTTGTTGAGGTAGTGCATGGCCACTGTGTTGTCCGTCATTATCAGGACATTTTTCCCCTGTACTGATGGCAGAAAAGCCTTCAGCGCTAGTCTGATTGCTCTCAGCTCTAACAGGTTGATATGTAGTCTGGACTCCGATGGAAACCAATGACCGCTGATGGTCAAGTCGTTGGCATGGGCTCCCCACCCCGTGAGTGAGGCATCCGTGACTACCGTTATCCCCGGCCATGGTTGCCAAAACAGTTCTCCTTTCAAAATGTTCCCCCGACAGGTCCACCACTGAAGGTCTCGAGCCACTCTGTCCGGGACTTGAAGGAGATCTGACATTGTTCCTGAGAATTGCGACCATTGGGTTCTTAGTGCCCACTGGAGGGATCTCATTCTCAGGCGAGCCTCCGGCACTAGGAAAATGCAGGATGCCATGAGGACTAGCAATCTCAAAAAGTCGAAGGCTGGAAGACGTTGGGCATTTTGAAACTTGTTGACCATCTGCAGAATATCTTGAGCCCTCACTTCTGGTGGCGAGGCTTTTCCCAGGGAAGTGTCTAGGACTCCTCCAATGAACTGGAGTCTCTGTGATGGTATCATCTGTGACTTCTTTAAGTTGAGGGAGAAGCCCAGCTTGTGAAGGAAGTGGCAGACATAATCCAGATGGATCTGAGCTTGTTCCGAAGATACTACTCTGATCAACCAATCGTCCAATTAGGGGTAGACGTGGATCCCTTCCCTCCTTAGACTTGTAGCCACTACCGACATTAGCTTGGTGAAGACCTTCGGGGCGGAGGTCCGCGCAAATGGCAGCACTCGAAATTGATAATGAGAGTTGCCAATTGCGAACCTCAGGTATTTCCTGTGTTTGAGATGGATTGGCACATGAAAATAAGCATCCTGAAGGTTTAGAGATACCAACCAGTTCTGAAACTGGAGGGCCTGAGGGATCTGAGAAAGAGTTACCATCTTGAACTTGTCTTTCCTGAGGAATTTGTTGAATTCTCGTAAGTCCAAGATGCGTCTCAGTCCTCCGTCCTTCTTCGGTACCAGAAAGTAGGGGGAATACCAACCCTTGTTCCTCTCCGCTACAGGTACCGGTTCTATGGCACCTTTCTCCAGCAGGTCTACAATCCCCTGCATAAGGAGCGGAACTGGAAACTTCAAAGAGTTGTTCCCCGGTGGATGACTGAGAGGTGTGTAGGCAGGGCAGGCAGTAACCTTGGGCAACTGTCTCCAATGCCCAAGCATCTGACGTAATAGCCTGCCATTCTGCCAGATGTTGAGTTATCCTGCCCCCTACTGGTGTACTGTGAGGGAAGACCTCAGAGGGGTTTAGAAGTGGCTGACGCAGATGCCAAGGGTAAAGGGTAAAGTGGCACCTGCTGCTGCGGATTGTACTGCTGCCTTGGATGTTTGTAATCTCTCCAGGCTGTCATCAGCCTTCTACCAAACAAAGAAGTGCAGTCAAAGGGCATGTGCAAAAGTCTAGCTGGTACATCTGGAGCAAAACCAGACTTCCGCAACCACGCAAATCTACGGATTGTTGTACTTGCCGCCATGGCCCTGCTGATACTGTCAGCAGAATCAATGCCTGTTTGAAGGGACTTGCACATTGCGTCTTTTCCATTCTTGATATTTGAAAATGCTTCCCTTTCTTCTCCTTCTGGGAGACAGTCAGCCGCTGATGAAGCACACTCCCAAAGTGTATGGCTGAATCTTGCAAGCGTGCAAGTGGCGTTAATAGATTTAAGCGCCATGCTACATGCCGAAAATACTTTTTTTGACATAGCATCAAATCTTTTATCATCCCTGTCCTGTGGAATAGTAGGCTATGCAGATCTACTGTTTGATGAAGTTGCTGCTTGTACAAGCAAACTCTCTGGAGTTGGAGGTTTTCTCAAATATTCAGGATCTGTAGCAGATACTGTCACGACCCTCGGCCAAAACCCCCTCTGGCAAACCCATTGGCCAGGTGGAGTCAGGACTCGGGCCTCTAGAGCCTGGCATCCTCTTCAAAAGCCCTCCTTGAGCCAGTCCTGGCGCCTATGGTGCCAGGCTCATACACCATGAAAACATGTGCTTGGAACTACTTTATTGTGTTTGTCAGCCAACAGGGAGGCATCCACATAGCTTGGTTCCTAGCAACCAAGCTATGCGGTCTAGTGTTTTGGGTGTGGTAGCCTAGGGACTACTTTACCTGGACTATTTTGTTGGGGCCATTTAAACCACACCCGAGCAAGACAACACGCTTTGCGTTACTTTGCAGTTTGCAACGTGACGCTCACCGTGTCCAGCTATACCCACGAACCTCAGAGAAGCAGAACCTGCAAGGAGACAAAAGGATCATCATTAGCAGCAGCATTTTACCTGCAGTCTTCATCTTTAGTTACTCGCAGCTCCTGAGAGCAGCTTCCTTGAATCTGCATGCCTCCCGGACTGAACGACCTGAAAGAGGAAGCTAGAGGCAACATTAAAGAAAGCAGTAGAGAGATTGCAAATTACGAACTGCTCTAAAGGTTTACCTGGCTGGTCGCCTCTCGGCTGGCACCACTCCGGAAACTCCACACGCGCTGAAGAACTCCGCGACCTACAAGGAAAGAAGGAAAAAACAGGTCAGCAAAGGCAAGACATTGCAGCGTTTACTTACCGCATCATAGCGCTCTTAGTGCGCCATCATTTACCAGCGAGATTCAACCAAGCCAGTTCGCCGCGTTGAAGCTCTGCATACCTAAGGGAGAAAGAGACATTATTAAACAAAGAAAGGCATGCAAGATAGCAACAATACTAAAGAACAGCAATAGGACCTACCTGAACGATATCAAACGGGCCGGCGTCAGTGAAGTAACTGGACCGCACATGCCCACGAAATACAACGCACCCCTGCAAAGAAGGCAGGACGGAGAGCACGCCTAACCACCACAAGGTGAGGAGGGGGCCCCAGAGGGGCTGAAATCATACGGGGGTGGAGGGAGGATACTTACCCCGGTCGGCCAGTCTTGAACCCAGTCCTCCTGTATTTTCAGGCAGAACCTTCCCCGCAGACCACATCTAGGAATCACTGAGAAGTATACCAGCGAGTAACCCGGCTGGGTGGCGTCCCTGTGGATAATAGGTGAGCGTAACAGATACCCTGTATTTAGCAGACAGTCTTTTGTTAACTGCAGGGATAACTTCAGGAGTTTCCCAATTTGCAGAAATGTTTCTTTGCAGAGCAGAATGAAAGGGAACCGGATCTTCCTGTGGACCTTTATCTAAAATATCATTAAGGTCATCCTGCTGAAAAGAAGGTGTAGGTGTAGACCACCCCATGAATTCGATTATTTTGGACATCAGAAACCTATAAGGGGTCACAGCACGCTCCCCACGGTCTGGTTTAGCAAACTCTAAACCACTTGCCTAATGTAAAGAGTCTTGAAGGTCGTTTAACCTGTTCTATTCAGAGATAAATTCCTCTGGTATGGGTGTAGTGGTCCTTTATAAACCAAAAGGTCTCATGGTCGGAATCCTCCCCTTCCTCATATATAGAGGACAAGACTCTAAAATAGTCAGACCTAGGATGTGGTTTAAAACCCATTTCTCGAGCAGAAGGAGCCAAATTTGTTGTCACTGGTTGAGAAAACGTTGAGGTTGTCGACGTGGAAGTCACAGGCTTCGACGAACTCGAAAAGGGCGTCGAAAAAGTTTGAAGACACCTCGATGTACTCGAGAGGATCGGAATCCTACTTGGTGTCGTCGAAATAATCGATGGCATTCTCGACGTCATGGGCGAGGTCCTCCACATGTCTACTGTCTGAGATGTCGTGACAGTTGTAGGCCTGACTTTTATTGGAGTCGACAGTAGCGTCGAAGACGGCGTCGACGCAACCGATTAATGCGTCGCAGGGCCCTTCGACGATGATGACGCAGTCTTACTGCCTTCACTCGAGGGTTCATGGCGCTCTCTGGTAGTTTCTCTCGCTGGGTGCAACGACCCGCTGCGTTTTGATTTTTCGGGTCTTTCACCCGGGGTATCACCTTTAGACGTCTCGGGGGGGGTCGAGGCCGCTTTCTCAAAGACGCTAAGCATTTTCTTACATAATTCCTCCCACTTAGCTGGACAGCTGTGTTTCGTGGGGCAGGTGACCCTTTCCGTAGAGATAGAAGACGACGACGAAGAGGGAGATCTATGACGCCTCTTCTTAGAGTGTCTCGATCTCGAAAACTGATGGGAACCGCTTCGAGATCTTGAACAGGAATGCTTCTTATGACAACAAAGAGACGAATGTCTCGACTCTGCCGAAGAAACTTTCGAGGGAGTAAGAGATTTAAGAGTCTTACCTCTTTCTAGCTTCCCCTTACGCTCCTTCAAGGCTTTCGCCGTCATGGACATACAGTCCTCGCATTCCGAACAGTGATGCTCCGGTCCCAGCACCACAAACAGATCCTGTGAGGATCAGTCAACAACATTTTCTTCCCACAGTCAACACTTTTTGAAGCCGGACCCGAGGGGTCGATGGTTCGGATGAAGAAGTCATCGAATTAAGATGATATCTTCGAATAATAAGTCTAAATCTTCTTGAAGAAAGAACTGAGCAACATGTTTCCGAGGCCCACGAAGCGTGGAAAAACGGAACTGAGCAACGGAACGGCGCGAGTCTATATGCACGGTGACGTCAGCGCCGAGACGGAGGCTGTCGAGGGACATCAACTCGAGGGAAGTCGACGCGCAGCCCCCTCCATTGAAAACATTTCCGAGGCCTGCAAGGTGGGATGGGTACATCATCAAAGATAAGGAATACGTCGGAGGACACAATCCCTTCGAATAAAAGGTACAAACCGCCTATCTGCTTCCCCAAACTTGTTCATTGATTCTACTGGGGAGGCTGTGCTGGAAGATTCAACATCTGGGGCACAGCTTTTTCCAAGATCTAATCATTTATGGTCTCTATTCAGTTCGCAATGAACATTGTTAAAACTTTTTGCGGGCAAATACATGCCAATCTTCAGCATCCAATCGCAGATGTGGCAAACCCCATGGTTATTAAAGATAGGTGGCTCCCTGTGAGCTTACCAGACAAGATATCTACGAAAAAGGTTGGTGATTTCCCCTCTCCTCCTGCCCAAGTGGATGAAGCAGTGCCAGCTACAGCAGTTGAATCTTTGGATTCGTCCGATATATTCTTTTCTAGAAAACGGCATTTAGAGCGACACGTAGCGGCTTGCAAATTGCCATGCACTATAGCTGCTTCTATACCTTCTATGGATATTCCAGCAAAAAAATCCAAGAAAGCTTGGCGGAAGGCGACGTGCAGTAAAACGCATTAGGGAATACAGGAGGGCAAGCTAACGAGCTGGCTGATTGGTGACAAGTCGGCTGAGAACCTGACACAAGCCTGGATACAAAGGCTTCACGGATTAGTGGAGTGGGGATGATAACAACTCGACTCCCAATTTACCATCCACGGTGCCAGTTCGAAGTGCGACAATTAAGCAAGGGGAGGCCATAGCAGTTGAATCATTGAGTGCTCACATGCAGGAAGGTACGGTTTTGCTTGGAAAAATGCAAAGCAAAAATCTCTGGATAAATGGCTTTGCTGCTCTGCTTTCATGTCCCTGCTCCATCAAGTACCACAATTACGAGCAATGGTGTCTGAACATTGACATTTTTGAACTGCTAAAGTGTGTCAATTCCAACGTGTCGACTGGCCACTGTAAGGACATGGATACTGTTCATTTGCTATGCAACTTTCGGACCCAAATGTTGAGCTGTGGGGCTGAGCTTAATGTTAAAGCTGATACAGTCCTACCAGTTACTCCTACCGCTTGCAGTCTTCAGAATATGTCAACATCACAACTGCCTAGCAAAGATAAGGTCCAGCTACCGGAAATCCAATCTATGCTGAAATGGCGTGCAGAATCACGGCCGCCGGTGCTCAATAAACAATGGGTATCCTCCCTCAATCTCCTGGAATACTCTGGGGTTTGCCCACCTATTATCTCCATCTAGTTCTCCGCCCTACGTTTTCCAACATCTGATTTAACTATTACAGGAGACTTGGCTAATGACAGCAATCCATATAGATGGGTATACCGTTCACCAAACTGCAACAAATAAGGGCATTAGGGGAAGACCCTATGGAGGTTTGGCTATTGCAGTCATGCATAAAATTAACAACAATTGGCTCAGATAACATCTCAATGGTAGAGGTGGACATTCCCTTCAATGACAGAAGTCACATATCCTACTAGTTAACATCTATAACTCTCTTGGAGCTCTTTGTAGAGAACAGATCCAGAACGCATTACATGATCTCTTTGTGTTTTAGTCCAGAGGCAATGTTACAGACTTATTATTGTGGGTGGTGATTTTAACTGTCACTGTGTGGGTGTTGAAGGAATGCAAGCGGTTGGAATATTGTCTAGTAAAGGTTCCATGAAGCAATTTGCTCCGGATACTGATGGGTTAAAATGGATGAGGTTATTTAAGAGCTGGGACCTCAAAATCTTAAATGGTCGCACTAAAGGTAATTCACCCGTTAGCTATATATGGAACAGGGGCAATTCCAATGCCACTTTGGATTTATTTACTGTTAACTCTGAAGTGTCTTTTAATGTGATTGATGTGTACGTAAGTGACAATGAATGGAGCGATCATGCAGCATTAATTTAAAAGTTAAATGAATTTGTTCCAGCTAAACTGGTAAAAGGACTAGGGAGGTCAACTACTTAGGAAATCCGATTAAGTGGTCTGAAACAACATACATCAGGCCACACTCTCTACTATGTCTATGAGCCATTGTTTCCTTTCAGAATTTAAGGAAAAGGACATGGAGGAAAGCGAGAATTAGGTATCTACTTTCTCGTGATACCTTGCCTCCAGTAACCAGCGTATGGTTATCAGAGAAGACACAACGATTCCTATTTACGACAGAACCATTTGAGAAAGGAAGCGTAAGCTTTGTGGGATCTGCGTAAAGTTAAAGCTAAACAGCTGTCTTGCAAGGCCTGGCTTGGGGAAAGTTTAATCAATAAAGAACTCATACTATAACTGGTTAGGATGGTGACATAATTTCACTAGGACTGCCCAATGGCAACATATGATTGCTGTTCTTATTAACGGCAATACAAGGAGTACATGGTCAATGCTAGGGAAGTCACAGACTAGGGGCACTCAAACAGTGTAATGGGTAATGCCTTGACTAATAGTTATTATAACACAAGGAGGGGCAAAACAACTGTGTATACATTTTCTGAAGCATACGAGTGGTTTCACAGACAATGAGTGGCACATGGAGAATAGGGGTGTTTTTAGAAGACAAAAGGAAACGCAGAAACACAACCTAGCATGGAGGAATCCTCCTCCGCCAAGTATGAAGGCTCAGGCTGCAGAGTTTCAGTGGAGAACCCGCCCCTCCAAATGGCAGAGCACGTCAACTCTCTTTAGAAGGTGCCAAGGAGGACAGATGAACATGTCCAGCCACTGTGGATACCGGTTTCTCTGGCCCCAATCCGGATCAACATGATTCCAACCAGGTGCAATCTCCTGGGAACCAGTGGAATTCCGAGGATCGCGGTGGAACACAAAGGCAGTTGAATGTCCATTCAACCATCAGTGCAACCCCCAGAGCTCCTTACGTGGAAATTCGCTTGAGCAGAACAACTCGCACTTCTGGCTGACACTGGAAGTGAAGAGACCTACTTGAGGAGTTCCCCAAAAGTAGAAGTTCTACTCCAGAACTTCCGGGCAGAGGTCCCACTTGTGGGAGGCCAAAGTCAATCTGCTCAAGGCATTCACTGTGACATTCTCTCTTCTGGCCATATGGGCAGCCGACAGAAAAACACTGTTCTCACTAGCCCAGAACCACAGTTGCATTGCTTCTCTGCAAAGCGGGAAGAACACCACACCACCACGTTAGTGGAGGTACTGTATGGCTACTGTGTTGTCCATCAGGATCAACACAGGCTTGCGTTTCACAGAGAGGAGGAAGGTGATCAGGGCAAGCCTGATCGCCCTCAGCTCCAACAATATGATGGGCTCCAGAGACTCAGAGGGAGACCATAGCCCGCTCACTGTCAGTTCCGACAAGTGAGCACACCCCGCCCCCCCCCCAACTTGTAGGAGCTGCATCAGTAACCACCATCACTTGGGGCCGGGGTTGATGGAACAATGCACCTCTCATTATGTCGTCAATTGTGGCCCACCATGCAAGATCCCGAACCACATGGTTGGAAACCTGTAGAAGGTCTGACATGTGTTTTTGAAATTGCAACTATTGGCAACAGAGGAGCCACTGAAGCGATATCATGCGCAGCCTTGCCTATGTAAAAACTAGGATACAAGATTCCATGAGGTCCAGTAGGTGCAAAAAGCCAGAGGCAGGGACTTGTTCCTGGGATTGGAGGACATTGACCATCGAAAGATGTTCTCCACTTAGTTCTCGGGCAGGAATGCCCTGCCCAGGCGATGGTCCAAGACTGCCTCGATAAATCGGAGATACCGAGATGGCGAAACCTGAGCTTTGCAATAGAGTGCATGTGCGAAGCAGGTGATCAGACACTAGCCAGTCGTCCAGGTACCGAAAGACACAAATGCCCTCCCTCTTGAGGCGAGCCGCCACCACAGCAGCTTGGTGAAAACCCTGGGAGCAGAAGAAAGACAGAACGGCAGGACTTTAAACTGGAAGTGATACTGACCCACCACGAACCTCAGGTACTTCCTGTGCTTCCAATGAATGGGCACATGGAAGTGGGCATCCGGAGGGTTCAGTGATTTTAAAATAATTTTTATTTTTATATTTGTATAGCGCACAAACAGCCCTTGGGCATTGTGGGGCTGTTACTTGCAGGGCACTTTGTTACAGGAGGGCAGTGGGGTACAGGTTAAGTATACATTTACAGGATTTACATTCATACAGTTTAGGCACAGATTAAATATACATTTACAGTTTATATAATATTTAAGTATGCAGACGTGTGCAGGGGTTGGTTAGGCGAAGAGCATGGTTTTCAGTGCCTTTCGGAATGCCATATGTGATCCCTCCGCACGTAATGTTTGAGGTTGGGCATTACATTGTAAGCATGTTAGGTACTGGAAGCTGGATCCACCTTCTCTAACTTTTTTGACCAAGGGCACGGTGAGCATTTTAGAGTAGGGCATTCTGGTGGGTTTTACAGATGTGGAGGGGTAAATCCTTTTTGACAGGTAGGCAGGTGAGGTAGATGAGGTAGATGTACTTGTGGGTCAGTGCCAGGGATTTGAATATTACACGTTATTTTATAGGGAGCCAGCAGGCTTGTTGCCTGGCGGCCGGGATATGTTCCCTTTTGGGAATTCCCATGGATGCGTGTAGTGCACTGTTCAGGATGACTTGCAATTTGTCTAGGTTTTTTGCCGAAGTGCCTAAGAGGAGAACGTTGCAATAGTCTAGCCTTGAGCCGGTAATGGTTCTTGCTATGTTGGTGCAGTTCTCTTTATAGAGGAATGGTGTAGCTGCATTCAGGAGCTTGGCATGGGAAGCTGCTGAGGAGGCGATCGCGTTGACTTGCCTAGTCATGGACAAGTTGGAGTTCAGGTATACTCCCAATGTTTTCACTGATTCCGATACTGGGATTCTGATGGAGTCAATGGTGAAGTGGCTGAATTGAGTGTCGAGATTCTGGAGTGTGTCGGCGGAAACTACCAAGAGAAGTACAGTCTTGTCCGAGTTCAAGCACAGTCCACTGGCTGCCATCCAAGTCTGGATGGTGTTGTACATGTTAAAGGTTCTCGAGTGTGTCATAGTCACCTGTGAGTGTGAGTAGGGTCTGAGTATCGTCCTCGTAGTTGGTGTTGGATATACCCAGGGCGTCGAGGATGAGGAAGAGGGGATGTGTGAATATGTTGTAGAGTGTGGGCGAGAGGTAGGAGCCTTGGGGCACCCCACATAGCATGATGGTTGGTGAAGCGGATGCATACTTGCATGGTCCTTCCTTGCAAGAAGGATGTGATCCAGGATGTAGCGTTGGGGGTGAATTTGGCCGTGGTAGTAAGGTGGTGGCATAAGATGTTATTGTCTACGAACTCAAATGCCAGAGAGAGGTCGCGAAGTAGGAGTAGGGCTGGTTTACCCAAGTCTCTGCATGGTCCATCTGGTTTTTAAGGTCCAGTAGGACGGTTTCTGTCCCAGGCCGAAAACCCGATTGGCGCAGCCATAGGAGATTGTTCTCCTCAATTAATTGTTGCACCTGCGCGTAAGCTGCTTTGTAGAATATTTTTAGGAAAAATGGGACGGTGGTAATAAGCCTGTAGTTTGGAGATGTAGGGTCAAGAGTGGATTTCCTTTAAAGAGAGGGCGTACCCAGTCTTCCTTGAGGCAGGAGGGAACCTTTCCTGGGGCAAAGGAGGCGTTGACGAATGCCGTCAGGAATGGCATGAGGGTGTTGGGGAAGTCCTTAATGATTGCAGCTGGGCATATGTCGCCTTTACAATTAGATGGCTTTATAGTTTTCATAAGGTTGATCATGTCTTGTTCCTGAATTGCTTTGAATAACAATAGGGGGGCCAAGTGGAGATCAGCGGCATCTGTGGATGGAACAGTGTTGTGGATAGTAGTGTTGGATAGTGAGTGTTGGGTAATTTGGAGGGTGTTCGGTTTGATGCACATGGCAGTTTGGATTTTGTCGTACCATGCCTTGTCTTTAGTGAGGTTCTGTGTGGGGGGTTAGGAGGGGCATGGGGGTCTCTAGTTCTCTTAAAATAGAGAATTATCTCTTTAGTGTTGGACTTGGCCTCAGAGATTCTGGTTTCGAAAGAGTTGGCTTTGGCACAAATGATCGCTTTTTTTGTACTCTTCTGAACGATTATGAAAGTCTTGTTTGTCAGCGTCGGAGTGGGTGGTTTGCCAGCGGGATAAGGCTGTCTGTTTTTTAGAGCGGAGTTCGAGGAGGTCTGAGGTGAACCAGGCGTTAGTGTGTCTGGTAGGTTTAGCTTTGCAGGGCTTAAGCGGGGCAATGGAGTTGACAGCCGATGTGATGGCAGTGTTGTAAGAGCGTGAGAGCCTCTGGGTCAGTGAAGAATGGAGGACTGAAAGCTGGTCCCTGTAGGTAAGGTAGGATCCTTTCCTTTGTGAGCTGGCCTGGAGCTTCTGGAGTGAGCAGGGAGAGCGAGGAGTGTGAGTTGACTCTGGTAATAGGGATGAAGAACATGATAATATGATGGTCAAACCACAGGGTGGGAGTGTTACCAGTGATGAGGAGAGGACAATTGTGTTGGGCTATTCAGTCAAATTTCCGGCCTTGTGTATGTGTCGGCACGGTGACAGAGTTGTTGAACCCTAGGGTCTCAAGGGCTAAGTTTAGTGGCTTGGCAGCTGGTCCTTGACTTCATTAAGGCCTAGATTGAGGTCGCCAAGTAAGATAGCTTTTTTTTTTTTTTAAGTTGTCTGCTAGGAGATGGGTGAGTGCTGCCTGGAAGTCTCCTATAGGTACTGGTGGGCGGTAGACTAGATGTAAGGCAATAGTGCTATGATGTGATGTGATAGGTCTATGATGTGATAGGTTGAGTTTCAATTGGAGGTAGTCGCTGTTCATGTCTTCGTCAACCTTACTGATGGAGAGTAAGTCTTTAGCTATGAGAGCTACGCCGCCACCTTTGTATGGGCGGTCTTGTCTGGTGATGGAGTAGACTGTGGGTAGGGCCCAGGGCGAGCGCAGGACCCGAGGAATCATGTAGCCAGGTTTCCGTTACCATAAGGAGGTCCAAGTTGTGGGTTGTGATGAGGTCATGGCTATCTAATGAGTGGGCATTGATGGAGCGGGCATTGACCAGGGCACAACAGGGTACCCACCAGTCTAGCAGATTGAGGGCTTGCAGGATCTGGGCAAGAGTAACCATCTTGAATCTGTCCTTGCATAGAAAGATTCAGCAGGTGTAGAGCCAGTATTGGACCCAAACCCCAGTCTTTCTTCCCCAACAGAAACTAGGTGGAATACAAACCCCTGCCTCATTTGGGGCACGGCACCAACTCTATTGCGCTGCCATTCAGCCAAAATAGGATAGGACCTGGAGTCATGGAATTGGAGGGCGGGCCATGGTCCGCGGACATTGCATGAAAGGGAGACAGTAGCCCTGTCAGATTACCTGCAAGGTCCATGTATCGGACAGGGTTTTGGCCATATGCAAGCTCAACAGGCTGAGCTTCCACCCGCCACAGATGATTTGTGGTAGAACGTCTCAGAGGTTTCACACAATGTTGCACTGAGAGGATAGTGGCAGCAGCTGCACCCTTTTCGGGGCAACCTCTACCACTTCACCCTCGGGAATCACTGACCTTGCAATGTACCCCATGGATGCCTGGCCTCGACCTCGCAGTACCATAGGAGGCTGAGGGACGAAACCCCTGACCCCTCGCAGAAGGTTGTTGTACAGCAAGACCCAAGAACTTATCAGTAACCTTCAATGACAAACCTCTAGAGGGTGTCATCGGCTTTAGCTCCAAACAGGTTCTGTCCATCATCGGGCACGTAGAAAAGCTTAGCCTGGACATTATGTGCAAAGCCCAATGTGCTTATCCAGGAGTGACGTCTTCCTTACTTATGGCCATGGATCTGCTGACACAATCCGATGCGTCTAGTCCAGACTGCAAAATATAAGGAGAGGCTTTGACCATAGACAGGAAGCCCTCCCTTATCTCCCTCTCAGGGATGTGATCAGCCGCATTGGCTACAGTGGACCAAAGACCAAAAGAAATGTGTTTAGGGAGGCTTTAATTGCATGAAGGTTGATGCTGCCGACCCAAAAACCTTCTTCCGCCCCAAGCATCCAGCAAATATTACTCTCCATTTCAGGGAGAAAAGAAGAAAAGGTGGAGGTCTTCCGGGTTCGCAGTTGCATCGTGTACCACTAAGTTCACAGGGGAGGCTTGATTGGACAAGAAGGCGGGACGATGCTTCCTAGCCAACTCCCTGTCAATGGAAGGTATAGGGGCGGGCCTCTCCCATGCCTGTAGCACTGGGGCCTCAATTGCTAGATTGAAAGGTAGCAGGGTTTCACTTTTGGGGCCTTCATTTAGACGTCCATCAATTCGAATTGAATCTTGGGCCTGGTTGGAGCATATATGCCCAGGCTATCAACCACCTTAGCATTCAGATTCTGAAAAGATGCCTGAGGCTTACCAGGTGTGAGGACTGGAAGAAAGTCCAGTTAGAGGGGGGGGGGGGATTCACACCACTGCTGGGCAGGAAGAAAGTCCAGTTCAGGGGAGGTATCTAGACCACTGCTGGAGATCCGAGGTCAGCCACCAAAGTCCCTCTCTTCTCTCAAGACCAAGGGTTTCGAACCAAAGGGCTCTGGGTCCCCAGTAGAGGTCACATCTTAGACATAAAGGGTTTCAAAAGAAGAGGAGCATATTCCAGATGGGCCAATGTGACGATTGGTGCAGATGAAGTCAAGGAAAAAGTTGGAACCAGTGCAATGCTGGAAGGCGGGGGCCATATGGCGCTGGGGAACATAGTCCCTCTTTGGGTCCAGGCCTGAGTCTGTAGGAATGCAGGAGTGATTGTCAGCAGGGACTCCAGAAGACGCAGTGGGACCAGTCAGTGCTGTCGCTGGATCCAACGGCACCAAGGTCGAAGCCTCCAGCGCCTTCACAAACTGTTCCCATTCCTCTGGGGTGGAGTATTGGGTCGGAATGGGTACCTGAGCCACCTTTCTCTGGAGCGGTGGCTCTTCTTTTTATAAGAGGAAGAAGAATGAGTATCCATCGAATATATGTTAATCGAATTAAAATCCAATTAAATGTATTCACTGAAAGCCTTTTCCATCTTAATGCACTTTCATTGAATACATTTTGTTGGATTTCGGGTCAGGGGGGGTGCCCGTGGGGGTTTGGGGGTACCCCTCCAACCCCAATAAACAAACACTAAAATGTTACATGAAGCTGGCCAGTGCCAAATTACTTCAAAGATTTCAGCACTGGACAGCTCCATGTAACGTTTTAACGTTAAGCATGTTTCATCGAATTTCCATGCAAAAAATGTAAAGTGTTTATACAACGAAACCCTTTTCGATGCATATACACTTTGCAAGGTATGTATGGTAATTCGGTGGAACATCTTTCGTTGAATATGTTTCGATGCATTCCATTTTCGATGGAATGCATTTGATGCAAATGACCATAAACCAAAGAATACCAGTGCGAGGATCCGCTCGGGAGCGGGATGTCCTACAGTGCTGCTTCTTGTCCTTTCGTGGGGGGCTGGGGATAATTTCACGCGCCTTCGAACAATAATGCAAAACTTTGCCCTTCGCCTTCTGGACATAGGTGAAGATCTTTGCTGCCCGTTCCCATAGGGCTTTCGGCTGCGTGACTGGCACTGACCACAATCCTTGGTGTCATACTCCTGGCCCAAGCAGTAAAGTTAAATGCAGTGCTGATCCGATAGACATCTGCCAGCCACAATCCGCGCATGGTTTGAAACCGAAACCCATCGCAGGGTTGGGCATAGTGTTGTAAGAAGTTTGAAAAAGCTTGACAAGCATGTTCCACAGAGGGCGCTGGAAAAAAAAAGGAACCAAGGTCACGGGGCGTGGCACCCCAATATATACTGGCCCTGATGTCTTGTTTGTGCGGGGCTCATAGAAGCAGACAGAGCTGAAGCAGAGCTGCATTGGGCCCCCTGGTGACGGAAAAACAGTCTCACTGTGGATATATCATAGATATAGGATAGATGAGGAAGATGAGGAATCTGTTGGAGGAAGAAATAAATTAGAAAGGGGGTTTGCTTTGTGAGTGACAATTTAGGGTCCAGGTAAAGTCGATAGTCATAGGTAATTGGTTTTGTGTAACCAAGAACCTAACAAGAAACAAGGTCTCATTCAGAAGCCCATTACATACATGTGAACATCATGCATAGGCAATATAGAATATTGGCATCTGTGTGCAAAATACAGTGAGCAGCAGTCATGGGCAAGCTGTGCCCCAGAAAAGGTCAGGGTTATACAGGAGGACCCCTATGCCTCGATTGGTGGGCAACATGCACCTAGATAAATAGATTCTCAACACAAAAAATACATGATTAATCCCTGATTCTACCTTGCAGTTAGGATTAATAATTTGAGTTAGTATCACACAAGGTGTCTCACCTTTGGCTGGTCTGATTAATCAGGTACAGCCTTGGATTCAATTCAGTATGGCTTGTGCTGTACCTTCTTTGAGAGAGAAGCTTGAGCCCTGATGGCTCATATACTAGTTTTAGGGATTTATAAGTGCGTAGATGTGCACTGCTAAGGCCCATTTTATACTTGTTCCGTTTCAGAAATGTCGCAACATCTGCAGATCATGCTGTACTGGTTTAAGCAAGGGAACCTTGCTCTTCTGTTGTCTATGCTACACCCATTATATATAACCTCAATTTTAACCGAGAGGTTTCTTGTTTCTGAACTGCAAGATCCACAATGCAATGCGGTAGTGCAGAAACAGTGGGCCGCTGAAATAAGCCACCAGCCATGATTAGTCTCTGAAACTCCGGTGCCCATCAAACCCAACAGTCAGAGAATGCAATTGCCCACAGCTCAACAAGAACGGAACTGCAAACGAGTGACATGTTAAACCGCACAGACTGCACGTAACACTGCGCACAAAAAGGGGACAAAGGGGTTTATAAAGATGTGCCAATCCCGGAAAGAGAACATACTTCGATTGGCCCACAGCATCAGATGAGACAAACCAAACCAGTGGGAAGGGAAGGGATAAAACAAGAAATCGCAAGTATAAAAATCCACAGAAGGAAAACAGGTGAAAATGTGTTCATGCGAGTTCAGAAGATGGGGAGGTGGACCGAGAGGCCAGGCAGAGGAAGGAACGTAGAGCTGAGTGCTGAGGAGTCTGTGGCGGCGTTGGGTGTGAGTGCAGATAGGGTGTTCAATGTGAAAGAGTGTGAGAAGACCAGAGGAAAAAAAATGGGCAAAGAAGGTGGAAGAGGGAGAGGAAGAGAGGGGACAGGAGACTGTTGGGAATAAGCAGCAATGACAGTGGGCCGCTGAAATAAGCCACCAGCCATGATTAGTCTCTGAAACTCCGGTGCCCATCAAACCCAACAGTCAGAGAATGCAATTGCCCACAGCTCAACAAGAACGGAACTGCGAACGAGTGACATGTTAAACCGCACAGACTGCACGTAACACTGCGCACAAAAAGGGGACAAAGGGGTTTATAAAGATGTGCCAATCCCGGAAAGAGAACATACTTAGATTGGCCCACAGCATCAGATGAGACAAACCAAACCAGTGGGAAGGGAAGGGATAAAACAAGAAATCGCAAGTATAAAAATCCACAGAAGGAAAACAGGTGAAAATGTGTTCATGCGAGTTCAGAAGATGGGGAGGTGGACCGAGAGGCCAGGCAGAGGAAGGAACGTAGAGCGGAGTGCTGAGGAGTCTGTGGCGGCGTTGGGTGTGAGTGCAGATAGGGTGTTCAATGTGAAAGAGTGTGAGAAGACCAGAGGGAAAAAAATGGGCAAAGAAGGTGGAAGAGGGAGATGAAGAGAGGGGACAGGAGACTGTTGGGAATAAGCAGCAATGAGAGAGGACCTAGAATGACCAGAGGTGGAGAAGCAAGGAAAAAGAGTGAGGGAGTAGGAGGAGAACAGGAAGTGGAGAACAGAGTTGTAAGATCAGGGAGAGGAAAGAAAGAGCTACAGGGAGAGTCTGAGTCTTGGAAGATGCAAGCAGAGTCTGGAGTCACACTAATACGAATTTGAGGAGAGCAGGGAACCCGTAGGAAGTCATTTGGGTTTCAGGTAGAGAAGTCCCTCAGCCTTTAGGCCCTCATCTTAAAAGTGTAGGCCAGTTTAGACAATATGAGTTACCAATATCTGGTCTCTGCTATTACTTTGCTGAATACGGAAGCCTGGACTAGGATAGAAGGAGACCACGGAAAGTCGAGGGACCAGGTAGGGAAAACCATTAGCTTTAACCATCGGCATTCAACCAAGGTAATAAGAAAACAACTTAAGAAAAACCCCTTGAACCATCATCTGAATTCTGTATATTATTTAAGCCATCTGTCACACCACTAAAAGGACAGCAGGCGCCCCAGAAGAACAAGTTACCTACCAAATGGTAACATTCTTTCGACTGGATGTTCCTCCAACGTATTCCTCATCATTGATAATCACGTTGCGCTTTGGAAAATTATTCTTGGCAGAGGGCACCGTGCGTCAATGAAGTAAAGTCGAGTCAATGTCCCTCGAAGGCCTCCGTCAAGGGTGACCTCATCGAGTGTATAAGTAGCACACGCGGCACCCATTGGCCTCACTGTTTTTCCCTCCTGTTCGTGTTGGCTGTTAGCCTAGGCAAGCAGTAGTCAGCCTTGCGAGAACAAAAGCTGTAACAGCATAGGAAATTCTACAGAGGGGTAGGATCGGAGGGCGATGAAGAATACGTAGGAGGAACATCCAGTCAAAAGAACGTTACCAGTTGGTAAGTAAGAAACAAGTTACTTACCTGTAACTGTTGTTCTCCAGCATGGGTCTGGCATGGATTCACATGCTCATGAATATTCCGTCGTCAGGCTGGGAATCCTCGGTAAAGAAAAATCAGTATCAGTTTTGTTTCTGATCTGTCTTTCGTAGTAGTAACCAATCACTGATCTGTACGTCATACTGACCACAGCCAATGACTGCCATCTCCCTAAGCCCCGCCTCTGGCAGCCATCTTCAGATTTGGTAGCACGTGAAGTGGCAGTATGACCAAGTGAAGAGCCGCAGAGGGGTAGGCAGGAGGGTTCGCATGTGAATCCATGCCAGACCCATGCTGGAGAACAACAGTTACAGGTAAGTAACTTGTTCCTTCTCCAGCATGGGGTCTGGCATGGATCCACATGCTCATGAATAAAAGAATACATAGCAGTACACACATGCACAACCACGGGAGGTGGCAAAGGCTCAACATTAAGCATTACATCAAAAACTCAACATTAAGCAATTCTTACCTCCTCACCAGGCTCACCTTAGGCGAACAGGTTGACCCTGGACTCCTCCCTGGAATCCCGACCGACGCAGTAGAATTTCGTGAAGGTGTGCGTCGACCTCCACGTAGCAGCCCTGCAGATGTCCAGCAAGGGCACACCAGATAGGAACGCCATGGTAGCTGCGATCGCTCTGGTGGAATGGGCTCTCGGATGGCCAGGCAGCGGTCGGTTTGCCAACCGATGACAGTACATGATACAGCCGGAGAGCCATCTGGAAATGGAAGCCTTCGAGAGAGCCTTCCCCTGATTGACAGGTCCAAAGTTCACAAAAAGTTGTGACGTCTTCCGAAAACTCTTCGTGCGGTCCACGTAGAACTTCAGCGCTCTAGCCACATCCAGCGAGTGCAAAGTCCTTTCAGCCGGCGACGAAGGCGACGGGAAGAAAACAGGCAACACCAAGGGTTCGTTGAGGTGGAAGTCCGACGGCACCTTGGGCATGAAGGAGGGGTGCGTCCTGAGCACTACCCTCATGTCGTGAAAAGTCAAGTACGGGGGCTTGCAGGAAAGGGCCTGGATCTCTCCCACCCGTCGTGCGAAGGTGATGGCCACAAGAAGCGCAGTTTTCCAGAACAAGAACTTCAACGGAGCTGAGTGCAGAGGCTCGAACGGAGGTCCCATGAGCTTGGTCAGCACCACGTTGAGCTCCCACGCCGGGGCCTTCACCGGCGGAAACGATCTGAACAGTCCCTTCATGAATTCTTTGACCAGACGATGAGACCACAAAGATGTCCGTCCCGTGGTTCTGGTGTATCGGGAGATCGCAGCAAGATGAATCTTGATGGAAGCGTGCGCTAGTCCAGCCTTGGGCAGCGTCAGCAGGTACGGCAGTACTTGAGGAGCCGTAATCCGTAGAGTGTTAATCTTCTGTGCATGGCACCAGACAGAGAACCTCTTCCATTTGTGTCCGTAGCATTTAAGAGTGGAGGACGCCCTGGCCTTTGCAAGAACCTCTCTGCAGTTGGCCGTTATGTCGTAACCTCCAAACTCTAACGCTGCAGGAGCCAGGCCTGCAAGTTCAGCGACTTCGGGTCGTGATGGAGGATGGCACTTCCTTCCCTGGAGAGAAGATCCGCGTCCACTGGCAGCTTGATTGACGGGGATGCTGACAGTCCAGAAGGTCCGCGAACCATATCTGCCTCGGCCACGCAGGTGCAACGAGGATCATCCTGCACCGTGACCTCTTGAGCTGGTTGATGAGCCGGATCAGCAGCAGCAATGGAGGGAACGCATATAGGAACAGGCCCTCCCAGGGGAACGAGAAAGCATCGCCCATGCTCCTCGGCTGGGGAAACCTGCTGGCGAACCTCTGGCACTTGGAGTTCGTCGCCGTCGCGAACAGATCGATCTGGGGTGTGCCCCACCATCGGAAGAGGCGGTCCACTAGATCCTGTCGTAGTTCCCACTCGTGACACGAGCGCAGCTCTCTTCTGAGCGAGTCGGCGATGGTGTTTTTATCCCTGCCAGATGAAACGGCACCAGAAACATCCCTTGGGCGACGGCCCAATGCCACAGATCCTGAGCCTCCTTGGACAGGGCTGGGGATCTGGTACCGCCCAGCTTCCTGATGTAGAACATGGTGGAGGTGTTGTCGGTGAAGATCCTCACCACCTTGCCCTTGAGGGACGGAAGAAAGGACCGGAGGGCCCAAAACACTGCCCGGAGTTACAGGACGTTGATATGGAGGGACTTCTCCGTTGGCAGCCAAAGGCCTCTCGCGTGCAGTTTTTCGGTGTGCGCTCCCCATCCTTCCAGGGAGGCATCTGTGGTCACTGTCTTCTGGTGGCCCGGGGTCTGGAAGTCCATGCCCGCCGTCAGATGCGTGCGGGTGCCCCACCACCGGATCGCTCGTCGGAAGCTCTCGTCGAGTGTGATCCTGTCCTCGAAGCTGCCCGTCTGGATCCAGCGAGCATCCAGGAACTCCTGCAATGGGCGCATCCGAAGCCTGCGCAGGCGGATGAGATAAATGCAAGAAGACATCATTCCGAGGAGGGATTTGATGGACCTCACCCTGGCCGCATCCGCAACCAGCATCCGCTGC